>NC_050473.1:10980038-11325364 GCF_013373865.1 Monomorium pharaonis
CGTTCAGCTTTCCCGCCCCTGACGAGCCGAAATCGGCAAGATGTTCGTTGGATCGCTCGCGCTGCTGAGACGCGATTGTTAAGCCCGACCACTCACACTCACCGAGTCAGTCACCGACTTGCGCTTTCTTACACGCATATGACGGGGAACTCGAACTAGATCTCCGTTCGAATACATCCAGGTGAATACATAATGCGTAATCCCCGGGATATGCAGACGTCTTAGGCTAATCTTGTTAGGCCTTGTAAGCCTCCGGTTGACCCTATAGAGCAGACTTTTAATCCCTTAACACGCTACGTATACGGAGATTTTGCATAAGAAAGAAATAGGATTGTCCTGCCCTCGTCGAAGGCGACGAGGCGCGTCTTCCGTTCTGTCTCTATGTCTCGCACGAAGGGGTGCTTTCCGCCGTTCGATTTTTATCAGTCGCAGTACAGTGGTCGACGTTTCTATACATTTTTAACAAACCTTCCCCAGTCCAAAGGGGTTATGAGCCTCCTCGATAACACCATTTATTTTTGTATTAATCGTTTCTTTAATATATATTCAACTAATATTAACAATTTCAATTAACATTAGAAATAGAAAATTGTACATGTAAGAGAAAAGGTTGTTGATTGTTCAGAGGTACATGCTTTCGTTTAATGGATTCTTTCAAATGACCACCATTCTATGTAAAAGCATTTTATATTACGAAGTATAATAAAATGTTATCGACTAAGAATGAAGTTAGTTAATCCACTGTGTAAAATTTTAGCATAGTGGCATCTCGTTAAAAATTCCGAGATACCTGAACAATAATACGCACTCTGAAAGAATGCTAATGCTTTTCGTTGATCTGCACCGGTTAACGTATGCGCGCAGCAATGCACTTCACGAATAGGCGCGAAAATGCGCGTGATGTTTCAGCAAGTGATTAATGCGCGTTCCGCTACTCTCTCTCTCTCTCTCTCTCTCTCTCTCTCTCTCTCTCTCTCTCTCTCTCTCTCTCTCTCTCTGCCTTATATCGTGATACGCGGAACTGAAAAAGAAAGTAACAAAAATCGGCTACGCAGCTGTTGCGAACAGAAGACAAATGGATTCCCGGAGTACCAATCGTCGCGGGCGAAACTTTAAATAATAATTAATGATGATTACAGCGTAATGCGCTCGCGTTCGAACAATGTCGATAAGTAGCGGTCATTGTCAATATCATTTTAATAGCCGCGCCGTACTTCACGGAATAAAAATCGCGATGACGCGTGTCTCATAAAGGGTCACGTCAAAAACTGGCGCGACGCGTATAAATCCAATTTACCGTCTTAATTTTTAACGATTTTTAACGAGGCCGAAATCGATCGTTCCTTTCCTCCAACGGCAATCTCTCATTAAAAAAAAAAAAAGAATAATCGTATAATAGATAATAATGGCATTAATTAGCGTCGTCGGAATATCAAGAGCGCGCGCGATCCAACGATCCGATTAACCGGCAAGACAATGCGTCTTCCCGAAATGAAATTCTGTGAAAGCGACGGCGGGTCCGCGTCGCAAACGACTTTTGCGACTTCGCGGACGCATTATGTATCGCTATCTATGTAAAATTCGGTATGTATATATGCGGGGCGCCAGTTAACAAATCCTATTAAAAATAAATGCGGGGAGCGGCAAAGCTGACGCCGGCGTCGTGTGGCCGTCGTCGGTGAACAACACGAAGACGCTGCTCGTGAGACGCCGCGCCTTATATTTATATTTATAAGAGCCTTAGAACATTAAGGCCCTCTCCGGGAAACCATTATGAATGCACAATGGAGTCCAGCGAATCGCGCGGCTTCATCCCTGTGATCCTCCTCGGGATAATTAAAAAGGGAGCCAATTCGACAATTCGGCTTGCGAGAAGCCCTCTCTTTGCCGCGCAACTTCTTTACTCTTCTTATACATTTTGATAATACATTGCGCGATATCGTATCCTCAAAGCTGCGAAAGGGACCCCTGCTAATCGACAAGTAATCGTTCTTATATTTCGTTTCTTTAACTTTTTTTTTTCAAATAACAAAAGAATTGAAATTAACTCATCATTTTGATGAGCGATTAACTCGTAACTTTCATTATTTAATCTGCGTTTGTCCTTTGAAATGCAAACCATATTGTGGAAATCCAGAAGCCCTTCCTATCCATATATTGTGGAAATATTTAAAGATATTTTAAGACTTAAATTTACTAATTGCAATTTTGTTATAATTAAAATAACATTAGTGTTCATAATTATCCATTAATCGTACAATATTAGCAAATATCGTTAATCATTATTATTATATACCTATAGTAAAGTAATTTCAATAATAGTATAAATATAATTAGCTGCTCTACTCTTTCCGAAACGTGATCGATACAGTATAAATCATATTTAATGAGTTCATAAAAGTATCCCGTGTAAAAGTCTAACGCTTTACTGTACAAAGAGTAAACTAAAACTCCGCGTCACGGGGCTAAAATTGTTAGGCGCGATTTTGATTTTAATCTGATTTATGCGACTATTTCGATTCGGTAGTGCACTTTATTGTAGTCAATCCGGAGCGATTGATCTCGGCAACAATCCCGCAAATAGATTCGAGTTATTTGTCGCGCCGCTTAGCCATTCTCGATGTTTTAATGATTATTACCGGTCGGCTTGAAAGCACCTCCCGGCGACATCACCTGCCCCGGGTCTGAAAGAGGAGAAAGATAAATCGAAAGCAGGATGCAGAGGCGTGGATTTTCGCGGAGGCCGGCGAGCGAACGCACGCACACCTACACGCACACACGCTCACACGCTGTATAACATACATGGGGGAAAGAGGGTGAGAGAGAGAGAGAGGGAGAGAGAGAAAGAGAATGGGAGATACACGCGTAAAGAGAGACGAGGAGAGGACGACGAGGGTGGCGGTGCGAGGGGGAAAGGTGAGGTCGGTGGGATCGCCGTATACCTACACGCATCGCGATATAACACGTCGGAGTTAATGCCACTAACACATCGCCGCCACCTTCGGGGATTATCCTACGGGGGATATTTTTGATCGTGCAATAATCCCTAATACGATTTACACAGCTCGTGCTCGCAGGGACGCACGCAACCAGCCCCGGCTAGCCGGTAACGATTCGGCCGGTTGCACCTGATCGTTATTCCAGGCGCCGCGCGCGTTTCATTTTAATCATTAGAAACGTCAGCGCAAAAATACATACATACACGGCATATTTGTATAATAGACCGCCGCGCGATTAATTACGAGCGCGGGGAAAACGAGCGGCGGCCGTCGCCGCCGCCGCCGCCGCGCGTTTCAACAGCGACGACGAAAGGGGACGATTCGCTCCTGTTGAAAAATAATCTTGCGCGTTCGGAAAAGCGTGATTCTTTTCATTTATGGATGGAACGTTGTGAAAAATGTTAACGCCGGATAAAATTGCACGGAATCATTGGCATGACAATGGCCGCGAAGGCGAATGGAAACGACACGGAGATAGGCACTTCTTGCATACACAAGCAAAGCGCTAAGAAATAATAAAAAGATTTAGGGTTTCGATTATAATTTCCAATTGCGTTGCGCACAGCGCTATCAAATTAATGGAGCGATAGTATTTAATGGACTTAATCCATGGCAGAGGGACGTCTCTGTATGGAATATTAAATCACATTACAGCGATCACGCGCATCAATTCAACTTTAAAGCAGATAAACTTAAATCATTGCAAATGTTGCAACCACTTGCTCTTTCAATTGTGCACAAGTTATCTGTCCCAGCTGCCGCATTCTTATGATTTACAAGATCACACTCCGTGCGGTATTGTGTGCAGCACGGTAACGACGGGGGGAGGAGGGGGGGGGGATAGCAGCTGTAATGTGTATTTCTCGGTAGACTGAGACGTACGATTATTGCATCTTAAGCAACGTCTCAACGTAAATCAATTCTCGATGCCCCCTTCTGCCGTTACGCAGAAACGTCCGCTAATTACGCGTCCTTATTACGTGACGTTTCTCCATTGACACGCTGTGGCTTTTTGCAGAGAATTTCGGAGAACGTCACGATGCGCCGATTTGCTACACGGGCCGAGGAGGCGCTGGAGAGAGACAGGCGGAAAGAATCGCGCGAGAAAGAATCCACCGCCCGAGGGGGATCGCCCGTTTCCCTTATCGGCGATTAAAACCGCGCGCGCGCTAATCGTCCGCGTCGTGTCGAACGAATCGACTTGTAGTAGAGCCGACGATAGCAAGCGCGACACTCCTCGCACAGCGGTCGTTAGAGCGCCGGATAAAGATAAGTGCCGAGACTCTTCTTTCTGCGGCCCGTCTCCGCGCCTTCTTCGTCGTCGTCGTCGTCGTCTTCTTCTTCTTCCTCCTTCTCCTTGGCCGCGACCGAAGATTAAGCCGGCACCCGTGGGCGCTGACCCGTGAAGATAACCGGCGTGTATTCCCTTCTAAAGCCGTCGATCGGCCATCCGCGCGGTACATGCGTGCCTCTCGCGCGTAAGCCGCGCGCGCGCGGCTCTTTTTTATCAACCCTCGAGCGCGCGGCTCGCAGACTTTCGGATTTCCAGGCGTCGTCGTCGCCGCCGCCGCCGTCGTCGTCGTCGTCGTCGTCGTCGTCCGCGTTCGTTGCACTTTGATCCCTGGTAAACGCGTCCGTCCGTTATGACGCGCGAGGAATCACGTCGCCTCGATAACGCGCGCTCAGCGGGGAGAACCCGGGGAGGAGGAAGATCGACAAGGATGACGGGTAACGGATCATTTCTTGCTACCAGCGGCACAACAGATTTTCCCTTTTATCGAGGGGGATTACTCATCCGTCCGAGAAAAGGCACGTGCATGCGGATTATTTCGTTATACTTCAGCTCCCGCAGCGGCGCGATCGAGTCACGGTCGATCGTGACCGTCGATTTCGCGAAGATCGCGCGCTTCGTCTTCTTACGTGCCGTTTTTAGCAGGTAGGGATCGAGAGAACGATCAAAGTGTATGATTCTAACGGCGGCACCGAGTAGATTAAAATTTTCATTTGTAACGCTTTACGAACTGCCACATGTAATTTCCAATGCGATACGTAAGAAACTGGTTTTAAACGTCGCACAAATCTCTCATACTTTGGGAAGCACAATAAAACTGTAAGACATCTTTTCAAATATTAATAGTATTTGTTTAAAAAAAAAAAAAAACTTCGATTTACGCTACCACAAATAATAGAGCATTCCGAAATGGTATAAAGTAAACGAATCTTTCGTTTATCGATTAAATCGCGCATGGCCTTATCTTTTCACATTAAATCCGGCGCCAGTTGATTCGTAAACCTCACGAAAGTGAGTTTTACAACTCACTTTACGCTACAGAATCATCAAGACAAACAAAAAAATATTCACGGAGCCGATAACGCGCTGGAGGACCAATTACGATAACGCGGTATAAAGCCACAGATGCGATAAACAAAATAGGCGAAGATATTTGGGCGAAATTCTACCGTCAAACAGGCGCCAGCGCGCTGCGTTTCAGAAACACCAACGGTAAGCAACGGATCGCGCTTATCGCGGCCAGGCGCGCGCCAAGGACGAAGAAAAATCTCTTCCTGCCGATCTCGATTCGGCGAGCGAGCGGCGCGAAATTAATGAAACTCGCGCGCGCGCGCGCGCGCGCCGCGCCGTTGAATTGCTCTCTCCGCATCCATTCGACAACGCCAATCGATGACAATCGCGCGCCGCAGTACGGCATTGTCCGTGTGCGCGACGGTATAGTGTTACGAAAGTGCGCTTTTAATCCCCCTCGAGCTAAAAATCAATAGCGTGCCCCCTTGATGGTTAAAACCTCCCCCGGGATAAGCCCGGGCTGGGACCGTAGTTAAATAAATCCTGGATCAAAGGATAAGTCCTACCTAGCGTCCTCTCTCTCTCTCTCTCTCCTCTCTCTTTTTTCGCTCGCATATACTTTCTCACCCCTTCCCGCGCGTTACCCTCCCCTCGCCCGACATCACCCATTCCCTCTTTCTCTCTCGTTTCCCGCGCTTTTCCATCCGCTGCGGATTATTGCCGAGATCATAAATTATGAATCTTAACCAGTTCGACCAAGTGAAATTATTTCCCATCCCTCCTTCTCCGTCTTCCCTCCCCGCGACGAGGGCCCGTCCCTTTATTCGGCCGGCTACGTCGACTAAGCAGGAAGATCGAGATTTGTGACGGTCCCCATTCGACGGAATTAAGATCATGTTCCGTCCTTTTTTTTTTTGCACCCAAGTTCCTTTCTCCCGTCGCTCTTGCTCGACCCCGAGAGTTCGCTTACGCGCGCCTCTCTTTCAACGCCGCCATCGCTCGCGCGAGCTTTAATCTCGGATTATTTCGAGCCATCTCCAGGATCGGGGATTAATTCGAGGAAGAGTTGACTTATTTGCAAACGGCGACGACGACAACGACGACGACGACGACAACAGGCAACGATGGCGCCTTTCCGAGACGCACGCGATTACTGACGTCGAGTTTATCGAGTCCGCGATAAAAATTAATGGCTACTTTCACCAAGGTCGATTAGCCGTAACCGGTAGTTCGTCTTACTCTTTACCGCCGTTTAATTTTTACTCCGGAAGAGGATAAAGAATTGGCTAAAGATCAAAGTTAACCGACGACGAGGCCGGCCGCAAGGATCTCCTGATTAATGAATCCTCGTCCGCCGGTGCGCGATTCAAATTTCTGAAAGAATACACGGAGTCCCCCTCCCTCCCCTCCGGTCGTTTGAATACGCGACGGTAGAAAAGGACATCGTGATTTTCTAGCGAGCTTTCTAAGGATACTCGAGTCCTTAAGTCAGCAGGGAAACATAAAAGGAATCGAAAGTTTGTACTACGCGCCGCAGGATCGCCGGTCACTCCTGAGATTTCCGTTGAATTCGAAGGGCTTTTTGTACCAGGATCTTATAGGATAGACGACGAATCGTCGTGTCTTCGGCGGAAGAAACGCGCGCGCCAGGATAACTACCGGCGAGACCTCGCTGATCCTGGATTTAGACGGAGTTTAGGGCGTTTTCATATCAGGAGTTCATGATTACGCATCGGCGCCTGTTCGCGCCTTTGTTCCTAATGGCAAGATCACCCGAGGGATCATCCTGATTCTAAGTATCTAGCCGGCTTACGTACCAAAACACAATTTTGCAGAGATAGAGAGAGAGAGAGAGAGAGAGAGAGAGAGAGAGATTTCTTAAAGGATTATATTGCTGGAAACGTTGAAAGATTAAACTCGACTTTTATATTCCAACAAAATATAACGATATATTGATAGGAATTAGTCTGATCGTTTCTTGCAATCAGATTTGCCATTCAATTCAACATATATCAGTTCTTTTTAGTTTTGATAAATCGTTACTCTTAAATCTTATATACTTTACATATATTTTTCTCGGAATGATCGACGCGGATTAATATCGCAGCTTCGCGTGTGTAATTCATTCTTCCCCCCCCCCCAAAAAAAACACTCGGGAATTTATGAGATTGCATGACGTAACAGTGTTTCGCAAACATCGTGAAATATTACTGTGTAATAATAAAAAGGACCGCATCGTATTTCCTCTGCCATACCGTGCGATATCGCAAGCCACTAAGAATCACACATACATTCGTTCCGGGGCGAAAGAGGCGCGCGTCTTCAATCTCTGATCGACGCACTAGACTCCAGATTAGCGGGTTCCTCCACTTCCGTTCGACGGATTTGTCTAGATTTACCGGAGGTTTTACCACCAGGGCAGTATGACGTAAGTTTTCTAGCCCGTTTCGCCGCGTATCAGCGACGCTCGCGGGCGATCCTGCCGCCCGAAGGATCCTCCGCATCCTGTCGCCCTGGTATCGTTCTAACTGTATATCCACTCAAAATCGTTCGCGGCTTTGCTTGCCTACGCAAGCCCGGATTTCGTCGTCTCCCATCCGCGTGCCTGTTGCTGGATGATGGCGGGTCATCATCCCTGTCGGCTCCCCACGATATCCCATGAGAATGTGGGTAAGGCCATCGTGTGACCTCTCCGTGCCAGGGGAGCATAACACGGGGAAAGGACCGGGAAGGAAACGATGTGTTGCGACGGGGGTGTCAAAGAAACATTTGGGATTGACTGGCCATTTGGTTGAACATTGACAAGTGCGTACAAAAGAGAGCTAGATATTTAAAATAACGCGTACGCCCGAATGGGGAAGGAGATCCTTCGCGTATCGACGTGAGTAGACGACAAACACGAGGAAATATTGAAATATCCTGAAAATTCCCTAATAATGTCAAGCGACGTCTCTCATAAATGATTAAAATTTCATAACCAGAACTTAAAACATATGAAAATATCGAGACTTAAAGCACATATTCGTATATTCAGATAAAACATATATCATATATTTCGATACTCTCTCCTTTTTGTACGTAACTAATGAAAAAGAGGATGCGTTAAAAATGTATAATAAAATAAAGGTATTACATAATTTAATTTTAATTATATTATCATTAAGATATATGAGAGTTGCTCACTTGCGTGAATCACTTTTTTTCCCCAAGTTAAATTTATTCTCTTGTAACTGTTATATAAATTCGAGTAAAGTCCGAAATAAAAAAATTCCAATTCTATCTTTTAACGTTTCTTCTAATATCTTCTAAGATTTCAATCGTGTGTATAAAATTCACATATCTTTGTGACGCTTCTCTATTCATTCGAGAATATCATTTCACAAGCAAAGAAATGAAGTTTTCATAATTTAAATTCTCGTCTAATTTAATTCTCGGCGGGGCACGAGAACTCGCATCATATTTTCGAAGCGTCATACAAAATAAAAGAGAGTAACTGTATCTTTCTTGCAAGATAGAGGGGTGTATTCTCCTTTTAAAAAGATTAACATCAAGTGGTTCTTCAATAAACGAAGGGTTGTTTACCGAGGGACCAGGAGAGCATCGTCGACAATGCTATTTGTCTAATACTATTCGAACGCGTGAAAGCGACCGAATGGCGTTGGTATTCTCGATGACTTCATTGCAATGATCAGGATTTCATTTTTGGTACTGGAGGTATAAGTTTGTCCGAGGTTTTCAGAAAGAGCGAAGAGCCGACACGTGCATCTGATTTACGTGTCCTTATCGCTTTTCTTGCTTTTGTAATGGTATTTATACGAGTGAAATTAAAACGAATTAATATTTTTAAAAAAGTATCGTTTACATATCAAACAAAGCTCCAAAAATGGTCTTTCACTTTTTACAGATACCTTTCTTTTCTGTTTTAATTGTTGAGCATTCTTTTCTATTGTCTAATAAAAATTTTTTATGTAGATAAACTTAATATATCAGACATTAATTGACAAATTTTGATTCACGGATTATAATTTATATATTCTCTTTTCATTGCGCATATTAATTTATTAATTATATATTAATTTAACATGTTTCATATCGAGTCTTTAATTTCTGTAACTGTGTGCGCATTAAAAACGTAAAAATATAATTTCCAGGGACATCTGAAGCTGATGAATAATAATTTGCGCTTATAAAAATGTGATTTTTAAACATATTGAGATACGTTCGCTTACATTTACGTCACGTTTGAAACTGTCTCCGTTGTAATCCATAATGAATTAACCAATCTCAGAGATTATATAACCCTGGCGTTTTGTTTGTCGAGGCCGCTTTGAGGATTAGTAAGTCTAAGTCCTAAATGACGGGATTATATAATCCAGCGGATTGCTTACGTTGAGCTTATTCGAAAGATAGAAACGTGGCAATTAATTTGTCATCAATATGAATTACATGCGTGCCGATAAATGCACTTGTACATACATTTATCAATTCAGATATTAGTATCTTGATATCTAGTATTTATTTTAAAAACGGTTATCGTCACTTACTATTCTTATTACCCAATATGTAATTACATATTTTATTGTACATTCATACGTTTATTCATACGTTCATCAATAAATACGTCATTGTGTTACAGTAATTTATTTCTTTTTCTTCTGCAAAACCTAATCATACATATCTATCCATATCAAATGCAGAAAGTATGTTGATTTCTATCCCATTTGCCAGAAAACTTACTAAATGACTTAAATCTTTATGTTGAGATATATATACGAGTGGTAACCCATTGTCGACAACAACTCGCAATTGGACTAGCTTATTTTTTATTTACACGATGCAATATATCATTCTCGTATTAACCGTATTGCCCTCCATTTTTGCCTTCACAGAAGTCGAACATCACTTATTCGATTTGCCTTGTAAAACAATTAGGCCGAGATGATAACGTAGAGGTCCCGAATGATACTCGAATAACAAACAAGAATAAAGACATAATTAAGGCAGTTGACATCGAGAGATTTGTCCTTCTTAGCTACGTCTGTTTATATTTTTCGTTATCGTGACACAAAGCTATCTAATTTATAGTTGTGAAGAAGGAAAAGGTAGTGGGAAAAGAAATTGATAAAAATGGGGAAAAAGTTAACTCGAAAAATTTATGAGTTTCGAATTTAGACTGTAGAACTTTAAAGCTTTAAGATTAAACCGCGATCTCTCTCGAACGAAGGTTACGGCTTACTCTGTACCGCTAATTGTTACGCAGGTTCATCCACGTATTATCCCCCTCCACCGATCAGCCACCGGTTGCTAGGATTTTTTTCACGACTCTCGTGCGTAAACAACTAGCAGGGTAGCATACGCACCCTGCTGGATTCACGCGGTCCTTCGGGAGTCACAATTCGGCCGGCTGACAGAGGGAGATAGAGAGCGAGAGAGGCCGCGGGGGTGAGCCGAACGAAGCGGGATACAAAGCCGGGGAGAAGAACGAAGAGGCGCGTCGATACTGGGAGGGAGAATGAGAGAACGAGGCGGGAAGCGAAAGGGTGCGTGCGCGGCACATGCGTAAGAATGCCACGTCCTAGCGTCCTGCTCTCCTGATCGCCGGGGTCCTACAAAAGCCCTTATTTGGGTCACGGGGCATTTCGAGGGTCCGGGACGGGATGCGGGACACCTTCCTGTCGCTCCTGCTGTCCGGTCAGCGAAAATAAGGCGACAGGTATCGGACAAAGGATCTCATTTGCATATTTTTCGGCAAGATAGAGTCGTGCCGAGTCGCCGACCGAATAGGCGTTCTGCGACGAGGCCAAGAACCAGCACGACGTGGCCACTCAGCGTTGGGATATGCGCTCCTGGTACGAGAGACGTCTATTAGGCCTATAAATTATCAGGGGCATCGATCGCACGGCAGGTCGGAGTGGAGGCTGATGAGAAAAGAGGCGCAACGGTAGGCGTAATCGGGTCAACGCGGTATGCTTGGACAACAAAAAGAAACGAGTCGTATTGTGTCACGATTGAGAGCTGTTAATTAAAGTCAGGATTGACGGATACTTCACTCGACTCGATGAACACGAGTTTAATCGTGATTTAAAATTGTTGAATGTCTCGAGTGTCTCTTACCCGTATCTCGAAATTTTTTTTATCGATTAATATGGATAAGAATTTCGTACATTACAAAGTTTATACGTTTTATGTATTTGATGGAAACGACTGTTTCAACCCATTTTGTTTGAAATGCAAGTGCAAACTTTGCTTTATACTCCAAGTTTATGAGATGTCATTTCGCAAATGATGTCTCATGTATGCATGGTAATAACGAGATGGATTTATAAGTCCAGCTCAATGGAGGGCTTAATTTCGTTATCCGTCAATTGCGGATTACGAAAAGCAAATAAAGCATTGCTCTAAATTAAAATAGTAAACTTAAATAGCTGCAAAATTCGTATAGCTAAATCCATTATATATTGGAAGAGAAAAAAAAACTAAATACATAAATTTATAAACTGGCAGAGTTTTAAATAAAATGACAATGCAAGCAAATATAAAATAAACTAGAAACAAATTAAATACTAAAGAATTAAACTGTTAAATATTAAACATTAAATATTTTAAACGTTAAATATTTTTGTGTTTCCAAAACTGTTAAGTTTTGAAAACTTATATAACTAAAGAGAATTATATAACTAAAGAGAAATAAAAATAAAATTTGCAAATAGTACTTTGCGTATTGTTGCATGTAGAAAGAACATTATTTTCTTAATATTTTCAATGTATTATAAATGTTTCAATTTGTAATTTCAAATTATTGTAATATCAATTTGTAAATCATAAATAATGTGACATAATGTTTATGTGAAAAATTACATTTAAAGACTTTTATTTTTCTAGTCTTCAATAGAATTATATTTTGTGATACAGTATTACTTGATATCGTTGATGATTGTTAATAAAACTTAACATTATTTATCACTTGATTTGGATCAACATTCGTAGTATGTGCTATCAGCATTTTTGTACTATAAATTTGTCTGAAGGTAAAACAGACATCGCGACAAGCAAAATTGTTGACATTATTATAATAAAAAGTGTGCGTTTGTATTGTACATTTAACGCAACAATGGAACTGGTCGATAAGAGAACGGCCGGGCGTTTAAGGACGGATAAAAAAGGGTAATTGATGACCCTTGGGCAACAGGAACGCAGGACCTCGCTAAAGGAGGGCCCGGGGGACACTCGGCCGTATTTTAGGAATCTAGAAAACCGGGAAGCCCAAAAATCCGCGAGTAACAGGCCTTCATATCTCGCGACGCGGACGCGGGAGCCGTACTTGCGCGCCTCCTGCGAGCCTGATTGCCGCCGCGACTCCTTATCCCAATTCCCTTGCGCGGGATAACGCGGGTCCGATCCGCGTCTTGTGATCCCGCGCCTAATGCAGAATCCTCACACGCGATGGGACTCCGCGGCCTGCGTCCTTGAAACGAGAGCAGAGAAGAGACTCGGTGGAGTCACGTGTGCCTCCTTCTTACGCGTCCTCGCACGTAGAGCAACAGGCTAACGCTGCCGCTTCTTCGATGGCACGCACAAAGGATCTACACGTGGCCGTTATCCTCCTCGATACCTCCTGCTATCCTGACCCACGAAACTCGCTGCAATAATCTCCTGGGAAGTTTCTATCCCGATCAAGGGGATAAACGTCGGCAGGGTCGCGAGACATGATAATCCCCTTTATTCGAAGGACGAACCGAAGAGAAGACCGAATTTACCGAGCACACGTGCGATCGTTTGGTCTAATTCCGTTTCCAGATAATGTCGCGGTGATATAATGATGTTGTGAGGGAAGCGCAAGTAAGCGAAAAAATTAGATCTACAAGTATGGGTCGGCGGACTTCGAGATATCAACGGCTAAAATATTTCTCTCAGACGAAGATTTCTTTTTCAAGCTGGAAAAGCAGATTTGTCGGTAAAGGGATTCTACTCAATAATTGTTCACTATACTGTTATCGGTATAATGTCGCGCGTATTCGCGAAATTAACAATTTGCCCGAAAAATATCTGCGCTTGAAAACTTCAAATGCTCTTTTTTTCCAAAACGAAGCATTATTAGTTAATGTCATTTCGCGGTCTCATTGATACATGAAACGTTAATCCCAAATACTCCGCGTAACCCGTTATTCCTATGTTCAATGCGAATTTTCGGCTTGTTGTTACATATAATTTATTTGCCGCTGTAGCGTTGTACGGTATAATCCGAGATTAAGCGACAGCGGTGGCCTGGTGATAATCAGAGTTTTGTTAATAGCACTGCAAAAGGTTCAAAGCCAGCGGACCTTGATATTACTTGGTGCGGTGATGAACCGCCGCAATCCCGAAATCCCACTGTATCTTTATTATATACGGAGACCCATGGGCCCGGGGCGCGGAAAATGCTGAAAAGTCAGGCGACACACGGCGAAGACATTAAATCTTTTTTTTTTTTAATGAATCATTTATTACGGCGTATTCGGCATTACGTAATCCAAGGTCACAATCCGCAGATTTATCGCCGGGGAGACGCCGCGAGGTTTTAGACTCTTTAATCCCAAGGTGCGCCGTGGAGACAAAATAGCGGGATTATACAAATCCCCGCATCGCTTAATCCAGGATTAAGATTATGGTCATAGACCGGCGACCCCTCGTACCTTTTGGAATTTTTTCTCCCGCCGTAGGGGAATACCGGTTGAAGATCGCGTGAAGCGCCATATGCGCCGTTCCGAATTTTTACGATAAAATGCTTTCGCAGGCACGTAGCCGCGCGGGTATGAAAAACAGAAGTGCGCGGGGAATAAATTATCTCGCGAAACGTAAATGTATTGCTGTTAGGTTTATGGATAGGCTCTCTCGTAGCATCGAGCATGTAACGCTATGAGGACGACATCAAGACCAAACTGTACAGCTAGTTCGCGGCGATTCCCATCCTTTTAATTTGTACTGTCATTCATGTTTATTTCAACATTCTGCCGTATTTGAAGTAGCGCAAAGAAAATCTATTTGCACTTCAAATCGCAATTTCCTATTAATAGCTGATTCGCTAAAGGAAATTTGAGAAGGTAATTACGTTTAATGAGAGACAGTGTCGATCGATATTACTCTCTATCGTCGAAATTATTATAATCGCTTTTGTACACGTTATTTATCAACTAAGAGAGAGAGAGAGAGAGAGAGAGAGAGAGAGAGAGAGAGAGAGAGAGAGCAGCATGCTGCACACTCGATCGCAACTTATCCAGGAACAAAGAGTCCAAGTTAGGCAAACGCGATGTGTTCTACGAAATCAGTAATTTCTCGTAACTTTGACGCGTTATCTCGTGATTCGTCTCTGATGCAGCACCGGACCGATTTCATTCAAACACCGTCATCGTCACCGCGTTTCGCCGTCGCTCCTCGTCCATCATTGCGCGCGACAAAGCGCGCCTTGTTCCAGATCTCTTTCGCGCCGACCAATATCTCGCCGATGCAGCTCGACGTAACTCGCGGGCGCGCGCGTATACGCGCGCGCACACACGTATACGCGCGTGCTACACACAGGCACAATATCTTTCGAATCGTTCGTAGAATTCCCGTCGTATCAGGACGGGATGTAAAGCTTCCTGGGGGATGAGCCGCTTAGCCTCTAAACCTTGTGTGCTCTGCCATAGTCCTCCCGCCGCCGTCCCCCTGGCAGCCTCTCGACCGCCCTTTTGTACGAGCCATCATCCACGGTGCGCGTATGAGTGAGCGCGTATACGTGTGCACGCATACGGGACAGAAAGCGGGCCGTATACGCGGCCCTGCACGGGGATTATCCGGGCTCTGTATTCGTGGGGATTATCTTTGGGCGCCGCGCGTACGTGTGCGGCCCGAGCTGCATGTGTGCGTGGCCAAATCCTTTAGTGGCTCCGGTTTGGTTCTCTCTCTCTCTCTCTCTCTCTCCCTCCCTCCCCTCTCTTTCTCTTTTGCGCGCGTGCGCGTGCGTTATGTGCCAGGTACAAGGGTGCAATACACGTACATACCCACGTCTGCACTTGCGTCACCGAGTTTGACCGGCCTGCACGTATGCGCTCGCGTTCGCGAGCCGCGCTCGTGTGCGTGCGCGCGTACACGTGAGTCTGGGATTAATCCGGGATTATTGGTCGTGTGTGCGCCGCCCGCCGTCCAAATCCAAAATCCAACGCACACAACTCAGCTAATCCTAACCCACCCACCCTCCCCCTTTTCACCCTCTCTCGCCTGCACCTCGTCGCCCTCACCTCGCTTCCCTCACTCTCTCGCCGGCGTATCCTATGTGTTCTCTGCCGAGCGTTGTCTACAGGGTGTGCCTGAAAATACGGGTCCTATTTTTGGCTGATGCGTTAAAGATGTTGATTTTTTTTTTTTTTTTTTAACGAGTCGTCATCAACTGACGTTAAAGTGATATTGACATTGGTCAAGGATCTTTTCATGAAACTATCGATCAATTTCGCCTTTGATGAAAGCGCCTTTGATAAAATTGATCTTTGTTAAATTGTCAGCAGGACGTGATGTGAATTTGATCAGAATTTCAAGATGTCCAATCGCGACAATTCAATTTTATTCGAAACTTCATAGAAGTTTTATTGCATCAATCAATATCGTTCATATCTTGCCCGGTGTTGTTTAAAGTGAATATTTGCGATATCCTCGGAAATATTTGTTCGTTAATAGAAAATGAAAATGGAAGCGCATACATGCAGAGAAAGTTCGAAGCACTAGCTTTAAGGATCGAAAATGCGGGATTTAAAGTCATCACGATAAAAGTGTGCGTTATATATACGGGACATACCTATTATCTAAGACGCTGATGACATCGCGGATAACGCGCGACTGAGACATTGAAGGGATTTAAGTGATTTTTAAGTGAGGCTTCATGCTTCGTTGCGTCCGCAATTACATTACAATCTTCATTACTCAGACTACGTCATGACAAACAGTTAACCGTTATATTAATAAATTACAGAATAGAGAATTCTATTTTTTAAATTTTACAAGTACTTACACATGTTTAAGTACAAACAAAAGCCTATTTTTAAAATTGGATTTAACAAAATATCTATCAACGGGCTTGAAGCTATCGAAAAAATTGTTCTCCAAATTAATTAAAAGGCAAAGGTTACTAAATATAGAAAATATGATTGCGTGATACATTGAAACGTTTTATATGTCGGATAGTAGAAATGAGAATTGATATAAAATTAATCAAATGAAATTTTGCAATTTCAAAAAGTAATTTAAGTGCAACGTGTTTTACGTATATTATAAGAGCTGTCTTGCTTTGTCGGTAGTCTTTGCATCGGTAAGAGTAAGATGTTTGTAATGTCTTGTAAGAACCTGCACGGTAAGCCCTAAATGTAGGACAGAACTAAAATGTAAGAACACAGTAGGAATAAAGACGCGTACACACGCACACACGCACTTTCGTACATGTGAGAAATATCCATTCGCAATATGGCCCACGATTGCTCTCCGCGAGTTATGATATCGATTTTGCCTTTGGCTTAACGCGTGGTCAGGTTGAAAGCTAGAACGTATACAGGGCGGCCTGTAAGAGAACCATTCAAGAGAAACAAGGGAACGATAACAGTTTTCTGTGCTACAATTTGTACGCGCTACATTATAACGTATGCGATTGATACTAAAAAGTTACCTTATATTTCCCGTCTTTTTTGATTTTACATTTTTTAAAATTTAATACATAACATTTTATTACACGTGTATATACATAAAACGTGTACGTTGTATTTCTAATCCTTTATCATCAAGTTCGCCTGCCCCCGTAATACGTAAATTCACTCCATGCGGTGAAATTTTGGCAAAATATTATCTCACTCATTATTACATTATTTATACTTCGCGATACCCGGTTATTTGTGAATAATAGAACGACTTCCACAAATAAAACAAGACGAAACTGTAAAAATAAATGAAGATTTTCAATCTGTAAAATCCCGGTTTTTTTTTTTGCGGGCGCAACGCAGAGTAGTTTGAATCAAGCTATATTTATATGAAGCCACCGATCGTTTTATGAGTTTTGCAGTACACGTTGAATACTCGTTGTAAGTCTTTCCCGCCCGAGTATATTCTCCGATCGGGTTTTGTGCATCGCACAAGTTTGGGGATTACTAAATCAAAACTTTTATGCTCCGCGGGAGCTTTATCGTTCTCGTCCACCGACGAGAGTGTGTAAATGGTGGGAATTCAAAGGCAGCTCGCCACAAAAGGTGCTCGGTCTCCCGGGAGGGAGTATCGCGTAGGGTTAAATGGCGTAACGAGCCCGATCGTATGGCGCAAGACGCCATGGTGGATGTTCGCAGGTCGCCTAGCCGCATAGCCAGGGATTCGAATTTAATCCGGATTAGTTCGTAAGGGTCACAATATCCTCCCCTCTGGCTGCACCTCGTCGCTGTCCGCCCCATCGTCCGTGCACACGGATGCGCGCATATAGACGTCCAGGTAAATCCGGACGGAACACACGCGGACGATTATCCTAATTCCGAGCTGACGCTTACGGCTCGCGGACTAAAAGGGGACAAACGATCTCATCTTTCCAGCTCATCTTTGATGTATGCCGACGTGAAATCATTTCTTGATAAAAAAAAAAAAAACGACGCCAGCCCTCTTATTTTTTTTTAACGCACCTGTGTTTTTAACCCTTCTTATATCAAAAAATTTTTTATAAAATTAAGATAAAGGATTAAGATAATTATTATTTATAATTAAAGATTTCATTGTATAATCTATATCCTGTTTATGTCATCACAAATCAATTTTCGAACTTTAACGCACAGCATATACAAAAATAAAAATTATATTGAAGATTTAATACCGTCGTTTATTTATGTCAATATTATCTCTTTTTCCTGTTAATCTCATTGTGCAATTTATCGTTTCAGTTAAAACTAAGTGGGTCGCGCTTTCGGAAATTCGAAGAATTTAAAAAAAAGAGCATATAGTCTCGACTAAGGAAAAGTGGAGATAAGAACTGAGAAAGGTAGAAAGAGGATCTACAAGCACGGGAAGGGGAAGGATTAACCGTGACGCACGGAGATTTAAAGAGGATCCTCGAAATCCGTAGATTTAGGAAGTGCGTGCTTCTGTCCACCCGCATCCCCCATCGTATCGCGCCACCCTTTTCTCCTCGCCTAGGTCGGGGCTGGAAAAGCAAATATGTACTCTTGCTCCCTGCATTCCTGCACGCCTTCGAAATGCCGAACTACAGAGAATATACCCGCTCTCTTAAGAACACTTAAACCGATTTCTCTCTAAAAGTTAGCCCGAGAAAGGAATTGCAGTTTGGCAACTTAATATGATGTACGACGCAATTTCTTCTCTCCCGTTCGTGGATTCTTTTTTACACAGATATCGCGTAAAAGAATCAAGCAAAGGATAACGGTAAAGAAAATGCGCAAATTTAATGAAAAGTCTTGTGATAGTATAAATAATAAATTAGGCAAAAATAATTGCAAAAATTTATAATTTAATTATGACAGCACCTCTTGCATTTTGTATGCGTAAAGGGATTGGATTTTGTACAGTAACTTTGTCTATTTTCTGCAAAAAATAAAATGGATGACAAAAAGATGCCAGCTACTATAAAAATGCCCCATTTTTTAAGTAAGTTAGAAACTGAGAACGTATTTTTAAGAAAATGGAACAAGTTATATTGCATTATACTCAATCGTTAAATACAATTAAGTAGATTTGCAAACACGCACACACGTATATATACATTTTCTTCGGCATTCAGAGATATTTATATAGTTAGAGATAATTCAACAATAATATGGATTAGAGAAAATATCATTAATAGATTGCTGTCGGATGTTTCATTCACCGTGCTAAATACGTTTGCCATATATATATAGGTATTTAATTCCTTCATTTAGAACGTTGCCTTCTACGAATTTTAGTCATTTAAAATTAGAATGCTAAGCACTCGTCCCCGTTTATATACCATTTAATTCTCATTGCAAACGGACGCGTGCAAATTGTTTCTACCGCATTATCGAGGATCAAGGAAATTCCGCCGATAGTCTATCTCGTTTACGATCTTTAACGACCCCTCTTGCGCGACCTCCATCGAATACGTACGTCTCCGTCAATCACAGCGGAAGCGGACTTTATGACGCGGATGACTTTGTGATGGCAACTGAATTTCTGGATTGTCGCGAATGAAATAAGAGCATTTTCGAGCGGACATTGTTTGCAACGTTTGCGTAACGTTATTGGGCAACAACCTTTTGCAATAAGTAGAAGGTGACAGTATTCTAACGTTATCATTGTCTACAGATCGCAATACTTATAATACCATAAGTACATAGTCATATTAACCGTTACTTTACATTTTCTTTCGATTAATGGATAGTGCTAATCCGAGCAAATAATTACGTAACTCTCAGAAGTGGAGTAAAAGAGAAAAGAAAAATTAAAATCGAGATATATTAAAATGAAATTATTTAAATTTTAAACGTATCAATTTATCGCTTTCTTTCTTATTTATTATACAAGAGTTATATCGGCCTTTGCCGGATACGAGACGGTGACGGCGATTAACGCCGCTTCCGTTTAGCAGAGTGCATTAATGGACGTGACATCGGTGCATCGTTACTGCATTTTCCTCACCGCCGTCATTCGAGTCACATGTTGTAAAGATGTTAAAACTATTTTCGCAGGGCTCGATCTCTCGTAAAAGGTGACTTAATTCGCCCGGCAAATTGACGATTTACTACCGCGGGATACCTGAGCAAGCCGACATATCCAAAAGGCAGAACCCGAGGTAATGGGATGTATACAGATGCACTCACAGAGACAAGACGGGAAGAAAACGCTTATACGAGACACCAAAATTTGAATACGGTTAAATTGATGATAGTACAGAGTTCCTTCATTGCATTATTTCGCAATATTCTTAAATTATTGTAAAAGTTATTTAAAAATATATACCTGTACTGTTATACAATAATACAACTCTCAACAATTTTATGGAAATCTTAAAATTTAAAATAAAACATTGATATAGTAATTGCTATTGTATACTTAATTCTATTCTTACACGGTAGAAAACATTTTGTACTAATGTTAAAATTAGTCCTTGTTTTCACGTTAAATTTTTAATATACCGTGTGGCAAATAATTAATAAATTAATTATGTATAAAAAGCAGGCAATAAAATATAAGAGGAAAAAGAAATACTTACCTGTGCTGGAGGCGGATTTGCTGAGATCGAAGCCCTCCTGCTTGGGGCTGGCGTTGATTTCTTGCTTCGGATGCTGGTTGTGCGCGGTAAACGGTGTCTGGGGTGCGCTGAGAGGTGTCTGCGATTGCAGCGGATGCACCGGCGGGTGTTGAGACGCGTTCTGCGGCTGAGACTGCTGGGACTGATGGGACTGAGGGCTCCTCGGTAACGAGGACACGCTGCTCGGTCTCGATGGTGGCGAGGCCTTGTGCGTTAATGCCAACGCTTGGCTCTGTAATCGATGAAGGATATTAATCTTTTTTTTTTTTTTAAGTTTACCTTAGATAATAAGTACAACTTCGGTGCGGCATTGAATAATATTGAGTAAAACAATTATCGTATACGCATTACTGAAATGTGACAGATTTGCCCTATCAAAGAGGAGAGGTGCGAGAAAGTAATATTATCTATTTAAAAGAAGATGAGAATATAATAAAGAAATTCGATAAGCTCTACATTATAAAATATGAGAATCTTTTTTATACACCGAGGGAGGACGCGAAAGAAAGTTTAATACCGGGAAGCATGATTTGTACATTTTTACGCTTATTACTCAGGCAACAAGTTCTCCCCTTGGCTTCTGCATTGTCCTCGGCAAGGTTTCACATCGAAATATTTTCTGCGTACAAGAGCACGTTATGTAAATTATTGTGATGTTTATTTCATCGCTCGTTTGTGTATAATCCAGCGAGAGTGCGGTAATCGCCGCGGGGTAATATAAATCCTTTGCTGTCCTTAATCTCTAAAGACGAAATTCCCTGGCACATTATGCTTCTAACGGTCGCGTGGCTTCTTTTTTATAGGGGCAATTACTAGAAAAATTTCTACAAAAAGAATAGTTTCTGAAAGATACCGATCTTTAAATCTCGCAAAAAAAAAAAAAACATTATCGTAAATCATTGTTGCACGTATCTCTATCTTCTTAATTTTTACAAGTGCCAAATCTTTTTAACAGATCTTTTACGCCAACAACACGTTTATGGGAATTGAACGGTGTTGACGAAATTAATAATCCTTCGCTGAAGCACGCTCGTGACAAACGACTGGCTAGAAATCTGCCTCTGAAAAGAAAGAAAGAGATAACTATGCGCGCGAATTAACTATGCGCGATTGGAGGCAATCTAGCGATTAAAAAAGCCTTCGGCGGCAATTCACGGTGGGAGCGACGCCTAAACGCGGTCAAATCTACGACGTTTCGGTCGGGCCGAGCGAGCCGGATGATCTAAGCGTCGTCGCCGATGAAATCTGAGCACGTGCTCAATTCCGAGCGGCGGCCGAGCAGGCTAAGGCATAAGCGCGGACTTAGATTTATGTATGAGTGAACTGAACTTAACACTAACGGCTAAGCCGTCCACGGTGTCAACTGGGGTCAACTGGGCCCAGAATGCGACAATCCTACACCACCGCCGCCGCCGCAGCAGCAGCAGCAGCAGCCTGCGCCGCCCGTAGTCGCCGTTGCTGCCCGATGTGCGAAATGCACCGCGGAGCGGCGATGATTTTCGTCTGGAAACTGGATCGTCGATGATGACGCCTCCGTGGAATACGAAGCGTCAAGCGAGAGAACGAGCCGAGATACGAGGCGGCGTTTAACCCTCCGTGATCCTACGCGACTTCCCGTCACCGCGTATTTCGAATTCGTACGCAATCGGCGATTTTCACGGGTATAGTTAGCCCACGTTATTTAATCGCGAAATTATAAAATTTAATCAGTCGGCGCTCACGCACGGCGCCACGAGGCAGCCTTGAATAATCGACGTCGATCAGCGGTCGTATTAATTGCTCCCCGAAAATAAATAGTCTCAATTCTTAACCAAACGAATCGCAATAGAATTCATCATCGTTTTAATAAATTAAATAACGCAAATCAACTAAGCAACAATTTTTTTTTAATTTCGCTGAGCAGTGTATCCTTCGCTCGCGTATTTTTACTTATAGGAAATATTAAAGTAAAAAACGAGCACTGTAATCGTAAAATTCAAATCGATCGAAAAAGAAGTATTTCTTCCTCTATCTAGTTTTCAATATCTTTCGTCGCTTCTCTCATCGATCTAATGCGATTGGCTGCGAAGGATCGACCGGCGATTTTTTCGCTTGCCCGGACTGTACCGGGGTACCAGCTACTGTTTCGGGAGCTCTTCGAGGTATGCACTCGCAAAAAACACGTCAGACCGCTGAAGACCTGGGTCTGAAACGGGAGTGAGCGAGAAGGAGAGATGATGATGACGATGATGAAGAAGAGGAAAGAACAGGAGGTGAGGAGGAAGCGGAGAGCAGCGGGATGCCTGAAGGTGCCGAAGAGAACGAGGAAAAGGGATAAAGACTCCGGCATCATTGACGGAAGAAAGAGAGAGAGAGAGAGAGGAGAGAGAGAGAGAGAGAGAGACGAATGAAAACGGACGGGCCCCGAGGGTCCATATGGATTGGAAGAGGACGGCGCGAAGGGTTCCTCGGCTTGTTTCCGCGCGAGGAATGAAGACGAACGCGAGAAGACCGAAAGCGGGAACGTGTAAGAAGGGGCAACAGGTGGATGGGGTTAGCGGCTTATCCGGCTAACGCCCCAAGTGATATCGTGGTAACTCGGCTGTGACGTGCGAGGGGTTACGACGCTGTTGTCGTAAAATCAGGAATTTCGGCTCTCCCATCGATCCGGCTTTCGCCGCGGTTGAGAATTCGCTTTGGGCCCTCCCGTGGAATCGGGAATCGCGTTAACCGAAGGCGTTAGCCCGAAGAAATGTACGACGCGCAGAACACGCTCCTCCGAAAATCCACTCGGTCGGGCGATAAAAATTGCTTCTTATCAGGCATCAGCTTAATTGCACGGTAATTAATTTGCGCGGTAATTAATGATCGTTACGTGATGGACCGATATATATAATTAAATAGTACGCACACACACGCACACACACACACACACCAGTAGATAAATAAATTGAAATAAAGAGTTTGAAAAAAATGCACAGAGAAGTTTGTAACAGTAACAATCGCAATAATTGTCGAATTTGTTTTTCAATGCAGTCATATACTAATCTCGTTAGTTACCGCCTTATTAAATATTAATGAGAGAAAAATAATTATTTAACTGGTACAAGAGCTAAAGCTATAAAATTATATTTATCAACATACACATTGTCGATACAAAAGACGACGGATGCTGCAGGGACTCGCGCGATTCGGGCAAGCCAGCGTGAATTCACACGGACGTGCGTATCTCTTTTCTTTTCCTCACGTTTCGATCGTGCGGGGATCGTGACGACAGTAAAAATGGAATGGCGAATAATTAACCGCGAAGCGTAAACGCGATACTGCACAGCGACGACGAACGACGACAGTTCGGCAGGCGTTTATCAACGGATCAGCTTATCTACCGGGTGTAACGGAGATACAGCCAGCGGCGGCGTTTCCTGCGTGCTGGTGTGTTTCCCGTTAATGCGATAACCTTAATCGCTGACCGTGCAGAGGATCCTCGTGGATCTGGAGAGGCCGCGGGAGAGCTTGATGGAGAGTTCGGCAGAATTAATCGCGACGGAATCGTCCGCGCCAAACGAGCTTACGTAAGGTCGAATCGCGATGACAGTCTTCAAGTTTGGCCAATTGAACGCGTGGTCCTTTTCGGCGTATGTCTTACGTCAGCGGTATCGTCGTTCCTCGTGCGGCCAATTCTACCCGTTGAAACAAAAAAAAAAAAAAAGAAGAAGAGAACGAGAGAAGTCTCGCGACGCTCTCGCCCCTTCGCACGAGAATCCCTTTCTTCTCGTCTCGCCGCGGATTCTCTGCGACGACGATGCGACGTACGATGCGCGATAAATTATCGGCCGCTCGTCTCGCTTGTCTTTATTAATTCTTCGAATGCTGCATTAACCCGCGAGCGCTCGCGTCATGAAAAATCGCGCTGCGGTTCGCGCCGTGAGCGATACGTCGCGACGCTCTCGGAGAATATGAAAACAGTTCGGGATATGAGTTCATTTTAGCCGCATTGTCGGAGATAATAAAAGCGGAAATAATGGAAAAATATAGGGTATATCTAATATCTACTGATTCGAAATTCTTTCAAAATCTACCGAAAAACTTTGGTCTGGAGGATAAGGATAAAATTTAATTATCCTCTGTAATTTTTTTATATCCTGCAAATTTCTTCTATTTTCTTCTATTGACTAAACAGAGATTTCTACTTAACAAACCGGTAAGCAGTTTAACAAATGGGCCAGTTCTCGACTGCGGAATCAAAATTTTTCAAAGTTTTCAAAACCAGAGATGAAATATTCTCGTAAATTCTGTTAAACATTATAGAAATTGGATAATGATAATGTACAATTTTGTATTATAATTGTTAAAGACGCCAATTATGTAGATAAGCTGTCTCTGATATTTTTATAGAACATTGGAAAGCACTCGCGCTCCGGCTTCTAATCTTCATCGATATATTAAATAATGCAGCGTAGTGTACTAATAACAATTCGCGTAAATGTATTTAACAAAATTTAAAGCGGTTCACTATCTGTTTCAGCACGCGTGATAATTTCGCTATCTTTCAGCGATCATCGTATGAAGCAGAATTAAATATGGCGCGACCCATATTAATCTGCAACATTCTAATCACGCTTATCGAAATATCGAACCGGCGATATCCCCGAGCGATAATTGGCTGCCTCTTTGTGACAGATAATCCGCGGATTGATGCGTTTGCGATCGAGTTACGTAAATGGTTGCCGACTGGTGGTGTCAGATACCTCGTTCTTAAGTGCAAAACATGGTAGAGCTAAAGATTAGAAAGCAATAGATAGGATCTTGCACCAGCAATGATCACTGATTTCGAGGGTTTTACTGGAGAAAGCAGCGCGGAGAATATACGTATTTCGAAATTACGGTTTAATTAACCGTGCACATAAATTGTTTTTTTAAATCAACATTAAAAAATTATAGAAGAGTGCGTTTCAAGTTTACATGACGAAACAAATTTATGTAATATTATTTTATTTAAAAAAAATTTGGTTGAATTAACTAGAATGTGAACTAACGGTTCGGATTCTAGTTGAACCTACCAGATTTCCAATTAAATTAACAAAAACTCTTGTCGAATTAATTTGGAAATCTGAAAAGATCAACTAGAAATCTGAACCGTTAGTTCAATTCCAGTTAATTTAACAAGACTCTTTTTTTTCAATATACCATTTTAAAACAAATAGTATTTTTAAAACAATTTTTTTTACAAAACAGTTCAAATGGAATATAATGTACCACGAATCCTGAAATCTAACTTTTTCTCTTTCCCTTTTAAAAACATAATCATCTATTATGTAAATTTTAGTTGTCGCTATGCATTCAGATAAAAAAAAATAAACACGTAATATAAAAATACATACTCTGCTGAAGTTACTTCGCTACGAGAGCGTTCTCTCATCGCCGTAACCAATTTTTCCATTATAAAATATTCGTCGAGAAAACAAAAGATCGTGTCTGCGGCATAAAAAGGCAACGTAAAACGGCCTACGGAGAGAGGACCGCGAGAGCTCTACCTACGTTTGATATATCGGCTTCGGTGGCCGGATAGATGGATTACAATCATTCCGGGAGCTGGGGTGGTCAAATACCGTGACCATGCGTGTTTCAAACGTATCCTCGTGCACGCACACCTATATACGTACGACGCACTTTCGAGTACACACGTGGCGGCCCGTGCGTGCACGGGCAGTCCTGCGTGCAACGCGCTGCAAGGACGCGTTTTGAAGTACCAGAATGCAGGAGGTGCGTCGCGGCAGAGTGAAAATTTTACATCACGGTGTTCTCGCCTCGCTCGCACGTTTCTCTGCTGTTTAATATTGCAAGTATTCGCGCGGCTCATTTATTAAAACGTCATTTATTGAGCGTCACACAGGCCTAGCTATGATATCGACGGCGATCGAAAATTTAATTAACTTTGCCACGTCACGCCTATCATTCTCTTTTTTTTCCCCCTTCTCTTTTCTCCAAATTTATGTATGTGCGATCATTATGCTCGGGTTTCGCGATTTCGTTTTGTTATTACAATTGCTGGTATTTACACACGTATTAATTTGCTCCTCTGACGGTGTGATTTAAATGACTGTAATGCGAATTGCGCAGACTAAATTTTAGAATTTTCATATATTCTGTAATCCAGGTTAGTATTATCCCTGCATTTTCGACAAGAACACGAACTACAAAATGAGTCTTCGCGTCGTTAATGCCGGAAGTATGAAAAAAAAAAACTTTTTTCAGATTGACAGTATTATGAGATTATCCTCAATCTCTCTGACTTCTTTTCTGAAATATATCTATAGAGATAATACATTCTTTTTTAGGTGCATATGCTTTCATACAAATAGGATGGATATTCTTTCTCTTAAAAATAAGAAAAATTGTTATTCACACTTTATAACAATAATTTTTATAAATAAAATGTAATATTCTTTGACAAAATGGTACTGTCTATCTATCTATATTATATAATTTACATGTATAAAATCAGCAATTTTTTTTTCTTTAATAAATAACGTGTACGTGTAATATTTCAATATTATCGTTCTTCACAACATAAACTTGCGACAAAAACGTTTCTAGCTTGTCCTAATATTTTTTAACGGTTCGCTCGTAAGTAAACCGTGAGATTAATTATAAAAGTACGTTATCACGATAATTTTATCTTATATTAATTTATCTATTACGACACACTTTGTGTAAACGGTTTTTTACAAACGTATTCGTGGCGTTGTTTTTCATCGTTGATTTTTCGATAACTGTGGTAAGCCAAAGGCGGCCATGGATCGAGAGATCGAGCGGTCAATGGAGACATGCGGTCTTATTCCGTTGAATGCCAGAACATGAACATGGTCGTGGCACAGGAAGAAGGCAGGGGCACATCCGTATCGTGGTCAGAACCCGTGACCCCCCGATACGTACATACACGTGTAAACGTACGCGCGTTCGTCCGGACGGCACACACGCGAGCCGCGGCTTTGCCGAGGATTATCCCCCGCCCTACGTTGCCCTCGGTTTTCATTGTGAGATCGCAAAGCATCTGATATATATATATATATATACACATATATATATATATGTGTGTGTGTGTGTGTGTGTGTGTGTGTGTGTGTGTGTGTGTGTGTGTGTGTGTGTGTGTGTGTGTGTGTGTGTGTGTGTGTGTGTGTGGTGTGTGCGTGTGTGTTACGCGTAGGATCTGAATTTGGTGCGCGATTTTTGATGCGGAGAATCAAGTCTAAATCCCCGAGCGAGTGCCCGCGCTGCGTTTAAACGGATAATTATTTCCTTCCCAAGCGATCATACGTCCCGATAAGTAACGTGTTTTTCTTTTCGATGCTGCATAGATTACGTGAGCGCCCATCTAAATGTATAAATGTGTTTGTGCTCTACATTTTTTTTTATTTTAGCTCAAAGCAACGCGTCTGGAAAAGTTTTGAAACGGAGGAAACTCGGCGCACGAGGAGATGAAGATTTCTGTTCGGAATCTATCGGAACCTTTTAAATTTTCTTACACGGTTCGCAGTTTATTATTTTTTAAACGATTGCGCGTTGTAAAAACGATGGCTCGCTTATTTATTTTAGGTGGGATAATCGCGCATTACACGTGGAGTAGCCAGCCGCTTTGAGATGCGAAAGAATGTGCCAAACTGATGACGAGGAATTAAGCGGACTGAAAGCGCGTCCAGAAAGAGAAAGAGAGAGAGGGGTGCAAGAAGCGATAGGGTGGCCAATTGGCTGTGTAATGTCAGAAAGGGGTTGCTTCTCGCCCCTCGTACTCGCTGACATCGAGTATAGACGCTGCGTTATTTTTATAAGTTCGACAGACCGAACGCCGAAAAACGATGCTGGCACGCTAATCCACGACGTAAGTCATTTTATCGGAATTTTATATTCCCTGTCAAATTAAGGTCACGTGTTTTCAATGTAGCAGCAATTTTTTTCGGTCTTAATATATATTATATACATATATTAAATATAAATGCATATATATTATACATATACATTATACATATACATTAATAAATACATTTATTAAATACATTTTTATGATTTTCATACAAAAAAGAATAAATTATTCTAATCGATAAGTTGGTCCTAGTAGAAAATTTACTTCACGCTTTAACTTTATTAATTCACTATTAATTTAATAAAGTTTATCTGAAAAAACTAAAACTGTAAATTAGATATAATTATTATTAGTCATATATTTTCATTTCTATTATATATTTCTCGATTTATTTCTATTATATATTATTAAGAATAGAAAAAAAATTCTATTCTTTTTTAAATATTGTATTTCCATGTGTTCTCAATCAATATTATTCTTAGAAAATAAATTCTTGAAACATTGTTGGAATAAATTTTTTTTTCTACAATTTTACAACGAATTTTTCCAATTTGAGAAAAAGTATCACGATTGTATGCATAATTGATATTATGTCATGTGCAATATTTCATTCAAAAACAAAAATGAAAGATTACCTGTACTTGATCCGTCTTCGTGTTAGCAGCCATCCATGCCTCTACAAAGGTGTCCATTGCGCTCTGAAAATCCATTCCCTCCTGGGGCCTCAATAATTCTCCTGGGCCTCGGAAGTCGCCGCCATTCGTGACATATCGCGTTACAATCGAATTCTCACAAACTCATGGCGTCAATTTTAGCTCCGGCACTTATCAATTAAAAATCGAATGAATCAGAAAAATGTTAATAGGCCTCTAAGCCGAATGTAAGCTTTCCTTGTCACTACGGACACCCGTGTCTACGATAAATATTTATAATTGCGTGCGATCAAACTTATTTACGTTCAAAATCACAGACGTATTGAGACGTGCTTGTAATGTCCGCTTATTTTTTTACGTAGATTTTTTTTACAGTTACTGAGTTCTTAATTTCTATAATTACTGTATGCTAACAATTAACGCGTAGATGACCATTTTACTTATACCGTAACGCCTTAAACACCTACGATCACTACTATCTGCTCTAAGTTCTATTTTGGTGCTAACATAAAATCTTAAATATTATATAAACTGCGATTAAACCGCGCGTACCTCTGACTAGACTGCGGAAAATCACACACGCGCTCGCAACTCATTACGATAAGTATTGTCCCAGAGTAAAATCGGAGTAAATAGAGCGATCTACAGTCTCGTCCCGTTTCCCGATCACCATTCGGCACGTCCGTCCGTTCAGAACGTCACGTACATAATTCTGAACGCCGATACCGATCGGAGTCTCTCGATCATCGATCACAAGATCAGTCAACGTCGCCGATCATCCGCTCGAGAAGGCCGCGAGGCACTGTTTTCGGCGCGCGTGTCGGGTCGTCACCAGTCATCCGCACCGAACATGTGCGTGTAGCTCTGCGTGCTCTTCGAAGACTCGATCGATCCCCTTCGGATTCGTTTCTCTTTCAGAGGAACCTCTGTGGAGCGGCTTAGGATCACGATCACGCGGTCACGTCATCGTCTCATCCTCTCCCTCTCGTTCCGAGTGTACCTCTGGAAATCGCCGAGCACCAACGGAATGTCATTCGCGCCGCCGAGGACGAGCGCACGGTCCGCGAGGACAACACACGTTCGAAGGGAACGGCGTTCGAGCCGCGACTGTGCGCGTCGAGGCGTCGCGGCGCTCGATCTGCTGCCCCTACGACGCCCTACCCGTGAGCGCGCCGTCAGTATCAACCCCACCACCCGGTCGTATCGCCGCCGCCACCACTGCCACCACCACCACCACCACCATCACCACCACCTCCATCGCCCACCGCGATACCGTCGTCTCGCGTCTACCGATATCGCGGCCGAGTGCCTCCTCTGGTCCTCACTCGGCTGCTGGTTCACCCTCTCGCTCGTCGACTCCTCCGGAACCCACCTTCGTCGTACCCCGCAGCCCGAGATCCCATCGTCTCGTTCCCGTTCTCTCTCTCTCTCTCTCTCTCTCTCTCTCTCTCTCTCTTATCCTCCCCCGATTTCGCTACGAAGCTTCCTCGCTCCGGATAAGGCGTCGTCCCCTCTCGCGCTTTATCGCCTCCTTCTCGTTCGTCTTTGTTCGTCGCGTTAAGTTCCTTTCCAATCGCATCCTCATTTGTTTTTGCGTCTTTCAATTCCGCATTAATATTACAAGTACAACATTTTTAACTAATAAAATTGCTTATTAAAATCCATTAGCAAAATTGCAAACTTCCCCGAGATCTGTGAAAAATTTTGTAATTTGTTCTCTTCTACGCGTTTGCAATTTTTATAGTCGCTTACTTAAATTAGTTTTACATCTTGTATTTTTGCATATCATCGATCCGTCTTCTATCTCGCTTTTCTCAACAATTTTCTATTTGTTTTTATTAAAATATTTTTTCTTCTTCAAAGTACCAGTTCTCTTACTCCCATCCAACTTCTTGATTATATTTATATATTTCTTCCTTATGCCGTGACGAAAGATCCGTTCTCTCATCCCGCATTCATCTTACCTTCTTTCTTTTGAAATCTTTTTCCCTGGAATTCGATTCTCGTCCACCCTTTTCTCTGCACTTCGGTACTGTCAACAAGACCCATTCTGGGATGTATCTCTAAAGATAATACGCACGTACACCTGTCCAACGCGTTCTCTACGAGAGACTCACGACTATCGATGACCAAGCTTAAATGCGAGAGAACCATGAAACGGTATCTATGTATACTGCATCGATTTTTTTCACGATCGCAATCGGGAACTACTGAAACAATTTCTTATATTCGCGGGAATTTATATAAAATATAACCTTCAAATAAGTATTATTTTAAAATATTTTTGCTTCAAATAATTGAAACTTGAAATAGTAACTTAAATAAAAATGTCCAAAATGATTATCTTCAAATATCAAATGTATGTTTAATCACATATATGTTTATTAAATTACATGATAAATTTATTTTCAAATAAAATATTCTTTTAAAATTTCAAAATTGCATAAAAGTTTTTTATTGACATATCTTTTCTCTCTCTCTTTCTCTTTCTCTCTCTGTCTCTCTCTGCGTGCATGCGTGCGTGTGCGTGTGTGTGTGTTTCAATACTACACATGTGTATGTGACAATACGGTATGTCAAATAGGAGAAAATTGCATAAGCAAAAATTTTATTACCGTATTAACAATAATTAAGCAAATACATAATAATAAATAATTAAATATGACATTTAGACAGATCGATGTTTAATTCCACGCGATAAGAAGCAACAGATACATATTCGGATTAGAAATTGATTCGATAGAATCATTCTTTAACCTTCATAACAATGATCAAGATCCGATACATCGAAATCTCATCCATTGATAAGCAAGTAGATTAATAAGCTAACGTTAAGAAATTTATATCTCCTATCTATTAGACTAAAAATGTAGTTTATGACTCGAGTAACTTTAAATCAAATTGAAAAAATTTACTTTTTTTTCTTTGATAATTTGATGAAAACGTTAAAAAGAAATATATACTAAGAAAACAATACTGCATTAAATAAAAATATAAGATGATAATATAAAACATAAAAGATATAACAAAGAGAGTTCATGAATGCGTTCATCGGCAAGGATTTAAAAAGAATTCTAAACTTTGTAATGTTAACATTTTTTCTTTCATCTAATTAATCAGCGAAAGAGATCCCAGATTAAGGTAATGGTAATTAATACAAAAGCAGCTTTCCATCGATATGTCAACACACACACACACACACACACATACACACCACGGTTCTCTTCACGTTACTAAAATGGATCGTTCGAAACTGAGAGAGCTTCAAAGGGAATGCACATACACACACGTACACGTACGTACGGTACGTGTTCGCAGATTCCTGCAAACGTCGCCGCCGGATTAGGCAATCTCTGAAAATTAATTTCCATAGACGACGAAAATAATATCCTTACTGATTCTAATTCAGTATCCGCGAATTTTCGGTGCTTCGCGAACGACGTCCCTCCCGATTACATCCTTCCGCGCGTTTGCGTATGTCACGCGCACGCTCTCGTAATGCACGTATACGGCTTCGTCTCGTCGGATGCGAAACGTAGGTGTCGATGTGCTCCAAGATACGAGCACGCTATTATCGTCTGATAATCCGTTGGAATTAGGTGAGTTCGCAACTCAACCCGGCCGTTTTATCGCCGGGATTAACGATGAAATGAAGTATTTGTGGTGTGGGATATCTATCGAGGATCGGCAGATAATACGGTTACGTAACCGGTGGCAAAGTTTATCCGATAATTTTTTTTATCGGCGATACGTTACCTAATCTATCGCCGCGACGAAAATCGGTTCGATTGGATGCGCCTTTGTTTTTTCCCCCTCAAACATTTTGTGAAAGTAACGTAAAAAAAAAAAATTTGATCATTCGATGATCGCACTAAAAATATGTCAATCACCGTGTAGCTTTGTTGATACAACTTTTTCATTCATTTATAAAGAACGAATTTACGAGTTCGTCGTCATAACTTCAGTTACATCAAGTTAATACAGCCGAATAAAACCGTTCTCGTGTTATCAACGCTGATTTAGCAGTAACAAAAATGTGCGGACTATCATAGCGTATACGATTTAATTTCAGCTTCAATAACGTTCGATTGGTATATTGGATAATCCTGGGATTAAAGCGAGCGCTGCGAGAGATAATACCTCATTCATCTGCCGCTTGTCGATCGATATTGCTTTTACGTAACAGAATGAGTACGTTAATTTTTTTTCATAGAAATTATTTAATTACGGATTGGAACACAAAGAATAATTTATTGGTGTTACGATAGTACACGCTAAACGAAACCGCGATGGAAGTTTGGAATAACGCAGGTAACATTTTAATTAAGTAATTTACAATTGAGACTTTCAAGTGTTTCAATTCAATTAATCAGATCCTGCATTCAATTAAAATGTTTTTTTTTTTTTTTTTTGCAAAATTGTAAAGTCGTTTGAAGCTCGTCGATGACCTAATTTAGAATTATACTCGTTTTCAAATGTTTCCCTTTTTCTTATGTATTTTTGGTCTCATTTATTATTCATTCTTTAAACACACATTTGCTATGACACGTGCCTGTCGCGCGTACCACCGAAAATCTTGGTGTAAATCTCCAAGACAAATTCGTCTCGACAGACTAAGAGTCTAGAGAGATTTCGTTCGCCGTTACAGCATTTTACACTCGCCACATCCGAGCGCTTTATTTCGCGGGGATAGACGGTAACCAGACGCGTCACAAAACCCATCTGTATCTTATCCTACCGTTACGTCTTAATCCGTTCTGATCCATTCTACTGCAACTCGAGTTCGATTAGTCATCGTGCAGCTTTTAACATTTTGTTTAAACGCCAAAATTCGTTCAAGATCTTGCAAATAAATTTAAAAAAAATTAATCTAACGCTTTCATTTATATTCTTTCCTATTTTTAACATTTACATACAACACAATTGTTAAATGTAGCTGCAAAGAGAGAATAATAATAATCAGTCATGTACAGTTCCTGTTAACAAAGTTCTTTATTCCTAGGATTAAACGAATAACGAAAATATGATTCATTACTTAACTATGCGTATTAAGTGCTTCGTAAATCGCTCATTCTCGCTGAACGTTATTGGTCAATATACCCGTCACCTAATCCCGCATCGCTGATTACGACACCGAATCCAATAAAGCATCGTAATCAAGAGCTTCGTCTTCAACTTCCCCGTCGCAGTCCGGCGGTGCATTCTTCGTTTCGCCAACACGGAGAACCGGCGTCAGCTATTCCTCTAACGTATACCAGGACACACACGCGTACGCACACGTACACGCGCTCGCGCGCCGCTTCCGTGGGAGAAAGACGACGGGGGTGGAAACACGACAGTGGGGTAACGATTGCATCCGCGGATGGCTCTGATGCAATCTGTGTGCAAAGCGGTCTAAAGTTGCAACTCCTACGACGGAGGGCCATGGGTGGGTACGTCGCCGAACCGGAAGAAGGGAAGAGGAAACGAGGAGCGGAGGGACAAAGGGGGGAGGAGGGGGGGGGGGTCCAGGGAGTTTCAAGCCGCGAGTGGAAGAAGGACCGCGCGCCCTAGGTCGCGTCTCGGGGACGCGAGAGGGCTGCGCGGGGGTTAACGTTATCGGGCGCGGTGGCCCTTGGCAGGGTGGTTTGCCAGGGTCGACAAAGCACCGGATGGTAAAGCCCTGTTCCCTGGGCGTGCACCCACGAGCTTGCGGGCGGAGCTTGAGCGGCACGCCTACTAACGGAGCTTTCGTGTCGAACCCACGAAGACCGGCGCGCTCGTCCTACGTCCAGGACGGCGTATCCCCCCACCTTCGGATGGGGGGCTCTCTCTCTTTCTATCCGAGAGCTTTTTCGAGGTAAGAACGAGCCTCGCCACCTTACGACGGGCACACGGAACGGCTCGTGTTTCCGCGAGCGTGTACGCGTTTATCCGAGGTGTGGGAGGGTGGACTGAGAGGGGTGGCGGAGAGGAAGAAAGCGCGCGGGAGAGACGGCTGCCGAGGCGGGCTGGCTCGCTACGAGAAAAGCCGGGTTTTCTCCGAGAGGGGCGATAAAGGAGAACAACGGTAGGGAGGACTAAGAAGCGCAGGAGAGGGACAACTAAGGCGAGAGTAACGTATGCCCGGAGCTAATTTGCCGGAGCTTACCCGGGAAATTACGAGCATCCCACGCGATGCATCCGAATATCCTCGCCGTCCAATGGACGGCCCCTGCTGATACTCTAGAAATAGGCTACGGCTAGAATTAAAGGAAGCTCGCTCGCGGAAGCCCGGAGCTTCAAACTGCAACGACGTGACTTTTCGCGCGCCGAAGCGTCCGTCTTTAAGAAAACTAATGTCTCCACTATACCTGTGTACGAGCACATCAATACCTGGCGTATCAATTCATTGCAGATTCGTACACGTTGTCTGGACTATTTCAAACATCTCAGTTTATTAATCAGAATCAAGTTTTATCTCAATATTTATTTTTATATTTTCCAAGTTGAAAAAAAATTTTTAGAATCTATAGAAATTAGAAATATTGAATGTAATTGAATTCTTTTTATTATATTATATTTTAAGTAATTTTTTGTATTAAATTTAAATATTTTATCGACTATAAAGACTAAAAGTCTAACCTCCGCATACCTCTGTATACTGCATTTGACACTATAAAATACATTCACACCTCAGGAAAATAATACGCGTCACTGCACAGGAAATATCTCATGGTACTTTCTATGGTGGCATTAAGAATGTCGCGTTCATACTTCGCTGGCAGACATTCGTTGAAAACTCAACCATCGCAAAATTAAGAAATCCGAGAAATCATTTATACTGATTATCACGTTACAATTATTATAACATGAAAAAGTAGGATGGATCGAATTTTTTATTAATGACAAAATATGTCACGTTAAATTGATTGTGTCATCATTATTATTGATTATGAAGAATTGCGAGAATTATTTTTGTCGTATTATTTAACAAGTAATGATAATTTGAATCTATAAATAATATCCATCTCTCTCTCTCTTCTAGAACTAATCTTTTAAAATAAATATACTGCCGATGTAAGTAAGATATTGATTTCTCAAGTACTCGCATATTACATGAGGCTGCACGTTTTTATTTCAGTTTCTTTCCTCAGATTGTAAACAATTTTTTTTATATTTTATCATCTTTCCTTCAAATATATTCAAAATTTTAAATTAATTTTAATTTTTGCTAATATATAATAATGTATAACTATATCTCCATAAGTAATTATAAAGTAGTATAGTCAGAGTTGGTCGTCGATTCTATCAATTGTCTATCAGTAAATCCCGTAAAAAGATAAGTTACTGACAATCAGATAAAATAAAATTTGTATAAATCAAAATAATATACAATCTGTTTAATCCAACATTTTAGGTATTTAAACTCTCAAACTAATCAGGAATAATGAAATAATTATAAAATCAAAAGTATAAATTATAAATAACAGAGATTAATATAATAAGTAATATATATGATAGCTTACAACGCGATTATTTATCCCGCAATTCATACATGCACGCGCTCGCGCTTTTACTTCCTTCGATTGATTAGCGGGACTCGCAATAAAATAAACTTCCTTTCCGAATTTCAATTTCATAGGCGTCCCCCGGCGACGCTCTGTTACAGAGATTCGTAATAATAAGCGCAATGATAAAGAGGCATTTCGTACGAACCGCGGGGGTAAGAGATACGCACTCTCGCCCGCCGAGGTACGACCGCGATATCTGTCGCGCCGAATCTGCGCCGAGCATGTGGTCTCGCGGCGTTAAGATACAAATTGAAAACCATTTAGCAAATCTCCCCGTCATTCGAAGTGTTAATAAATTCAGGTTTACGAGGGTCGGAGGGTTACGTTATGGATCCGACGCGGCGCGCGAGAGGCGAGATGCTTTAACTTGCATAAAAGCGGCCGCGCGTATACGCGCGCAGGAAGGGAATCCCCGCGGAATATTTCGAAGCATCGGGAACGGATCTTTTTATCGCTCGATCGAGCGGAAGCTCGCGTGCAGAATATACGGCCGTACAATTTGCTGAACCGAAGGTAACGTGAGCGCGAACGTTAATAAAGACGCAGTGGGGAGAGAGAGAGAGAGAGAGAGAGATGAAAATTCAAAGTAAGGATACGCGTGTTTTATACATTGCGTCTGTGTTACGTACTTATAGCCCGCTTGCAAATCTATGGAATCAATGTTCCGTCGATGAGATAGGAGAAATTGTGATAAAAAAGGAAACGCGTAGGTACAAGTTATACGCAATGTGAATTTTTCGATTATTTCGTAAAGTCTGGTCGGGCGAAACTAATGGAAACTGTGTGTAAAGATACAATTCAACATTATAAAATTCTCATCATAAAATTCATCGGCCGTCCGACTCGTACAACTCATTACAGTTATTGTATCCATTGATTAATAAAATTGATTAATAAGAAACATTAATTTCAGATATTTTTCCGAAATTCTATTTGTATTTTTAATTCTCTATGTCAGATTTAGTGACGTAAGATGAAAAACGGCCCTGAAAACGTATACGTTATTTTTGAAAGCGATATTTCAACTTTCTAGATAAGTGTTTCTGAGAAAAGTGCTCAATTATTCACGATAGGAAACAAACGAAATTTACGCAAATGCTGGGACATAATTGCGCTTGTTCCTGGAAAAGTCGATCAGCTCGCAATCAGCTTTCCGGCCGGTCGGCTGCTTTCCAGCCGGGGACGATACAGAATTTAATACAGCTTCAACGTTCAATAACTCCGGCTGCGGCCGCGTACACGTGTGCCATACATGTCGCGCCGTGTCACGCTAAATTCTAAACTCATCGTAGAAGACTTGTACGCCGTAATCCTCCGACTACTGCCTCGGCGCGAGTCCTTTGAGGGTGAAAACGTTACCGGGAGCAAAGGAAAGGCCGGCCGCACGAGCGAGACGGAGAGGAAGGCTATCGAGGCACAGTTATAGTTTGCCGGGAAATCTGTACATATAATACGCTGTAATAGGAAAGAGGAGATTTCAGTATAAGAGGAAGAAGAGAAGGATGCCGAACGGGAGGGGAGGGGAGGAAGGAGGTAAGCGAGGGAGGTATTATCTGCACGATAGGACGGGGACATGTATAAGCGAGTACACGAAGAGGACGACGGGAGGATAGACGAGCGACTCAAAGGCAAATATGAGGTTTGGAAATTTGGATTAGGACCTCCGCAGCGGGGAGACGCCAGGGGGTGGACATCGTCGATGTCCCTTTTAGAGCCCCTCGCGGGCCGATCGGGGGTGCGCGTGTGTGGACGTTGCGTGGTAAGACCTTTCCGCATGGCGACCAACATCAAGCTGCTTAGACAACAACCGAGACTCGGGTTAACTCACGAGGATTGCCCGGATCGTGTATTAGGCTAACCGACCGTAAATTGCCGGCGACACAGATATTTATTCCGGTGAATTTAAAAGATGCCGAATTCGAGAATATTGAATCGTCGACTTTCAAAATATATACGAGAAAGTTATCTTCAGAATTTATGTAATAATCGATCTTAGGAATTGAGTAAACAACAATTCTCGATGTTGATGCGAACGCAAAAATAAAAGTTGATTGAAACGTAAAAATTCTAATTTAGACAGATATACGAGAGATAAGTACATAATTAAATAATGTCGATATTTTTATCTCGAGAATTTTTAATTATTAGTCTTGAAGAAAAATACTATCTTCATATATATGTACGTATATTATAATTGTAACTTGCAAAATGTAAAATATTACGATAAAAGAAAGTGCGTATTCTTCTAAATTATTCATTTTTTATCTTATCTCTGTAAAAGTAATAATATTAATTTACAATTGTAACTAAATATAGTTAAACCCGGTAAGTGTAACATTTAAAAAAAATAGAAAAAAAAAAGATCGCGTAATAAGAGTGTGTTAAGCCTATAATTTTTTTTAAATTCTCCGAAATCGATTCTAAGGAAAGAAACTCACGACGAAAGTGTAGAGGGACGAATAAATTGCTTTAAGAATACTTTCGGAAATACGTGACGATCGTTTATCTCCGCCACAGAGTAATTCAAATTCGAAAAGATAATGTGTCGGCACTACACCGCAGATATATATACCCTCCCAACCGCTTAGTTACGCAAGTTGAAGCAGCAGCCACCCTCGGTCTTCTCACCCCTTTCAGCCCGCGTGGACGTAAGGCGTTGTAGACGTAGCTTCGCGTGCGCGCCCCTATACACCACTCGACAGTGGGATGCGTTATATATCACGGGAGAAAACTTCCAGCATAGATAACCTACTTGAGGAGTTAGCCCGCGTACATGCAAATTTCTGAATTATTATGCCGCGCCGAGTACATTATGCGAGCTAGCGCCGCTCCCCGCCACCTCTTTCCAACCGTCTCCTTTCACCCTCCCCCCCCCCTCCCCCCTCCCCTTCACCCCCGTCTTGCACCGGCTCTCGACGAGATGCCGCAGTTATCTGCCCTGCCCGCCTATCCTCGCCAATTGCACTTTGCAATTAATCTCCGATACCGCACGTGCGACAGAATAAGAAGAGAGACAGCCGAGAACTTCCGAGTCGGAAGTTGGGGAACGCGGCTTGCGTTGTTAATTCACTTCCCTCGACATTTTCTTTCGAAATTGACTTCGGCTCCGCGAGAGAAAATATCGAGGGAAAAGATCTCGGAATTCAGTACACAAACGATTTAATTTATAAATGCCATTACACGAAATTAAATACTGTTGGCCGTAACGTATAAAGTTTATAATAATTACAATTATTTTATATGTTGGTAAAATGAGCATTAACTTGATGCAAAAATTAGCGTAAACCTATTTAAATTCATATAAATCCGTAAACTAAAGCAAAGATATATTATTCAACGCAAAATTAGCCATTAGCAAAATTTAGGATTCATCAAGGCTACGAACGAGGCTCGCTCGATCTAGCACGCTTTGTCGTCGGATGTGTAACTCAATTATAATATTATAGAACGACGACGTGGATTGCGAAAGGGGTGGAAAAACCTGTCCGGTCGGTGCGGAGTTAATCGAATTCGCCGGACGAGTTTCCGACGTCGTAATGCAGAAGGGCGCATCGTCGCGATCGAGAGGGCGCATTTGAGAAAAATTCCAACCTCGCGAAGACGCGAAGGCACTAAGCAGCTCGGAAGAAAAGACTCTTCCGCGTCACACTTTCTCCGATTAATTGCGTTAATTGTCTCGGGGCAATATCAGGTGGCAATTAAGGCTGCGACGGCTAATTAAGTTCGGAGCGGAGACATCGGTCCGAGCACTAACTCCCACCCTGCTGTAACCCTTCACCCTTTGTCCTTCTATCTACCTACGTGTCGTTCTATCGCTCCTCGTCGCTCGCGATAGCGCACAAAGCTGCGGACTAACTGAATTTTCTTGAGCAGTCAGGCGTCCATCAAAGATCCTGGCGATGGAAGGGGCCCTCGTAAGGGCCCTCGAAGGGCATGCCGTAACCCGCTCGCATCCTTTCCGTAACAATTAGACAGGGCCGTCTAATCGATTCTTCGTAGACTACACTCGGGTGTGATCGAAAGGAAGGAAAACGCGACGGTTAATTAATTCGAGAGAAACGCGCAACGGTGAAAACGTTCTTTCCCGAAAACGAGACGATCTGCTGCCGAATACGGACAGTGATGTTTGTGCAACATTTCAAGCGGTCGCCATTCTCAGTAAAATGTGACATCAAAAGACTTTAATGCAATTGTTCGTGGCGCGCGTTGCGCCAGACGTTACGTGGACAAAAAAGGACTGGAAAATGGACAGGGAGGAAAAGGGCGGGCGACGCTCATCGGCAGGGCGTAGGATCGGCCCTGGGTCGATCCACCTCACCTATAGCTAAACGCATCTAGTCTGTATACTGGGTGTACGCGATAAGTAATTCACTTAGACCTATATTGAGTTAACCCTTGCTTCTGCTGTACCTCCATTTAGCCTCTGAAACCCGCTGTTCCGGCGATACTCCCATCTTTGCCCCTCCCTCCCCCCCCCTCCGCCCGTGTCTTCCGTCGTGGGCTGTCGTTGGACGATATTAAAATCATCGAAGACACGCGTATACTTTGTACACCCCTTGCACACCGGTGCAGGTGCAACGAACGATTGCGTCGCATTGCTGGAGGGCGCCGGCGATCGAAGGGGAAAAAGCCATCGGGTTGCTACAATTAAAAACTTAAATATAATATATATAAAACTTAAATATAATAATGTTTAAAAAAATCATATTTCAATAATCTATAAACGAGAAATACAAAAATATATGACAAAAATTCAAATCTAATTTTAAGTCATTATATTATACTCAATGTCAATGCAATGTGCAATCAAAAGTTGCGTGATTCAAATTTCATGTGATTGTAGACAGCAGAATATTTGTTACAACCAGTCAGTTATTCTTTAAATCAAATATATTGCCATTTCTTGCTAGTTCGATTGTCGCGTATGATTACTAGAATTCATAGTTTTTACATCGCTGTACATTCCGTAATGACAGTCCCATTGGATAAAGCAAGCAATTGATATCCGCTCGATTACATATGAAGTGCTAGACAGACGAACGCAGGAGAGGAGGAGGAGGAGGAGGCGGAGGTCAGAGTGGAGAGGGGCAAAAGGTCAGGTCATATTGCGGGTAGGCAAAGTAAGTATCTACCTCGTCGAAATGTGGGCGTAAGACCACTTAGAGCAAGGGTTCGTCTCTTTGGGAAAGCTTATGGTGGGCCCTCAAAGTGGCCATTACCAGCCGATGGTTGGCTCGTAGATGGTCAGTAAAATCGACGGCTAGCTCTTCCACGGCTACCTCCCCCCCGTCGCATCCCCCGATCTCGTTCCGCGCTCTTACTCACTTCCGGTTAGCATTTCCTGGGCGAACTTGTCCAATTAGGTGTGTCAAGGGGTATCGAATAATTATAGCGGTTTACTGTAGCGGTCGCATCCTCTGGTGCTCGATTGATATTCTGGAAATTGTCTATTTTCTCCATTTCCGACAAGAGACACCGAAGCACCAATAACAATGTGAGATTACAACGACGAGAACGCGGTGTAGAATTAACATTTCATTATAAATGATTTTATTCGAATAGATTTTAATCGAATCTCTTGATTTATCTCCTCACACACTTTGGACATTGGCGCAGACCGATTTTCTAAACAAATCTTTCGAATCCGTTCCGCGTGACGAGTTTTCGCGATGCGAGATATTCAATGGACAACGCGTGTCACTTCTGTCATAGGGTCTAGGTCACAACTCCGCTAACATACGCGAAGGGTTTGATAATTGACCTGCTGCCTACGTATATGCGAATATTTGACAGTTACTCGATAGTTCTCGCCTAGTACTAACGTCCTTCCGGTAAGCCTCGGGTGTTACAGTTGCTTCGTAGTCGTCGTAGTAGTAATAATGTCGCCCGGCTCTGTCATATTGTTGTCAGAGTTTTGGTACTATTGTAAAATTGATGTCGTGGAATTACAGACGCCGTCCGTCTGTTTGTATAAATCGATGTAACTTTACGTACATACTGAGCTAATAATATTTGATATAATGAAAAATTACGATCATCTAGCGACGCGCACGAAAATGTCACGGCAAACGACATCTTAATCGGTGTTGCGGCTGTGTGAACTTTTAAATTTCATTCAAAAGAATTTCCAAGAAATATAACATTTGCTCACGTCCCATACATACATATACGAAATAAAATTTTAGCCTATCTAGAAATAAAGCAATTAAGGAAAAAAAAGTTGAATGAGGAAAACAAAGTAAGCGTATCGATCTTCCATAAAAAGTTGATACAATAAAAGCTACCTTCTATTGCTGTACGTTGCGAAAATATCAATTTATATGTGTAAAGACTCTCTTGCGAGAATTTAACGTAGCTTCTTCATTCGTCAGCTTTCAATTACGAAACCGCAGAGAAATATCGCGAAGCAAAATTAATGCTGCGGGCTCATCGGACTCGAGTTTTAAAAAGACGTCTCTTAACGAGGAAGAGTATCGTTCGCCTCGCAACAGGACACGTTTAAAGAATTAAAGTATCTAATGCGAAAGAAAGGTCTTCGAAGCCGCCGTTTGAAAGCGAAGCATTGTCTGCTTAAGCCTGGCATTCAGTGATCTTTCTTTCTCTCTTTCTCTGCCGCGCGAGACCTGTCTCTCTTCCTTCTCGGATATAAATTGCGAAAGATAGGATAGAACGGAGTGGGTACGGGGTGGAGGGAGAAATAAGAAATTAAGAGAGAGTCTTAGAAGAGAATAAAGCTAAGAATTAAGACGGCGTAGAGAGGCTCGGAGGAGAGGAAAGTAGGAACGACGGAGAAAGAAGGGCGAGTCGCGGAAGAAGAAGAGAGAACGAAATGAACTCTGAAACCACTGCTGGCGTTCGCTTTGGGGCTTAAGTCCTCCGAGGGATTCTTACTCGCGCGTCATTTAACAAAACAATTAGAAGTTAACCCCTTCCTGTGCGTCCGCGTTCATTCTTTTCTTGCGAATCTACGTCCCGAAACAAAAAAATATTTTTAACTTACTGGCAGTGTTTTTTATTATTGTGATGCGAGCTTGCGTTCCATCAATCTTCGACTGATGACGACGCGATACGTCGCATCTTTCACAAGTTAATCTGGAGTGCGTGGCGCAACATAAGGAGTTTTGCAGCGCCACGATAAAGTTTTACGTGAACTCCACGTGAACGGTTTGGAACAGTAATATGCTAAGTTGTACGAAGTTAAACTTTACGCGAACGCCAAGAAGAGCCGTATATTATTAATGAGATACAGTAATCCTTTTCCTAGTTTTGAGATTTAATCCTAGGCATACTACTTTTGAAAACAATATAAATTGTTAATTGCCGTATGACTGATTTCTTCGAAGATTAAGAGCAATACAAATCTTTTTCAAATATAACATAAAATATATTATTAACGAATGGACCATTTGTTGAAGTAAACATAAATCGTGCCGTTAAATAAATACTTTATTTGCTCGCGTGTTTAAAGACAATTAAATTCAATAGTTAAAAAAATTTCACGGAATATCAATTAGTGATTCAAAAAGGGAAAATTTTTCTTTCCACTGACAAATGCCAGTCTGCGAGTTTCACTTCTTTCAGATAGATAAATAAAAGTGTAGCAACGTAAAGACATCCGGCTCCGCTACCCCTCTCGCCGCGTGAGACCGCACGAATGGAAACCACCCTCAATCTCATCGCAAGCGGTCTCGACGCGGCTCTCCCTCCCTCTCCTCTCCGGTCCCCGTTCATCCTTCCTGCTCGTCTTCGAGAACTGCGCTGAGCGCCGAAGAGACAAAATAAATATGCCATCCACGTCTTCCCCCTTCCCCTCCTTCCCCGTCCTTCCGCGGCCACTGTGAAATGTGCATAATCCTCAAACGAAGACGCGAAAGGAGATTCGGGATCGGGTGGAAGACCGAGGAATCTTCGGAGGGGTGGAAGTGGGCGAAAAGATTTCTACCAATTATCGACGGTGCGCCTTTTGATCTGCGTACACCACCGCGACGCGTATGTTGATTCTTAAAACTCTTATTTCTATTTGAAAAACCCGCAGAAGAGCAAACTCCGACTGCCTACCCCATCCGCGCAATTTCCTCTCCCTACCACCGCGCTTCCGATTCGCGGCGGATATTTTGCCGAAGAAGTGGTTATTTTCAAAGCAAAGAGAAGACGTCGGTATGCCGTAACGTAAAATCCTCCGAAAATTCCTTTCACATGTTTGTCTCTTTATTTGTTATTTTAAGAGATTTTTAGAAATTACAAAGGAATTAAAACAACATTCTATTACAAATTTATTATAAAGACTCGTGTTTTTTCTGTATTTTACGCAATCGCTGAATTGATCAGATCAGAGCTAGTAATACGGCCCGCGGGAATTGTATTTTTGTATTAATTTTGTATTTATTAATAACGTCAAAGTAGATTCGCGTGGAAATCTTGAAAGTCGTAAAGGTGATCGCGACGTGAAAGGAACGATTCATCAAGATCTGCGATTCATAAAAGACTTCTAATCCCGAATCGCGACGGTGCTTTGCGACAGGGTACGGGGTAGGGGCCGCGACAACTTCGAGTGGCTATTGTAATGTTAAGCGTCCATCCCCCCGTTTTCACCCTCGCCCTTCTTACGACCGGTCTCTGTTATCTCGACGACGCTTCCACGGTGGAGAAGCATCACCCGCTCCTCATTTTCCGCGAAACGAGAGACTAAAACAATGACGAAGAAACGTAAAGATCGCGCTATTGTTATTGCGGTTATTAGCGAATGAATAATTCGCGCAAACCCATTATCGTCTATTAAGGTCGAATTATTGTTGTGCGCGGTGCTCCGCGCGGCCGCAACTTAGTGCATCCTCTTACAAACGTAATTAGTAATAATCCTATTAAAGAATAACCAGGTATGCAATTGCAAAAGTCGAAATTCGATCATTACTGTTCGAATGGTAGATAGTGCTTAAGCTTGTTGATCAGACATTTCCGTTAAAATTTTATCATCAAAATTACCGATTTTTTGATATAATGTGTCTTGTTGATACTAAATAGATAAAAAAATAACGATGCAATTTACTTCACTAAATTTTTAAACTAGAAAAAAAGTAGACGCAAAAATGTAGCTAAAATTAATTATAGGCGGGAGAATGTGTATATATTTGGATAAAATTCTTTATAGTTTGTTTTCATTTGATCCAACTGCAGCAAAAACAATCTTTCATTATTATTTCTTCGTGATGGACAAATTATTCTGACGTCAACCGGACTAGAAACGCATGACGATCGCCATGGCCGAACGGATCGAGCGAAGGGCTCGAAGTCAGTGAAGAGAAGACAAACCCCATGCGACGGACTGTTCATGCGAAAGCCACCGAGCTTTTTAATCGATGTCACCCCGTCGTCGGTCCGTCCGGTCCAGATTAATTTCATCATGAATGTTAGCCCAACACTCGAGATCCAACCGCGAGCAAACACCCTCCACGCACTCTATTAACAGTTTAAAGCGCATTACAGTCGCGTCGTTGGGTCGCGCTTCGCACGCACGATCAACACCAACGAGCCATGATTCGCCCGGGAAAACGATGGCTTTACCCGCTCAAAGAAAATTCATATGGAAATATTTGCGTTTTCAAGTTGATCCATTTGACCGTTTGAAGCCGGGTTGATATCGATATGATTTTGGCAAATGGCATATGCAAAGATATATCACATATACAATTAAATTAATAAATATATAGTTATTTTTAAACATCTATGTTCAATAAAATATTATGGATTATTAAAGAGAACTCAGTTGTAGTAAAAATAGTTAACATTTAGTTAATTTCTAAAAGATAATAAAATAAAACAAATGAGATAACAATGAGTCGATATTCGAATGACATGTATAAATATTGATTTTTTTGTCGTCGCATTATATCAAATTCAAAAAGTAACGCTCTTAGTCAATTAAAAAAAAACGACATATTACTAATTTAGAGTTAACGAGGAAGTAGCCAATTAGATTGTGTTTCTAGGAATGGGACTTTCGCGTGTATACGTTCGACGTTAGTAGAATAAACCAGAACCGAGTCAGACCGAGAGCAGAGAGAAAGAACGGGGTGGAATAAACGGAGATAGATAGAGGCATCGAAAGACAAGGAGAAAAATACGAGGCAAAATCCCTCCTACCTTCCGTCTTTTTCGGTGGAGAAATAAAACTGTTGTATCTACTAATAAAGGCGGAGTCTTACTTTTAAAAGCGCGCACTTCACTCTCTCCTTCTCCCTCCGTCTCTCTCTTTCTCTCTCTCTCTTCTTCTTCGTCCTGCGTTAAAATAGGAGGGATTAGTTCCTATGGTAGCGCGGGGGCTTAAGCATTGATGAGGTTTTTAAATGGGTTCTCCTTTGACGGTGGTAAGAGAACGCGAAAGGCGAGTAGGGGTGGCTACGACAACCAGGCCGAAGAGGCGGGCGGGCGGGCGGACGATATTTACCGGGAGATTAAAAAATCGAGGGAAAAATTAAGTGTTACGGGGGCACGCCCCTGTTCTGGACTTAATTCTACGTAATCCTCTGCTAAGATCGCCGAACCTTCCTCCCTCCCCCCTCTCCTCCTGCAACCTCGTCACCCTTCCAAGCTCTTTCGCTTCAAGAAAGGTCTCGATCGAGATTTTCATCTTCCGTCACGTAAGGATGTGCCTTTTGTCGCTTGCTAATCATCTAGGATTTACGTTTACATAAGAAAGTGAAAGGATTCCTAACAAACCCGCCAGCTGTAATTCGAAAGTTAAGTGAAACGTTTGAATCCTGAATAGACGCGTCTCATTTTCACCGCTTCTGTGATTTTGCTCGCGCGATAAACAAAAATCGAACATCCCTTTACAGCGAGGCAGAGTAAAATGAAGTTTCGACCAGCTGATACGTAATACCCTACGGAAGGACTTTTTCCCAGCCGGCCGCCCTCAAATAATAATGAAACTTAATTACATGAGGCCAAGTCAATATGTTGGCGGTACAAATATTTAGAGGGCGAACGCACGATGGTCGCGAAGCGATGTTATTAGTAAATTAACTGACATCAAAGAAAATGCGAGCGCTGGTCACTTACTCCACTAATGGAAAGCCTGCATCCTCCTGCTAGAGGATACATACATGTGTGTATTTATATATATATATATATATATATATATATATATAGTATATATAAAATATCTTTAACCCTAAATATATGTATATAATCTGTATGATATATAGGAAGAAACATACCTCTATCTATTATATCACTTCACATATTATAAAAAAATTGGGCAAGTTATTCTGATCATACACAACTCTCCATTAAATTACATACATTTCGACAGATTATTACATCACGTCATCATATAGATGTTAAACATATTTCTAATTTTAATAAAGCATCTAATATAAGATATACTGTTATGTATTCATTTTCTCAGAATATTTAGTTTAATTAGGAATATTTAATTTAAAATTTACTGTAAACAGTTTAATTATTTCAAGTGCATTTTAAATCACTTTTTTCTAAGTAAATAAATATACAAAACCTTATCATCTCATTTGGATTAATATTATTTAAATTCGGAACGAGCAGTCTACTTTTCAACTTTCATTCTACTTGTTATTCAATATTATCAATCTGCAGCGACGCAGTCGTTTTTCAAAGTCGCGCTTCCAGTTATCGTTGACGAATGAACGCCTTAATGACCACCGTCATAAGCAGAAATCTCGAACAATGTTTGACGGAATAGAGTGACGAGAGGCCGGAAGATCCGTGTGCGCCGTCTCATCTCTAGAAATCGACTACGCTCCATCGGGTGTCCGTTGCGCAAGGGTCTTAAGAGTGATTTTTTCTCGTTCCTCGGCCTCGCCGGACTAAATTTCGCGCGTTAAGCCCTCGGTGTAATCCTGCCCTTAATATTCAAAAACGTGATCGCCCTACCAAGAGTGCCGGGGAACTGGTTCGCAGCTAGCCCAGCGGAGACGCGCCACCTCGACGGGGAGGGAGCTTTTCATATGCTAATTGGCATTCGTCATTTTCTTATGGCGCCGACTTAAGTGTGCTTAAGGCTGCTAACTCCTTTCCCGGCGTTAGAGAACTGGCTATGCCTCGCTGGCGTCCTCGTAATTGGACCTCTCGCGATTCGAACCGCGCCTGCACAGGTGAATCCGAAATTCGTCATTCATGAAATCGTGGAAACCGTCAGCTTGACAAGAATGACCGATGAAGACAAAATCTCTTATAACCAAGCTTCTCCGATAGCTTTCGCATTTTGTAATACGGACATTATTATATTTATTGATGCATTGATTTTCATTAAAAATATTCAGATAAGTGTTAAAAGAAAAAAAATTAAATTACTTAGTTTTATAAATCAAAAATTTTTCTAGAAAGAGAAAGAGCAAGTTTTTAATATAAACTTCTAATTAAAAGAAAAATTTAAGATAATATCCATTAAAATACTTATTTCAATTTTCTACAGGTATGAGTTTTACGCTTTCAAACTTACAAAATTTAAAATATATCCAAAAAAAAGTGTTGTTTAATGCAGTATCTAATTAAAAGAGATTTGATTAAATTTTGCAAAAATATTAAAAGTTAATTTTTTGGCAATATAAATACAAAACCTTAACAATCGCAACATACCCATTTTGTTGTTACAAAAAACCAATATCGAGCATTGATCTTTACTAGTTTATATATTCATTGCGAAGAGTTGGGTAAAATATCTTCGTAACTTCAGGATGAGATGCACTAGAGACGCATGTTCTTTGAATACATATCTTCATACTTTAATAAATTATACGTAAAAAATTGTTCAATTAACTCACTCAGATTGCTGCTGTCCTTTTCTCCCATTGATTCTGAAAATATATACGCAATATTAACATAATAAAAATAGAATATTAGATAGTTTATTATTTCATTTAATGTAGAAAGATCTAAAAAATATTGTTTACGATATAGATTTCTATTATATTCTCTTAATTTTTAAACATAAAACACATTAAATACTTTACTTATTTTTTGAATTTGCAACATATAAAAAAATACAATAGCAAGAAATAAACATATTTAGGGCCAGTTGTTTCAACTTCTTGGTGAATTTATTTATCAGGTAAATGTCTTTATTTATTTTTAAAAAATAAAGATAGACACATGCTTACCTGATAGGTAGAAGTTTACCAAGAAGTTGGAACAATTGGCTTTAATGAGAGTATATCTTATAATCACATGATAATTCTACATAACCTCATTGTAATAATTGGTATTTACAAGTACATTACACACTATATTTTATGAATTTTATCAAACGTAGAAATAAAAATGTATTTCTGTTTTTACGCTAAAATTGTGAAAATACGAATACGCGGAAACACACAAACATACATATGCCAACTAAGAAAATAATGTACTTACCTCTCCCCTTCCCGCCGAGTTGCTCCGCGAAGACGCAGTTTTCTCGCCGAAGTTTTTCATTCTTCGCTACTCGGGTCAAACCGCGCATTAATGACGACTTGATATTTTATTCGGCACTCCCGACATTGCGTGGACAACAAGATCACGCGAACGAACGCGAGTAAAAGACGAAACGCAGGAATTTCACGTGTCGCGACGCGACCAACATCGAATCTTACGAGGGAATGTCTTACGAACGCGATTGTTTCCACGCATCTTGACACTTGCTGTGACTTGTGTGTCGCGAGACGACCGTCCGCCATTGTATTCGACACCTTCGGCATCGTATTCGCGCATAATTTCCACTCGAAAACCGCGAAAAGTACGGGAGCGTCCGACCAGAAGTAACAACACAGCGGGAAACCGAGAGTGACCGACGCGTGACGTCACGTGACGTCATACGGCGTAGCCCGAGCGAGACCGGCGGATAAATGAACGTACGCGTAGACACGAAGGATACACAAGACGAGCATAACAAGCGGAGAATAAACAAATACCAGGATTGGTAAGTTAATATTTTCTTTTAACTAAATTAAGATAAAGCTGATGGTTTATAAAATTAATTTACGTTAAAAGTTGTAAACAAAAAATTTTAATTCAATTAAAAGTTACAAGTTACTAGAGATTAAAAATAAACTCCAGTTAAAATAAAAATTAATTCTAAACAGCGTTATTTATATCAAATTAGAATGTTGAGGTTTGTAAAAAAATCAGCTGACTCTAGATAATAAAATAATTGCAATATAGATCATAATTTTATATACGTCTATTGAATTTATATAACATACCACAAATTTGATTTTTGTATAAAAATGTCTTTTTCTTTTACATAAGTACATATTTAACTTAAGAAAAAAATTTGATAAATTAAATTTTATGTTTTAAAAATAAATAGTTGAAGTAAAAAGTTAACTGTGTTAAAAATTGACTTAATTAAAATTAAATATAAATTAGAAGTTATTAATTGATTGATACTGAACTCCGCCGCCATAAAATATTTCTAAAATAAAAATCGAATATTCTATACATTGACGAATTTACATTTGCTCGAGAGGATTGGCTCTTAAAATTAATTCTCAAAGGACACGAGTAAATGTTGAAGTAAATTTAAAAGTGTAGTATTTAATTCGAATGCCAATAGCATGGCGATAAAGAATGAACGCCGTACGACTGTCCCTTTTGCACTCACGCAAATAGCACCGACGAGCTATGTACACCTCCGCGATACGTTGATGTCGGTAATGTTATCCCCATCCCGGCACGTATTACACTCTAACTTTATCGGAAGATATCTCGGCGGCATATCTACAAGAAGATAACGTGCGTATTCATCGTCGGATAGTGCCGCGCCTGTGCGCCCACGTTAAACTCTTATTACGTTTCTTTCTCGCAACGACTGGGTGAAAAGACGGAAAAAACGTGCCTCCCAAGGGGTGAAATTTTACGCGAGATGTTGTCGCCGTGTGACTCTGCCCCAAAAATGAAAGATTAACGAAAAGAGTAACGGCTTTTGTCATCCATTTTAAAGACAAAACGAGGTTGAATAAACATAAGTAGGCGCCTGTGCTGTGTGTGACTTTACATCATAATTTTATGTCAATGTGTTCTCTGTTATTTAACTGTATTAAAAATTCACGTTCAACGTTGCAAATATATTTTGTTGGAACCTCTATGGATCCGGTATCTAGGAGTCCAATGACTCATGATGACACATGAGTCGATATCAGACCCATATCGTTGACGCAATTTTCTCATAACACTGATTCCATCGGACAGTCTTAATTGTGATATAAGATTTATATAATTTGATATAAGATTTATATCAAAAGTCGCATTTTATATTAAAAGTAGTAGATTTTTTATGTATATATATATATATATATATATATATATGCATGATAATTAACTAAACGAGAAGTGCATGTCTACACGTGCGCGAATGAGAAAGCGTTAACATATTTGACTTAGACTTTGACATATGACCTTAATTAAAAAACGCACTTTTTTCAGAAAAATGACAGTTCGTTTTCCGGAAGTGATAAGAAGCGGATCGGAGGTGGAGGGAAGTTTGACGGGACCGGCAAATCCAATACCTAGTCAATCAATCGATTGTGGCTGCGGACAATTGCAATGCCCAAAACTAGCGAAATTTGCAACGCGAAGACTCTTCGTGGGATTAATTTGCTGGATCGGTGTAGTGCAGGCTGCATCGTACGCTTATTTTCACGTGACAGGATCCACGATAGCCAGAAGATTTCAAATCGATCCTTATGTAATGGGTGCGCTTCATAAACGGTGCTATAAAAATATTTTATTGATGAAATATTTTATAATGACATCCTGCAAGAAGTCGCAAATATTGTATAATACAGTATAATTAGCTAGAAACATTATTTACAAAAAAATATTTTAGTTATTATATTCCTTAAAATATATTTTAACACAAATTGTTTTCTCTTGCATTATTTCTAATGCATGTGCAAAATTTGGTATTTCTCAGCAACTTTTTTCTTTTACGATTGCTTCGATAATGTAAATATCTTTAAAGTTTCTATATATCATTTAAATGAATTTAACATGCTTTTAATGCAAAATGTAACATTTGTATATTATTTCTTATGATAAGAAACTTATTTTTTTTTACAGATTGGATTCTTGTTGTGGCAGAATTAACACCTATTCTACTAGGATTAATAGTAGCTTATTGGGGCGACAGAGTACACAGGGCTTCATGGATAGGAGCTTTAACCCTTTTACAAAGTGTCTCGTATTTCACTTTGATAATACCCCATTTAACACATCGCGTTCGTGTCATCGAGGAAACGCAAAACGTCACTCATATGTCATTATACGCTGGTTAGTGGCCAAAACATAAATACTCCAAAATGATCCTTATTTGTATTGAATTTATATATAAATATTAGTCACTTAAATTATGTTAGCATTTGATTTGACGTAAAAAATAATTTTTTGGGGATTAAAGAGACGTTTTAAATTTCAGATGACAGTCCAGAATTATGTACTCTCGGATTATCGAGAATCATCGCAGAGGAGGACGACACCTGCTACTTTACTATGGTCATCATAATTCTAGTGCTAATCGTAAGCGGGATAGCAAATATTGCATACTACGCGCTAGGAATTTCTTATTTAGACGATAATACAAAAACGAAGAACGTGACCGCTTTCATCGGTGTAATAATCGCTGTAAGGATCGTTGGAATTCTTTTCGGATACTTCTTGGGTTGGGGATGCCTTTGGTAAATACTGCAAAATGTTTTTTTTAATATTAAGTAATTATTGCATTGCGTCTGCAATTTTTTACGAACTGATTACACATTATGAAACTGACGCTAATATACTTATTTCTAAACTTATCAACTCGCGTCCCAGGATAGACGCGGAAAATTTCAGCATTATAACATCATATCGGGATCAAATGGGAGCCTGGTGGCTTGGATTCCCAATTCTCTCTATATTATTGGTGATTCCTGGCTTATTGCTTTCGTGGTTCCCCAGAAGATTACCCTCAGAGGTATACATTCACACTTTATAATACAAATTTGTAATTTAATAATTTTGTAAATTTTATAACATAAGTTTTTCAAATTAATAGTCCATCTTTCTCTATATACTATATTCTTATAGAAAAAGCTCTTTTGACTTAATTATAATTACTCTGTTGTAGGTTGTCGAACAAGCCGCAGCTTCACTTCTCAATGGAGCTTCGATACGTAACCGAGCACCTCATAGAACGATTAATTCCAAGGTCGGCAGTCCCGATTTTTTCCCGTCATTATGCAGATTGATCACCAATAAGATTTTAATGTGCAACATTCTGGCTACGGTGTTCAGCGCCATGGCGCTTTTAAATTTTATGGCACAGGAGAATATCTTTTTGGAGTCTAGATTTTATATAGCCCGACCGACAGGAATGCTCCGTGGATTCAGCGATCCTCTGCCTTCTAGGCTAGCTACCAGTAAGATTAATTGATATCTCTATTAACGCGCGTTCAGATAGAAAAAGTAAAAAACTAATCTAGAGCGATATCAGTTTAAATTAATTCTTGGAATTGTTGCCATGAAATTATCAACAATTATTTTTTGTATAGAAACGAAAGAGAACTAAATTTATTCTCTAAATTACTGAAATTTGAAAAATATAAATATATGTAATTTTCAAGTTGTTATAAAAAGTTAAAATGTAATAAGAATTGAAATAATGGAAATAATTTATATATAAAATAAGTGCAATAATCACTTTTATTCTAGATATTGTGAGACCCGTTCTGATTGGATTAATTATAATCATCAGTGGCCTAGTATTAGCCAAGGCAAAACCACGCGCTAGATATATTATTGGTTACAGTTTTGTTATCGTGCTTTTGATACTGGCAATTATCATCGCATTAATCTTTGCCACCTGCGAGAAACCATCCATCATCGGTTTAGAAAAAGGCTTGTAAGTAAAAGTTATTACTTAAAATTAATATTTATTGAGTAGCAATAATATCGTTAAAAATGAAGAGACAATGTACCTCATTTTATTTCGCGGTATTCTCAGATAAGTGTTTACTGATCAACATTTTTGTAGCGACGAATTATGGGATTATTGCAACAAAGACTGTCAGTGCTCTAAGGACGCCGATTTCCGACCTGTTTGCGATATCTCGGGAAAGTTCACACATTATAATCCTTGCTATGCTGGCTGCTCCTCAATCATTTACGTCGATAATGTGAAGATCTATAGCGATTGCACCTGCGTGACCGAATGGGGTAATGACCAAGCAAAAGATGGCCCATGCAATTCAACTAAATGCCAAGCCGGCTGGATGTTTTTTGAGGTGATTACATTTTGTTTTGTTCTTAAATATATTTTAAATAATTAATTAATTAATTACAATTATAATATAATTATAATTGATTATATTTTCTATATTATGTAATCAAATTTTGCAATCTAATAAAATCTAATCAATTACGGTTGAAACATTTTTATATTATTTTTGTTTTAGTTTGGAACTTTAGTGGTGTACATGCTAATTGCATCCACTTTCGTAGGAGATTTATTGGTCAATATAAGATCCGTCTTCAAGCAAGACAAAGCTATCAGCATAGGTTTCTGGATGATGTGGATTGCAGCATTCGTTTATGTTCTTGGCAAAATTCTTTATGAATTGATTGCGCGTCAGACGTGTCAATATTGGGGCAATCAAAAGAAAATTTGTCATTTACACGATTCCGAGAAGCTCGGGAATTACTTGTGTTACCTGACAATATTATTATTATCAATTTCTCTTCTGTTAAAAGTTATTGTTTGGTTTTTTTGCAAGAATTTACAGCTGTATGAAGTTGAAACTAAAGATCAAGAAAGTGTTGAGCTACAAGAGTTATTCGAACCAGCAATAACCGAGCAACTTGAAGCATTGAATAACAATAGTAAATATATATTTTTTTAATACAAAATTCAATTTTTCCGTGAAAAAGCTATAGTTTTTTTTTAATAAAATAAATTTAATTTAAAATTTTCTTCTGTGTAAAATCTTTACCGTAAAATGTGACAATATTTGCAGATGAAATGAGGCAAGTGGAGGCAGTTGTTGAAGAGCCAAGGGCAATGCCGGAGACAGCAAATCTGCAAGAAATTTCACCAATAGAAGAAGAAGGTACTCAAAAGAGCGCGTCTCATAAACCCATTATTCTTAACGGTATGATGGTCCCACCCAAGTATCTGTCGAATTCGAATCCTGAGACAAATCGCAATTCGCAATCGACGATTCGAAATCTCGATTCCGAGGACGAACTAGACAGTTCGAGCGACGAGAGTAAAAGACTATCGAGTACACAAGTCGCTTACACGCCGTTAGGACTTGACTCTGATGTCGAGAGCGACCTTAGCAGCGTCGGGCCTAGATCAAGAAAGCGTGTTCCGAGCAAGGATTACGACGAGACCGATCGCCCCTCTTCAAAGAACGCGTCTCTGAAACGCCGATTCCCGAATCCCGATCACTACGAGGATCCACAAAAAGGCCGAAATTCTAAAGTCAAGGATCCAATTGGTTACGATTCTTCGAAGGCAAGCAGCTCGAAGTTTGCAAAGGAGAGTCAAGAGAGTAACGTTCCCAAACAAGGCGACTTCAACGAAGTTGGCATACCAATAGTGGATCCGTTTCCAGACAAGAAAGACAACTCGGGCAGTACCAACGCGGCGCATTTGAAGGACGTGAAATCGCTGATCGATCGATACGAGCAGAACGCGAGTCAGGAAACTTTGGACGAAGATCGGTTATCGGTGAAGTCGACAGAGGATACGAGAAGTCGGCCGGAGAGCAAGATAGGTATACCTCTGATAGCTATGGTTCCTGGTAGGTCATCTTCTCGAGGACAATCCTCTTCAGGCTTCGGCAGTTTGCCAGATGTACAGGACAAGAACCCTGACTCGCGTTCGGAGGGACCTGGGACTCCCAGTCCGAAGAATGTCGCTAAAGACAGCAAAGCAACGCATCAAACCGATCTTTAACATTGAGATCGCGTTTAAGTCATAGGTGACGTGTGACGCGTAAGAACGATACGCAATTCTGCGGATATTTATGGTAGAACGAGTAATCCGTAGTGGAATAGAAGCGCTATCACGATAAATTTATACTATCTACGAGCGATAAGAGGCTCTAACTGCCAAAGTACACAATACTACACAATACTATCTCTGACACCTGTCGCCTTTAAAATATAAAACCCCTCTGATTCAATTTCATGTTTTGATAGATGAACAGTAAAATTTCATGTATGTACATCCTTTTTAATTACAAATCGTAATATCAATATGCTTTAATTATTATGCAGAATTGATGGTGTGCAATCGATAAAGATACCTCGATCTGTGAGTACTCCAAATATTTCTAATAAAGGATAACCGGCTAATAAAACGTGTGCTGTATTTCATGACATACTTCCATATTCATAATTATTCTTTGTAAAACGTAACATGTGTATAACGACTTTCATAATAATTCTTTTAATATTTATTACACAATTAAAATCTATCGTATCCTTATTTTTGATTATTTCGCCTACCTGTTATTAATGACTTCTTGTTGTTTTGTAGTACCACCTTATATATAGATTAGAATACCTTCTAATGTGTCGATAACAGCGGGTACACTATATTTCATCGCGAGTAGATAAATTACGATACATTTTCTATTAATTCAAAATATAATTGTTATATGTACAATTAATTAATTTTATAGATGATTCACTAACATGAATCATTGTTTTTTTTTTCATCGACAAGAGTAAGCAATATATGCGGAATACACGTATATGCTCTATATATGCATTAATTTGGCATTCCCGTCATTTTCTGTGGAAACACGAGTTCGAAATAAAGCAAAGATTCATATCAAACCTACAACGAATTACGAATTCATCCGTTACAACAATAAAAACAATTAATCGCAGTAAATTAAAATTAATAAAAGATCGGTGGTCGCATTTCTCTTGCGAACGCCATAGGTGTTCTACCAATGGAGTCGGTTCTATCTAGGTTACTATGAGCTTTAAATAGCTAAGGAGGTGCTTAAGGTACTTGTAAAGTCTTTATTTGTCGGTTCTCGCTCGCTCCGCGTTCGTCGTTCGATCTTTCTTGAAGATCTTCGATCGAAGTCTCTCTCTTCACGCGCGTAACGCATACGCCAAAAGGGTGATTGAACTCGATCATTAATTATTCTTTAAAGCGTATCACCAGGCTCCTCGGCTATATCTTCCAGTTCGATCTCCTCGTCAAAGATCTTCACGTCTTTGACGAAATACCAAACGCCCACGTCAAACAGCGTACCGATCGTTACAAAACCTAAAATGACAAAGGGACTATGATACACGAACAACGAGAACTCTTCATTCCTTAGATACGATTTGCAGGATACTCACTGGCTGCAGTGAAGTTCAGCAAATACCTCAATACTTCGCCGTTGTACAGCCAGCAATTTCCCGTCCCTGAACAAGTCTTACCCCATACAAGACAAGTTTTATCTAAAAAAAATAAAATATTAATTAATTGTCAAATTTAAAGCGTGTAATTAGCGAATGTATAAATATAGAGTTACGTTTTCAATAATGACTTGAACTAACAAAATTACGACGTGCTACCGAAAGAAGTAAATAAAGACCTCAAGGGCTTTATTTATCTTCTGATAACATAGGCTAAGATCCACTTGACGCTACAAACGCTTCGAAGCATTTTATTGACCAATCGGAATAAAAAATTATACTGAAAAAGTGACTAATTAAAGAACGCTTCGAAATGTTTGTAGCGTGAACCTTAGTCATACTATTAAAAAATCTGTCTATATCAATAATGTGTGTACATGAACTTATCACTAACCTAATATGAATCCGAATAAAATAGGCGACGGTATAAAGGCAAAGAGGCTCAGTATCATTAATCCAAAGCCCATGGCGACCGCCTTGTCTTTCTCGTCGACGCATCTTACGGAAACTAAGAAATTCGACGCTCTTCCGGTTGCGCCGCTAAACTTCAAGAAACACACCACTGCGAGAAAGATGTAGAACTTTTGCATACAGTCTACCGGACAGGAACCTGGAACAGCCGTTCCCAAAGCGTCTACAGTGGGCTCGGTAGTTTCTAATGGGACCTCGGTAGAGAATGAGAAGGATGTGCTGTTGGCAAATGGATGCGCCAGGGAACGAGCCAATTTTGGTTTCACGCAGCTGCAGTCCGTATAAACTTTACTACCGTTATTATAATGCTAAAAGAAAAAAAGAAGAGATAAATATATTTAACAGAGATGTATTACAGTAAATTGAAAATATTCTAGTATGGAAAAACAACTTAACAAAGATTTCGTTTCTTTTTTCTAAGGCAAAATTACCTTTCGTAAAGATTGCGTAAAATCATATCAAACCTTCATGTTGCGGCAGCCGGCGTGACACGCGGATATAAACGTTTGTCCATGTTCGGAGCACACAGGATTGTAGGTGACGTAGTCGCAGTGGCACTGCTCGTTGCAGGGTAACTGCGTTTTCAATTCGCCGTTCGGCTGAATAGCGATCTGATTGTCGTTCGCCGAGCAGCCGAGAAAGGCGTAAGAGATCATTCCCAGTACCGATATAACGCCAATCATGACGTTCCACGCCGCCAGGTATCTAGCCTTTGGCTTGTACTTGGAGATGACTAAACCGGACAGCAGTATCCCGAAGGCACTGAATACCAAGCCGACCGTGCCGGTGATCAACGATGAGACGGACGCCGATTGCTTGTACTGAGTCTCAATGTACTTCGGCATGAAGATCCAATAGGGCATGTAGCCCATGAAATAGAAGACCGTCGCCAAATTGTTGCACATCAAAGTCGTGTTCGTCAACAGGCGTTTAAACGTTCTCAACATGTCCGAGATTGACGCTGGTAGCTCAGATTCTTGCTCGCCCCCCTTGATGCTCGCGGCCGACTTGTTGCGTTCCAGAGCCAGGACCTTGCGAGCGGCCGCCCTCGGCAGTGTCTTCGGGAAGAGAGCGATCATGCTTGCGAAAATGATGAGGAGAATGGCCAAGATGATCCATCCTAGCCACCAAGCACCTAACCACCTTAAAAATATAAATTTATTAAATACAATTAATAAAAATTTTTGCAAAACACTCGTGACAAAAACAATTTGTTTAAATGAATAATCTATCGCTAAATCAATAAACCATACTGTTTAATTGTAATGGCACCACTAGTCCTACATACCTCGGGTCTTGCATCGTAATAGTGGGAGTTAGAGTCGGGCTGATGTAGAACTTCAAGGAGAATGAGGCCAGCCCGTAACCAATGGCGGGCCCGAGCATTCGTAAGAAATACGAGAAGCTGATCAGCGCCGGCGTTTTCGACTTTTGTATGTTGTCGTCCATGTAAGACACGCCGAGGGTGTAATAAAGTGAACCACCCACCCCGGACACCAGCTGGGCTATGAAGAGGATCACTTGCGGCGCAAAGTTTCCGTCCTCGACCTCGCAGTCAAGCCCGCGAGTTTCTTTGCCCAAACATAGAAATTTCCGATGCTTTTCGGGAATCACGCTTGTGTTCAGCGTGCTTCGCGGTTTCGTGCCGTATTCTTTGGTCAGGGATAGGGCGTCTTCGCCGGGCCCGTAGAGAAAGTGCGGTAGCATCGTAAGACAACAGAAAAGTACAACCTAATGAAATAAACAACGGCGACGTTTTATCAATATTCAGAAACGATTTAATTCGCCTAAGTCACTAAGAGCTTTATAGTATCTGCATATCGATACATTTTATTAATTTTAATTTTATTATTCTCGTTTTCCATTTATGTTATTTTTTTTTTTCATAATTTATTTATCGTACCACATAAATAATCGTAGCACGCTCAACTGTCTGTTCGATATCTAGAGCATTGCCGCAAGCGCCTCTTTACTCTGTTCGAAGAATGGATCGCTTAGCTAAGCACACGACGACGGGAGTACGATGGCAAGAGGCATGAATGAGCGTAGCTACGATTCTAACGCTTCCTAATTTAATTAAGAACCGACCAATCGGTGAGTTATGACGTCTACCGGGCTCGTTCCTCGGGGCGTGTGCTGACAGCTGATTTCGTTTCTCGTCGACGCGAAAGTACGGCGCGCGATGCACCGTTGCAACAATGATAAACGCAATCGAGGATGCATGTGGCAAAACTTACGGTGTAAATACCGAAAGCGATCCATCGGGGCCTGTGACTTCTCCCTGCGTAATACGACAGAGCGACGGATACGAAAAGCTGCGAGATGTCGTTACCCACTGTGATGAGACCTGCATGAGAAGAAAGTACGTGGCGTAAATTGCCATGCCGTAGCAATTCATTTAATGACGTCCCTCGCGCGAACGCCAATTCCACATTGCTATTAAAATTTTAACTTTATTACAAGCCGTCCCGACAGCATTTTACGCCGTTCGAGCTAGCAACTTTTATGAAATATTTTTTATATAAAGTAATAAGTTATTAATACATATTTTAATTAAATTAATAAAAATATAAAGTCAATATTTATTATTTAAATAAAATAATATTAATTTATAATATTTTTCGATTTCCTCTATTTTAATTGTTTATTTATTCGCAAAATTTGTTTAATTCTTTTTTTCTACAAGCGGCAAGATTGTGTAAAAATCTTTCCAGTTTTCTAATGTCCATGGATTAAACCTACCTTTATGATACAACGGTCACACAGTATTTAAGTGTAATAAAACGTATCATACGTACCCGTGGTTTTCGAGGGTATTTTAAATCTCTTCTCGATGGTAGTGATGGTGCCATTGAAATAGGCGTAACTGGCGGAAAATATGCAGCCGAGCACACCATAAAGAAACACGTAAGCCTTCTTATTGGCAAACTTCTGCAGGGTCGGACCCTTGAAGCACCATATGCCGCACGAGGTGTCGTCGGTGATCGGTAACTCCTTGAAGACATCATCGAGCCCTCTGGTTGGCGTCGTGGGTGACGACGGTGTCACGGACGGCGTCGTCGGCACCTGTAGTAGCTTCAAGTTCTCCGGCCCGTTCTTCTCGTGATTCGAGTTGCTCGAGTTATTCTTCATCTTCGCCTCGGCCTAATCGTCACGATTACCCGTGCAACTGGCAAGCGCCTAACACCAGGCTGGCTTCGAGCGAATTCAGTGACCTCAATCGCGGGTCACACGATACCGATGTGACTTGATTGTCCTCGCGGCTCTTGGCATCGCTTTTTCGTTCGGTCCGGACCTGTCCTCGGGTTCGCACTCACGGAATCTACTCTACTTCCTCTTCTTTTTCCTCTTCTTCCTTTTCCTCTGGCACTGTTCCCCGTGTCCCGTCACTTTATTACGCGGTCACGTGTTCTCCATGTTTCGACTTGGTCTCGCCCGGGCAACACCTACGCCAGAAAATCTCGAAGTTGACTGCGACTGTCGCGCGTACAACTTGATGATTTATGGGGATGACAATGAAAGTATGTCGATGAAAAAGAGTTAAGAGTCTTGAGTCGGACCGAAGATAATATATTTGTACAACAATCTCACTGCGCCAGACAATATTATCGGACTCTGAGTATTCGTATTGTTGAATGAACAATTTTATCTGAATATATTTGAACAATATTGCTAAATAAATAACGAGAGCGTAAAGATATGATTCTGCTTCGAGTACATCAACCGAGTAATTTTTATCTAAATATAATGAGCGTTACAATAAGTTGTTAGTTATACAAAATTATTATGAAAAATTACGAACTTCTATTATATATTAAAAATTGAATTACATAATTGGAATCGTAAATGATCGCGAGCGAGAAATACAAAAAATTCACGAACTGCAGCCTACCGCTGATGGAGGATGGTTCCGGGGTTAATTCGAACGATCGATTGCTTCGGTAACGAAATATTAATACATAGCGGCGATTTCTTAAAAAAAAAAAAAAAATTCGTCAATCGATTACCAATCTGCGACCGCGAGTTAATGTTTCCTCGCGAAATATAGATTCGCGTCCGAAAACGAGCGATATTCTTCCGCAACTGAGGCGCCTAAACGCAACAGAGTGTAGACCGTGTTCTATGCCTAAGGATCCCCACCTTCCGCCCCCCAAGGAGCCGATCGTACGAGAGAGAGCCACGATCTTCTTACACATATCTATCTACTGTCCACCGTGTCGTTATCAAGCGGGTAAATTCTGTCTCTCGCAATCAGCCTATTCCTTCATCCCCTCTTCCCTGTCGCTCTCTCTTTTTCCTTCTGACTGTCGTTCTCTTCTTCTCCCCTCTAGACCGGTCGCGATTCTCCCGATCCCTCCTTCTGCGACTAGAAACTAGCCGTCCTCGTCATCCACGAGTGCCGCCGGCTCGATCTATCTCGGTCTATCTATCTGATAACGTACACCTGTACGAATGATGAACCGAATAGGAGTAGGGATGCTGCGGCTGACTCCTACGCCGAAAAAGAGCAATTAACGGGGTAAGCGCCCTGTACTATTGCAAAATTGAATGTACTGAAGCAGATGGCGAATCCGTAAAGCATGCCTTACGATCTATTGCTGTCACTGCGATCTGGAGATTTAATTTCGAGCAGTTCTTATAATCGTTACCTGTGAGTTGATAAACCAATCGCCAACACCGAAATCAAGCTTCGTTCATCCTCGAGAAGTAATTTTTCCAATTGCTTCTAATTTTTTAATGGTTATCTAATTTTTAAGTGTATCACTGGCAAAAAATACTCCTGTACCTACGCGTTAATTTATTATCGTTTACGTAATGTTGAGGGAAGAAGTGAATTACACGAATATTTATTATTATTTTATTAATGATACGACTTTCAAGTAACACGCGCGTTATCTCACAACGTCTGACTCTTGATAGCACGACAGAAGGAAAATTGTCGAAATGGAAAAGAAGTGCATACGTGAGTGCGCGTGTATGTGCGTACATAGGAAACAACCTGCTGTTCAACCCTGTAAATTCTGGCGCTGGTGAATCGGGGGGTTATTCGCGACGTACGGACCGCGACTTGTACGAGGTCTTGGCTTTCGGTACGGTGTTGTCTAAGCTCGTTTCTAGTCAACCTCCGGGAGCAGAGGCTTCACATTGTGGACCCATTATGATTTAATAGAGCCGACGTGATGTACACACGCGCGCACACATAGACACTCGGTAAACTCTTCCGTCTATTCCCGTATTGCTAATAGCATACATCAAACAGCTATGTCGCTAATAGCTGACGGGTAATTGCCAAAGTTTAATTTTTATACTCGCCGAGGACGAGTTCTTCAAGCGGGCGAGCTTTAGGACCACGTTAGGACTCCCGACAGCACCGATCATTTCGATCGGCTATTTTTCGGAAGGTCGTCAATAATTAGAGATGAACGATTTCGACCTTCAAGTTCGTCTACGTCTAATATTCGTCTCTTTGTCTCAGTAGCATTCAGTTTATTCGCCCTAAGGTAAGATACTGTTATCGCACGATGAATTTGAAAAAAAAAAAGGAGAGAGAAAAGAAGAATTTGCTTTCCTGTTATTCGAAGTAATCTTGAATAAATATCTGACTATCACCTTGCGCGCAAGGAGAAGCGATAATATAAAATGACGTTTAATACAAATTTTCTTATCATGGCGGTAATCTGTATGCCTAAATGACTACCCAAACTCCTGTATGCATACGTCTCAATTGAAACAAATAACTTTGCACAATTTTTATTTATAGGAAATAAGAATTTTTTTAATATCCATAAAACAAGAAGTTTGAAGTCACGACAATCAATTGTTTTATATGTGAAATTGAGTTGTCAGTCAAATAATTTAGTCGAATTAATGGTGATTTCGTTTCGCAAACCATCATTCGTCATGATTTGCAAGAAATGTCTTCCTGGCGGTATTTGCCTGCTCACAAACCTGCCGAGACAAATGAAAATTTACATCTATGATAAGAACATCATAAATACACCGAGGAATACACGAGTGTACATAAATTTCTTGGAAACTTCGATCTGCCGTTTGATGCACGCAAATAAAACATCGCAGAAGTACTCGATATCAATTTGCTGACACGTTAAAAGCTATTGCTGTACAAAGTTCATTTTACACTTTACAATTCGTAGTGATTCGCACATAAATTGAATTTGTTATAAATTATATATCATTTTTTATCTTTATTCATATAGCTTTCACGCAATTGCAGAATGAATTCTTCGATTATCATCAAATCAACGAACACATTCTGCCACTCCTCATGGAAACTTCCATCTTCTGATGTCTTTGTTTAATATAACTATTAAATATTTTTTTAATAAATGTAAATGTTAATACATAAAACTAGGGTATGCGAAGTAACAAGTTACTTGTTAAAGATAACTATTCAACCGTGGTCTTTACCGTTACGAAAAATTGTAACGTCATAACTATAAATTGATTATTATAAAAATAAATAAAAATAATAGTAATTTCTTTTGTTACTTGTAACGCATTACTACATAATACTTAGATCAAGTGACATTTTTCACAATGTACTGTAATCGTCAGATTTACGACAGTTTGAAGCGCGTGACGTTGACCAGGTTTAAGAATGGCGAGACGCCTCCTATTGCTGAAAAAAAAATTCAAAAGCCATTGTGATTTATAAACTCTATATTTGCATGACTCTCAGCAAGATGTTTGCGCAACCTAAAACGTGTATATCACTCGAAGGCTGCCATCTTTTCGAATCGAGACGTGGAAATTGAAGTAACACTTTTTTACGAGATTTCGAATCCACGAATATCTAATGTGTTATTAATAGTCGCGTTAATTATACCGCTTTTGAGTGCATTTTCATTTCGTATACTAATGTTTTATAAATTATTAACGATTTACATTAAAAGACAATAAGAAATTAAACGTTAAATATTCAAAAGATAGTAATAATTATTTGAATTTTTTTACATATACTGAAAATATTAAATAGATAAAAATATAAAATTAAATAAGTGAAAAATTCGTCAACGTAAAACTAGATAACAAAACTATTTTTAGCGCACGATCTCTATCTTGCGAGATATGCTACTGTATTCGACAATTAAGTTAGATTAAGTAAGAATGATTACGTTGAACTGTTCTCGTTCAGACGTTGTCAATAACCTATTAAATAAGTATTTACGCTCGAAGACACGTGTCTCTTGTACGATATCACATATCAATTCCTTCTCTTTGTGATGATATCCCGCTAAACTGCACATATGACAAGTTAACTTGCAAAGTACAAGGTTACTTCACTGGCACATGGGCAAATTTCGTCAGGCACTTTAAATGGCACAACCCACTTGCGTTTGTAAATTACGCAGCATTCGTAGAATGGCAGAAGGAACGCCGGATGAGCTGCATTAGTATCATTATTATTACAGCACAGAGGTAATAGTCAAGTATTTTTCGCAAGCTGACTTTGAGACCTTTACTCGCGATTAATTTTTTACGTTACCTGTCTGCCCAATTTTACTCGTTGCATATTAATCCGCCGATTTTCCGCAAAATAAAATGTAATTTCTTTTTGCTAAAAGAAAGTGATGCTGTGTCGAGCGTTACGTTACATCATGTGAACCGTGTGTTTTCTTCAAAGGAAAAGAAAATCTCGAGGTGGGTCAAGTATAATCGATAATAAAAGCGCCGCGATTCTTAAGCTTAGAAGTGGTGGAAGGTGAGTAAACCGATTGCTTCCGGTCATCTATATCACATGCGTCTGTCCTTCTTTATCAGACGGTCTCGTTTCTAGTCTGATCGGACTGTACCTCGACTTAGAAGACGTTGATGAGGTTTATATGAAAGATGGGTCAGGGTCATGCACAATGCAACCGTGTACACACAACAGCAAAATCTCCCAATACCAGGTCGAGGCGCGAAGAAGCTTCCATTTTTTTTTAACAATGTTCTTATAATAAAAACTTACGTGTATTAAATACATGTATTAAATATATTTTTCATATTTTAAGTGGTTGAGGTTTTAGATGTTATCACGCTAAAAATAATGAGAACAATACTTTACATATAAACAAATTTATCTTAAAATACATCTTAAAAATATAAGATAATTATTACAAAAAAATTTTAATTTTTATAAAATTATACGTACATTATGTAAAATATGCATTCATTTTTTTTTTCTAAAACACGCATTTTCCTTTAATTAGTTACTTTAGTAACAAAGTAAGATTGATAGAGAATTTTTCATAAATCCTGAAATTCACGACACTTTACTTCATCAACAACGTAGCAACGAATTCTCATTCTTGTCAGTGTGCAGACGTTGCTACCCCCTCTTGCAGAGCTCATTTTTCCTTATTTGCGACGGAATAAGGTAGAACGCTTAATCGTAATGCCGAAGCGCATCCTCTAATGGTGTTCCGAAGGATGCGATCGATAGAGACGACCTGACGTCACGGGAACGTCGCGGAATTCATTACACGGGCCAAGCCGCCCGGTTTAGTTGGGTGGGCTTAAAAATTAAAAGGCTCTCAAACAAAAACTCCCTTTTTACCTTCAGCCTCGTGGGATGTAATCCCTCCGTCCGGTGGTAGCCCGTATACCCCGCCGAACCCCCGAATTTCGGTGGCTTGAAGACAAGCCCTGAGACTTTGCCTCCTTCTTTCGACCGTCTCTTCCTCGCTCATTCTATAGACGAGGAGCGAGCACGGATTCACCGATCCATAACGTAGTTTTTCGAATAAACCCTTTCGTTTCGTGGCGCGTTATATTCTGCTTGCGGGAGATTTGGTAGGGAATGAGAGAGAGAGAGAGAGAGAGAGAAAGCGATAAAGCAATGAAGGGTGAATATCTTATCGAAAGAAGAAATCGTTTAATTTTACTGGAAAGTTAAGGAAATAAAAATAATAATTTACGTGCAAATAATTTTTGCAAAAGACTTCGATAAAATCTCTTTATCACTATTTTGCTGATAGAGAATAAAAATTGACATTTTTCAAAAGTGCAGAAAAGAGCGCAATAAAGCGTGTGAGTAATAACATGTTAATAAAAAATAAACGTGATTTATTTACAAAGAAATAGAAATGAGTATGATTCGAAAAATAAAGATTTAACAACAAAATTGTAACAACGAATAGCTCGCAGCTTTCCGTTCCAAGTATCTAGAAGGTTGAGAGTTTAACAATTAAAATGCAATAACGTTATTTACACGATTATAGTTTCTATCACTAATAAAATTATTGCACTACCTACTAATCATCGGAATGTTCGGCGTCAGTCACAAAAGCCCCGAAATTTTTCAGGTACCTAGAGCAATTTCACAAATCTCATCGGATTTGTCCACTATCGGGCGACAGCGAGCGTTATAGACGACTCTGCTCTGTCCTCTGATTTAAAGTCCCATTAACTTCCTTCTTCCTGTCTACATTATCCATCGCAACGTCTTCTTTCACGAACTCGCGCCTCTTGTCGCTCTCCATGTCGCCGTATAGATCCAAATTTTTGCCGAGATAACAAACCATAGCATCAAATAGTACCCCTATTATGGTAAATCCTGTAACATGACGAAATAACTTCTTTATGATCAAGCTGACTGAAAATTGAATGATGAAACGGTATTCGAATGAGTAATCAATCAATAGCATCATTTTGTCCATTGATAACCATTCTTATCCGTTGCGATTTTTTTTTTTTTTCGTTTCCTTTTTATCTAATCAGCTAGCAGACAAACACTTGTAGTCGGTAAAATATATAGGTCGTTAAACTTGACGATACCCACCGGCCGCTGAAATGTTCACCAAGTATCGGAAGTTGTCTCGGTGATAAAACCAGCAGTTTCCTCTAGTTCCGCAGGATTCCTCCCATATCAAACAAGTCGAATCGATGATAGCTCCGTAGATAATCGGTCCCGGAATTAGAGCCAGTAGCGAGATGATCATAAGCGTGATACCCTGAGCGAAGCTCTTGTCCTTCTTGTCGACGCATCTGTAGTTCACTAGAACATTACCGATTCTCCCGGAACAGCCCAACAGTTGGATCACGCAAGTGATCACCATGAAGAGCAAATACGGCCGGTTGCAATCGGTGGTGCACGGGCCGGCTTTAACTTTGTCGAAGAGCGGCGGGAGTGCTTGCGAGTCGAACATCTGCTGTTCCAAAGTGACGGCTCTGCCGGAGCCGCCAAAGTAATCGGAGTAGTCTCCGACATAGCTCGATTCGTTCAACGGTAGACAACTGCAGTTTCCAAACTGTTTGTCGTCCAGCATCGTTCGGCATCCCGCGTGACAGGCAGAGAAGAAAGTCGTCTTCGACGCCTCGTGGCAGACCGGTGAATATTTGACACCTACGCAGTTGCAATCGGCATTGCAACCAGCTGTCAAATTCATTCTGCGAATAGACAAAAATATACATAGAATTATTATATCAATGATTTTAAGCGAGGTGATGATTTGTGATCTTCATTAAGTGTCTTCTGAATTGTAAAGATACTCACTGCAAAGTCTCCAAGTCTATACCGCGTATCCCAGAACCCGTGCAACCAAGAAATATAAACACTATTTGTCCCAAGACGAAGCAAATACCAACGAGTACATTCCACGCGAGAAGCGGCCTGGGGCCCGGTTTAAATTTGGTAATTATTAATCCCGATAGCAGAAATCCTAATATCATACCAAACAGCGATATGGGACCTGTGAATTAGAACGAAACAACAATTAGAGATACAAATATATAATAATTGTTAAAAGTATTTTTGCAAGTCGCAAAAAATCGATTTTATTTCTTAGCAGAAGGAAATTACTTAGTACTAAAAATTATCTCGAAAAAATCTTAGAAATAAATCTTAGAAACGTTCCTAATGACAATTAAATTTGTAAAGTAATTAAGATGCATTCTTATAAAATTAATGTACGTACCTGCTATTACAGTACCGCCAGCCGCGGACGTACCATATTGAACTTCAAGATACTTCGCTATGAATGTGATATAGGCAGAAGCGCCGAGCACGTAAAATACGCCGCTTAAATTGTTGCAGGTCAACAGCCAGTTCGTTAACAGCCGTTTCATGGCTTTCGGAAATTCACGGATTGTCGGTATGTACTCAGTTTCCAAGGGTATTGGGTTGGCACTGCTGGTACGGTCCATCTGTATCGGAGGCTTCTGCTGCAGCACTAAATCTAACTTCAAAGGTATTTCGCCATCCTGAAGCGGAATGTTTTCGTTAATTAATTTATACAGGGACTTGTAAATCCTCTGGGAGTTTCCTCCGTCTACATTAGTTTTTTACAAGTTTATAAATTGATTATCGACGTTTTTTAAAAAAAAAAACTAGTTTTTTTAATAGATAATTATTTTTTTTCGTATATAGATAACAAAATAAATAGATAAAATAATATTTTTTTTATAACAATAAATAAAAATAACGTTTATATTAATTTTGTAATTATTAAGAACTCAGATATATTAATTAATATATATTTTTAGGCTTGTTTAAAAAAAAATTTAATGCTTTTTATATCAATTTTCAATCATACGATAGACTAATATTTAATGTAATTTTCTCAAATCTAATAATGTTATATAATATCCATACATTTAAGTTACCTGTTTAGGAGTCTGTTTAGAAGTATCTTTCGATTTTGGAAGCTCACGTGGAAACAAAGCAATCAAAATAGCGAACACACCCATTATAAAGCCAAGAATGATCCATCCGAGCCACCATGCGCCTAACCATCGCGGGTCTTTCTTCGAAATAACAGGATGAAGGTTTGGGTCTATGTATAAACTCAGACAACCATAGCCCAATAGAAATCCGATCGTCGGACCCACGGTACGTAAAGCGAACGTAAAACCTTACAAATAAAATTGGAATTTATTGCTATTAAATCCTATTCACGTCAGTAATATGGCAATTACTATATTGTAAAAAAATAAAAAGTTTTGAATACATTATTATTATTAGAAACATAATTATAAATGTCCACAATAAAATCACAATTTATAAAAGTCAGATAACCTTTATCCTTATCAAAATATTCCATTTGAAGTAAATCAGACGTTTAACAAGAATTTATCTTGAATTCATGCTCTTAAGATACCGCATTACTTACTTATCAGATTTTCCAAGAGAAATGATTAGCTATAATAACGCGTTAGCAAGATATACGTTTACTTTTCATGTTTATAAGTAAAGATGAATTTGGATCTTGGTCGCGATACAAATTTTGCTAGTTAAAAATCCGTTAACAGAATTTGCAAGACTCACCTAATAGCATAGGTGTATTTTTCTTCTTCGTGTTGTCGTCTAAATACGTCTGTCCCAAACAGTAATAAAGAGTAGTTCCGATACCAAGGATAAATTGAGATAAAAAAACTAATAGTCGAGGGAGATAACTAAAGCTCAACTTGGTTTCGGCGTCGCAGAGTTCCGGCTGATCCATACGCGGGCAGATCGCGAGGTCATTCGGGAGAGTTGTCATGTTCAACAAGGTCTGGTCTAGATATTCCTTCGTCAATGCCAAGGCGTCCTTTCCAGGACCGTATATGAAGTGCGGCAGTGCCAAAACGAGACAGGACAATGAGCTCAAGCCGACTCCAACTGCGATCCATCTTGGCCGATGGCTGGACCCACCGTAATAGGTTAAAACCAGGGACAAGATCTCAGAGATCTCGTTACCCGAAAGGATCAACCCTGTGATAGTAGTAAGAATGTTACATCGACAAGCAATGAACTCACTTAGCTTTTTGATGCAGTTGCAGTTTGAATTTCTTTCGCATTTTAGCAGTTTTCATCTATGCAACTGAATTGAATTTTATTACATAAAAGTTTTTTGACATAAAATAATATTTTTATTAATGTATTTAATTAATTCTATGCCGAACTTAAAGAACTTGTTATAGCTATCTGTTTAACAATCTAAAAATCACTATATGTGATTAATATTTAAAGCTAATTAATTCCTAAAAAACAAAGATTTCAGAGAGAAAAATAATTTTTATTAAATTAAGCAAAATAATTAGGCAAAAATTTATGAGACAGTGGCTACACAAGTGGCTTACTTATTTCTGTTTATCGAGTGCGATATGGTAAACAAAGGATTACCTTATCATTTTACTTCAGTATGTAAATGTCATTCATAGATAATTTTCTACCAATCTCTTACTTTTAATCCCTTTCATGGAGAAATATTAAAATCTTGTGCGTGCATATACGTACACTGAGAAAAAAAGTAATTGATTCAACAAAATCTTTTTGTTGCGAACTGCCAACAAAAGATATATTCAATACAACAATATATGGTAGTGCAATATAAGTACATAGTTCAATCAACATCATTGCACTTGCATTAACAGCAAATATTGTTGTATTAAGTATATCTTTCGTTGGCAGCTCGCAACTAAACGCTTTGTTGAATCAATTTTTTTTTCTCAGGCGTATTAAATTTCTAAAATAAAAAACATAAATCGCCTCACTTTATATATCAAACTAATTTAATATAAATACACACGAAATCGCGTTAATATTTCGAGTATTGCGGCCAACTACAAAATTGTGTAATGCACGTCCGCGTGTCTTCGCTCTTCAATGCATAATATAGTGCTCGTTGTACGACAGATTTGTCACTTCTATGATTGCGACACACTACTTACCTACTAGATAGACGCACACGGAAACGTGATTCGTGAGTGTGCAAGTACGAGTACTTAAACGCAAGTATACCCGCGGACGCTCGACTGCTCCGGCTTTGCCGGCAATGGAATCCGAGGTTGAAAACGATTAAGATGAGATGACGTTCAAAGTTCTGCTCGAGACAATTAAAGCGCGCTGTCAAGTATCGGATAATTTACTTCACGTCTAAGTTTTTCTCTAAACGGACATTTTAAAACACGCCGAAACTGATTGTTCACCATACAGAGTCCCAATCGTAAAGCCGCGTAAATTCGTTTCCGTAAACCGAATGTGTATCTCGGTCAATATTTTATAAAATGAAGAGAGTACAGCCGCCTCGTCGTGAAGTTTTATCATATATATGATGGCGGGAGTGGAACTTACCAGTCGTACGACTGGGTATCTTGAATCTCTTCTCCAAAGTCGTCAGGGTGACGACAATGTAGATGAAGGCCATCGCCTGGACGGTGCCCAGCAAACCGTACACCACGATGAAAGTTCTCGGGGTGGCTCGATTTCGCAGCCACCTCGGATAAATCCCACATATTCCACAGTCTTTACCCATACCTCCGGTAGCCTTTAAGAAGATCGATTAGCGTATTTTTTGTTCTTTTCTTAAATCAGAATTATGTTTGTCTCATTAAAATCCACAAACTTCAGAACACAAACATAATTACAATATTGACTTATAAGACCATCAGTTTTATAATGTTTGCAAACCTGTATGTCTCATTTATATCTTTTTATATTTATTATCTCTTTTTTTTTGCTACTGATATCTTCAGACCTCAGACATGATATGATTCAATAAGTTGAGAACCTTTAATGTTATAAGCGTGTAATGTTGAAACAGAACGCAAAGATTTATTTGTGATAATAGAGGTGCGGCAGAGTTCATATAAAATACACGATTACAACGTTGATAATCGATTCATATTGAAATTCCCAATCGTTTTTATTTCAAACGATTGGCTTTGCTGAATCAGCAATGTTTTGCATACTACTTCGACAAGAAACACTCCAGAGAATTAAGTTCAGCGATAATGGCCTGGTGGTGATGATAGTAATTAAGTCAATGCGCTATGTGAAATACAACCGCTTAAGCGGGAAAATAACGCGTTGTCATTGTGATAGTGAGAGTCGATGACGGTGACTTGCATTCTCAATCACGTATGGTCCAGACGACGATATTACATATATCAAATGCCATACGAAGAAAAGGGGATTACGAGGCCGCAAACGCCCGCGGTGCTTTCAAGTTGCTCGTGGTCGATGACTGCAGTGGGGCATTCAATTTCTAGTGCTCCTACATTGCGGCGTGAGAGTTTGATGAACATGAGACACGTGCGTGCAACACAAGACGCGATACGGCCGTTATCTTTTTTTTTAAGTCGCATAATTATTAGTACGTTAATAGAGATAATAAATCTCAGCACGTTGCTTGCACTTGGAAGATACCTCGGCGTAATGTAATGGTAATAACAATGACGTCTTTGTCAATGTATGCGAACGTATCCGTTATGCAACTCACTTTCCGAACCAGAAGACACCGACCTAATCTCGCGAGCGTTTACAATGCAAGTATCCGTAAACGGAAAGCGAGGGAAATGATAAATGATAATGCGTATCGTAAAATTTCAAATTTAATTCATCCTGTTTATCGTAATGGTAATTTTAGTAATAATGCATACTATTAAAATTGTAAACACTTCTGTATCCTTGTAAGATAGATGTGTAGTTCACATGTTATTCTATCAATTACTCGAATCCACATATGTAAGTTTAATAAATTTAATAACTGAGTTTATGTAATAGAGTGCATACTTATTTGCTGACTCGACTGGAAAAACCGAAGAAAATAAAGTTAGGGAACTTTTTATGCTCGCAATAACGCTGATTAATATTTACGGTAGCAATCTAATCTACAAATCTAATTAAGCTTATCACACCAATAAATCACTCAAACAAATCCGACACGTAGGTTCTCTGTTTATCAAAATTCCTCAATGAAATACTCATCATATTGACTTTTAATATAACAAGATTAACACGTATACGTTAAAAAACTTTATTTGCTTTTAAGATTTCGAAGAAAGAGAAAATTATATAAGGAATTTATATTTCTTCTATAGTCCTTTATTTTTTATGATAAAAATTAAATTATAAGAAATGTATGAATCTTTTATTTGTAGGCTATTTTTTCCCTAAGTTTCTTTATTTATAAAACATTTTGTTAATGTTTAATTAAACATTTTGGAAATGTTATAAATTAGAAATTTTTATATTGCAAAGATGCATAATTTTGTTAATACAACTTGCAGTAATAGATTTTTATTTTATTTCATTCGTCAGTTGAGATCTATTCACTGTTTTTCCAGTTTCCTCTCTATTTACCTGAGATACAAGCTTACGTAATTATAATTTCAATCAGTCATAAGCACTATTTCATAGTCTTAATCGGTTAGTACTTCCGCTTTTGCCTTCTACTAATAAAGATTTCTTGTAAAAAAAAAAATGCATTAAAGCAAGTTAATACATTTATTTTAAATTCTTTGGCTAATTTATTTGGGAGAAAATTATATATTATAAATAAATAATACATTAGTCATTTATTTATGAAATCAAATTAATGAGTTATTTACTTAAAATGCTATTTATATTAAAATTATTTTAATGTGTGCGTTATTTATATTAGTTCTTAATACTTCTCATCAAGTTATTAATATTTTTTATAAAATTACTTCTGTGCATATATGTATATATTTATTTAATATGTACATTAGTCTGATTTGTGCAGCGTATCTTTTAACAGAGAATATAATGTTATCATTTGTTGACGGTGCATAAATTTCTTATGCAAATTATCGTTATCTCTAAATTTTAGAAACAAATGAGGATTCTTCGGTATTATTTATTATCTCGCAGGATAAAGAGTTGCGTGCAAAAAAAAATTGAATTCTAAATCTCCGTCTCCTGTTTCCTCGCACCTTTAATGTCTACAACAATTGCCGCGGAGGCGCATACACGTAAAATACACGAGGATACCTTTCTCCGAATACCGAAGAGGGATTAAGGTTCGAATCGAGGATGGTTTCTCACCTTGACCTTCGATTCGTGGACACAGAAGGGACTTCCGGGCCGCGATTCCTACTGGATCGCGATCCTCGGGTCTCGTCTACCGGGTAACTCGGAAATCGCCACGCGCTGCGAGCGCTCTAGTTAGCACGGATAAACGCGGGATAACTGAGCTTATTCGTATGTCAATGGCAACGCTCCCCTACTATTTCTCTATCAAATCGAATGATAAGCAGGAACGTCACATTCAAAGGGTACGCCGCCAATGAGGATACACCGGTGCTGACATCTTATTATCGGCACCCAAGCGATCCGACGCCTACGTCCGCGTCGCTGCGACCGTAAGATAGCAAGCGCATCTATCCTGGTTGCGGTCCATGCTAAGGTGCATAACGAGACGTGATAATAATAACGTACCGTCGTCGATGGAGCGAAGACGTAACGGTAATCAATGTCGCTATGAAAACAGCGTGATTAATATTACCATCGACTGGAATGATTGCATATGCGAGAGTAAGAAATCTTCTTTCGCGAACACCAAAGTATCTAATCTCCTGTACATCTCCGTCCTAAAAAGTCACCGTACATGCAAAGTTAAAATTTATTCGAGACGTCCTTATCTTAGCTTTCAATAATTCAGTTGTCGTGAAAAAAGAAAGAGGGAGAGAGATGAGAAAAGACAGAAACATTTTATTTGCAATCTTCTTTTGGTGATGCGTTTAATTTTTTTCCCGTCGTCCGTTTTTCACGGCGCTCGACGCACTTTTTTCCCGCGTACGCCGTTCCCGTGTACAAACGCGACGTCCGCAACGACCTCCAGTCGTCAGTCGCGCGGCGAGCTCGGGCTGGACCGCGGTGAGGGGGCGGGCGGGGCGAGCGGGCGTAGCGCGCGCACTCCGCGCGCCGCAGACGTTATCCTTCGGGACGCGAACGCGGCAGGACGCGCGCCGGACGCGCATTAATTGAAACCAAAGTATCACAAGCGAGGTATCAATCCACTTTCCTCGATCGTGCTCGAACTTTCTGGGAATTCCGTTCGAACGCGACTCTTGCGCGCCATCCGCGAGCGCGTAATACGTGAGTATCGTCTACTGATCCCGCTCCCCAGGAAGCCGTATCCGCGCGTCGTCGACCCCGCCGGTGAATCCGCGTCCTCGAAGAATTCACGGTGCGCGCAACGCCGAGTACCGAGCGGTCCTAATTCACGGTGCGTAATTAACCGTTAAAGTCGCAACTGACTCGCGCGGTACGAGGGTGAAGCTGACGCGAAGGTGACGTCACTTCCCTCAAGTCGCCGTTGGCGAAACGCGAGCGCGAGCGCGGGCGGATCGGCTTCGTCTCCGGGAGGAGAGCCCTCGTCAGGACGCCTACCGTTTTGTGAGTACCGTCGATCCCGCGGCTCCGACGCTCGTCGGTCGCGCCGGTGCGAATCGGTGATCGCGTCAGACGCGTACGACGCGAGATTCCATGGATTGAAACCCCGAATATCTGTGTGTCGCGAGCGGCGACGAGACGGCGACGAGACGGCGGCGCCCCCCCCCCCCCTCTGACCACTGGACACTGTACGTCGCGAATGTTCGCGACATTCCAGCGTACGCTTCGATCCGCCTCCCGGAAGATCTCTGGTCTTGAACTAAGTTCGCGTTTTCGGCTTGCAGTGGTCGCGAAATTCGGAGGGGACGAGAGCCCAGGCGGGAGAGCAACAGGTGTAGCGCGAAGTTGGCCGCGCGTTAACTACGAATCTCCGCCACCGTCATTTCGAATTTTTCCGTTGCATTACTAATAGTCGGTTCGCGCGCGATCGAGAGCGAGCTCGCCGCGCGATATTCCCGCGAGGTTTAACGAGTTGGCCCCCATCGACCGCGATTAGCGGTCGTGCACGATCGACGCGGGAGTCGTGCCGTGTGGAGTATCGTTACACCAGCGCGTCGTCGAGCGATAACGCAGGCTAACCCTGCATTCGCGAAGTTGCGTGTGCGTGCGCGTGTGCTGTGTGGCTGTGCACTCCTGCCAGGAGTCGGGAGCAACGGTGCAGCGGAGCGAGAGGCGGAGGAGGAGCAAGAGGGGAGCCAGGGTGGCATCAGGCGACGCGAGGAATAACCGCCGGTGAGCATCTCGGTAGTCGAGGGTTAGAGTCGTAGTTTCGCCGGAGCTTGGATTCGAATTCCGTTGGCGCTCGGTACACATGCATGCTCATTCAGTAAGGACTCTTGATCTACAATAGCTGGAGTGAGCATGGAGGAAGAGGTAAGGCTAGGCGTAAGAAGGTTAATCCAGTGTGAGAATGCTGGCGTAAGGGCGTAAGCGAAATAAATTAATTTTCATTTCGTCTTACTCCTATTCCTGCTTTTCTTAACGCTCGGTTAATCAGAGCGCAGAAGGAAATTACCTTACTCTTACTGAATTCTTACTCCATGCTTACTCCAGCTATTGTAGACCAGGCCTAACTGTAGCATGCTTTATTTCAGAGACGTCCTGGTTACATGTTTAGAGCACGTTCTTCAATTGATCGTCTTTAGTTGATATCCCTTGGAGGTCTGTGCTGTACGAGTGTCCTGATCCTTACACGTATTTGCGAGGAAATAAAATGTAACGTGTTCGACGTGCATTATAATATATATGATCCGAAGTCCAGGATTCGAATTCCTTGCTAGGATAGAATCTTTTTTTCAAAACGATATATACAATATTAAATTAATTTAAATATCTAATTTAAGATAACTGTGATACGATTTCTATAATTTTCAATAAATAATAATTCTAAGGCCTTAAGTAAATTGATTATATTATAGTAAATACTTTTTACAAATAAGGATTTACTTAATAGAAAAATTATTTTTTAATTTATTATTTTAAAATTAAATTATTATTGAATAATTGCTAATTTATAAAAGAAAATAAAGTGCATACTTCAATAAAAGTATTGTATTACAATAGTTTTTATAGTCAGTAAATGAATGAATTAAAACATTCTTCAAACAAATAAATACAATCTCTTATTTTAAAAAATGTGTTCATTGTTATACGTAAACATATAGTTTATTAAAATTAAAAAATATTGTTTTTCAGTACATTTTTTTTTTTCATAATAAATCTGGGTTATCGAGCTATTTTTCCGATTACAATAAAATCAGTGGATTATAAATATAATTAATGATCAAGCCTTTTTAAAGAAATTAATATATCATTATTGATGAATATTTTAATAAATAATTACAAAATAATTTTGGTTTATTTTTCAACCTTGTGATACATTGAAAAAAACCTTTAAGTATTTCTAGTATGACTTTATTAGTTTTTTGAATTAATAAACCAAATAAAAATTTTCTTATTACGCTACAACAAAATATTATCTTTGATGGTTTTTTCTTTTTCATGTTATTTTATTTCAAATAACATAAATTGGACTGTGCTAAATATTAGAATAAAATCAAAACATTATAAATGTAATTATAATTAATAATCAAACTTTTCTATCAAGTAACGTATATTTGTATGCTATGCAGGAATCGGAAGCAACGGCGAAGCGAGAGAGGGGAAGCATTGAAGTCCGGAATAGCATCAGGCAACGGCAAAAGTGAGTAATTGAATATCTTATACATCAGCAAGGACGATTTTTCATCTTGCTTGTTTATGAAAAGTATTGCAAGGTACAGATTTTGCGAATCTATAAGACTTATTTTTAGCCATCAAAATTATGATGCAAATGAGCAAAGATAAACAATGATAAACAAAGATTTTTTTATCGAACAAAGCAAATGTAGAGTGACTTGAAAGTCCTGTTTTATACAAGTAACACGAATATACGGTAATTATTGTAGAATGGAAATACTTGAAAAAAATGGGTAAAATGAAAGATATCTTATGATCATTGTTGAATGGTCACTATTAAACTTGTATGAAAATGTTAAATTTCTTATAATTCTTGTATTCTAGTCTACTGCTATGTATCAAATTGATACACACACACACACACACACACATTAAGGGACATGTATAATTGATAAAAACATATAGAATTTTTCTCTTAATGACAATATATTTGTTTTCGATTTTCGTGGATTTATTAATAGAGCGCATATTAATATTATTGAAGATAACAGGCAATATATTACAACCTATTTATATAATTAAGTCTATATATACAATGGGAGTATGGGATATTCAAAAAATGATCATATCCGCGTAAAAAGAAAAGATTCCCTTGTATCTTCGATGCAGATTTTCTATTACCATCTTCTTCCGGAAATCTTTGCGTGTTTTTAACAAATTCTTCACGTATATATTCCGTTCGTTCATTAAGTACATGAACAATGTCATATAATTAATAATGACAGTAATAATAATAATATAATAATAATAATAATAATAAAACGTAATATCAATAATAATGAAATAATATAATTTATTTTTCTATTATGTTATTAATAATACTTAACATTAAATCTCCTCCTAACGTGTTTCCTCCTTCTAACTTTTTACAAAAAGTTTCGCTTTTGGTTTTTTCCGAGTCCATTAACTTCTACTTACAAATCTAACAAACCGAGTTAACCTCGTTTATAAGGTTTGAAAGGGTTTGGGACTAGACAGTAACGTTCCTCATAACCCGATCCTAGTTGATTACGTTTTTGATATTCCGTGAGCTCTCCTCACCCTTTCGTTGAGCGTCACTCTTGTACACGAGTTAGCGCGTCGAGCGTTGCACTAACGAATCGCTGACTAGTTTCTAATCATTACGACTACTCGACTGTGCTAATTAAGGCACTGAATCACTAAGAGTAGACGAATGTACATTTCCTTCTGAATTTTACGAAAAATTGATTCAGATCAAGTAAAAAATTATTGCTGACTGCTGTCAGATATGAATATTTAAAACGTAAACGCTCACGTTTAAATCGGTGTTCTCAACAAAAATTACTAATCATTGCAAAAATTAATTTTTTTCTTTAATAGCGTTAAGAAGTGTTAGGCTCGTATCAATAAAATTTGTATCAATAAAATTGATTTACTCCTTGATCCGTTGCGAGTTTGCGTCGCTATAAAATTGGTCGATGTTATCTTCATTTAGTACATATAATTGATTAATTAACACAACAAGGCCTCGAAAGTAAGACACTTTGTTGCTCGTTAATGTGCGATTTTAAGGCCACCACTGAATTAGACATTCTCGATAATCATATACGTTTCAACCACTTTTCTACTTTCCCTTCCTTTTTACATATAAGTCACATTATGATTCCATCTCGGTAAAATCAGTTAACATCTCAACTAGTAATACGCGTAATATTTTATAGCTTGTAATAAATATCGGTATATATGTATATATGTATATAAATATATATATATATATATATATATATATATATATATATATATATAACTAAAATAAGTTCTTATAAGCAACAGAGAGCCGAAACAAGCAGTGCGCACGAATTAATATATCGGTAGACTTTGGAAGATTACGCCGCGTTATTACAACATATTCTATGTATAAACGATATTAAATACGTAGTAACGGTAATAAATATATAGACGGTATCTATAATCGGTCCTCGAGGAAAAAGATTTGTTATAATTATTACAATATAACATACCTATAATAATTATAATAAATCTTTTTTCTATAAAATTATAATTTTTATTACACACACGCACATATGTACATAAATTTTAAAAGTTAAGTACATACGTATGTGTGCACAATATCAATATGCATGTATATCAATGGGAAAATTCTTATTCATCAAGGAGCTATAAATTCCGTCTCTCGCTTTCCCTAGGCGTTATCCTAAAAGATGATTACAGACATACGCAATCTCTTTCTTCGTTGGAAAACGCATGAAAATACAACTTAACAATTCTTATAGCGCTAGACATTTCGTTTTATCATTAAGTTTTTTAGAATCTACTTAAAATTTAACTAAAATTTAAACATATCCCCTTCAAAAACGTGCATCTCTGAAATCACGTAACTGATTCTAAAATCATTACGGAATTCTCACATTAATCTTCATCGATATTTTTAGCGCATTTAATTAACTCTGTCAAAAACACATATCGTGTGTCAAAGTATTCTTTGAAGAGAGATTTCTCAAACAACGCATTAAGATTGCTTACAGAAGTCATTGCGTTTGATTTAGGAACCATTGATGAAAATACATAAGAGTACATAATATTATTCGATGAATTTCAATGTAAAATTATAACATGTTTTAAAAGTCGCAAAGTGCAGCTACATGCATCGCTCTATAATATTTTGAAATGTAATATTTTGAAATACAAATTAAATATTGAAATAGCGTTACGTTCAATAGCCAATAATAGACTGTTCGCGTACATAGCGTTTGAATATGAATTAGATTACATGAAGCCTCTTTTTCGGCTCTCGAAGTTTCGAATCGCTCCCAGATCGAGGATTAAAACGAGCGATCCGCCAGCTCGTTATAAATTATAATCGTAATTCTAAAAGTTGTTGCGTCTTTTCTAAAATTCCGCTTCGATATGTTGATCGAGCACGCCAGGGTCGGCTCTGTATCGGGGAGAAGGGAGAGGAAGATTAGATCGGGGAGGCGAAAAGGGAAGAGTACAGATCGTAGACTTAGCCAGAAGAATAACGGGCGATGTCGTTGATTCTTTGACGGGTTGCTTCGCCAAAGCTCCTTATCCTCTTCGCCTCTTGCGGTTTCTCGCGGCTGATACTCCGACATACATTTGCGAGAAGTGATCAGGAACATATAGAAATCTCGGAGAATAACTAATAATGAGGAAGATGATGAGCTAATCCCCGAAGACAACAATCGAGGATCGAATATTATGTGCAGCTCTCTCTCTCTCTCTCTCTCTCTCTCTCTCTCTCTCTCTCTCTCTCTCTCTCTCTCTCTCTCTCTCTCTCTCTCTCTCTCTCTTTCTCGCCTCGTTTCCGTCTCGTAAAAGACACAGCCTAGCTGCAATTGTCTCGTGACGGTCTAATGTTTTAAACTTTTATTGCAATCTGGCCTCCTGAGGTGTTGTCTGATACGGTAAGCCCGGGAAAGCCGCTCCAGCTGCCGTTGCCGCCGCCGCTGCCGCTGCTGGCAGTCCTGCGGCACCTGGCAAAGTCGCATACGTGTACGGCGCCACATAACCCGCCGCAGCTGCATTAGCTGCAAAGAGAAAATTATTCCTCATGAACATTATATACTCGACAAATATAATCTCATAATTCTTGAATGGAACTTTTATCACAAAATTTTTACTTTGAGAGACAATCAAATGTAATGTAAGATATCGTAACTTGATAACAGATCGCAGAAAAAGCATACGCAAGCGATTTTGTGCGCGTTGTAAATCTCGTTGTGCGCCTCAGCTTTTTCCTTACGGTGCTATTCGCTTGTGATACATAAAGCGGATAGTGCTTTCTCTTACTGACCACCATCATCACTCACCGCGAGAACACCGCCACCATCACCACAGACAGCGCAGACAGACTGACAGTATATTATGCGACAATTTTATAGTTCAGTGAAGCACATGCAAGATTACATCTTACTTATTCTGTTCACCTGTTGTTTCTGAGCATCGAGTAGGGATTTCGTAAGCGGACATACAACCATGATGTCAACGCAAGAAATATATTGCACATGATTTAAAAAAAAAAAGGGTAAAATTACAAGAAAAGTGAGATTCTATTAGGTAGCTTGAGAATTTCTGAGAATGTTTCTGTGAAATTGCTGATACTGATATGAGGAATATATGGTAAAAAAGAAAACATTCCATTATCGAACTCGAAAGAAAGCGAAACGTGTAACATAAAAGAGACGTGCAGAATTCCCACGGAGGATCCGTCCGGAAGTGCTCAAGGCTTTTGGAAAACGCAAGGCACATGTGTATAGAATAAGCGATACTTCATTGCATCCGCTTCGCGACGACGGATCGGAATTATTTATTCCCCTAACCATGCATAATTTGATGGCGTAGCAAGGGCTGCGCACACACACATCAGGTTACGCGTTTCCCCAATTCAATTCCCTTTGCATTTTATCCCTCCCTCTGCCCCCCTTTATCCCCCCTGCGAGCCACCCTATCGAAAACGAAAACCAGATCCTGTGAGAATCCCGCTTGCGAGAGTACAAGCACTACGGCGGCACAGCCCCCGAGGAAAGTGCGGCGCAACCCTCCCTATCTTCCCCCTCCCTATCTTCAAGATCTTCTACCGTAATCACGCAGCACGGACGGCAGAAATTGCGGTAGGAGAGCTTTCTCCAACCGTTGCTGATGCGCCAACGTCGCACCGGATCCGTTTTGCTGCTGTTGCTGCTGCTGGTGGTGTTGGTGGTGGTGGTGGTGGTGTATCGGGTAGTTGCTACCCTTGCTCTGGACACTATTCAAACACGTACCAGCCGCGGCCGCGGTGGTGTACGGGTACGCCTCGGCGAAGTTGTACGAGGTGCCCGGGTAGCTCGCGGCGGCCGCCGCCGCGTTCTGGTACTCGTAGAACTGCGATGCCGCGGCGACGGCGGCTGCGTGGCTCAACTGCGTCGTCGGGAGCGGCACCAGGCCACCTGGCGCCGCGGCCGCTAGGTAGGGCGACTGGTACACGTAGCCCGGCGGTACCCTGCAAAATCGAAAATGACTGTTAGCTGTGGGCGATGATGCGATCAATCGGACGCAGCGACACTCGAAGGTCCAAGGCGGCGGATGTTTGCGAATTAATTGCAACGCGCACTAACGGCGAGATTTTTATTATTTTTTTTTGTAGGAAAGAAAGAACTAAAAGAAGCAAAACCAGATTCTGTAAATTTGAATGTTGATAATTTTTGTCAAGTCTAAAAATTATTGGTTGTAGATATAACATGATACTGGTGAAAGATTTGAAGAAAACGCCGTCTAGTCCGTGAAACAATAATTTACAAACAAGTACACCTATCTTAAAGCGATCGAAAGCCATCGGACAAAGTTCGATGCTTCGAACTTACGAAAAAGATGCAACGAACAAATCCGATATCTTTCGTTCACTTCAATTGAATACTTCTCTCGTTTTATGGGAGTTACCACGGGAGTTAGGAAGGAAAGATAACGTATAGCAAATGTTATTATTCGTGTCATGATTAAAGTGTGTAGACAAATTTTGTGTAACGCGTATTTCAATATATGTTTCGAGATGTCTATTACGAATCCGTCGATCGGGATAAATATTTGAAAACTCGTTTGCCTCCAGGTTGTTTTAATAACTCTAGATAAAGACGACGGTCGCATTGAATGTCCCAAGAATCGATATGGCAAAGACGAGTATCCGCGTGTTGTATGCACAGTTCGTCGGATTCGTCAGCGCGAGGAGCACGCGCGCGGTGAAAAACACAAACTTTCTTTACCGCGTTTCGCGTTACAAGAAGATTCTCGGCTCGACGGTCTTTCGCTCTCGAGCAGCTCTCTACCAACACCAAAAAGCACGCAACACCAAACGGCAGAGCGAGCGAGGGACCGAGTTCTCTTCAACCGATCTTCGCGCGTACGTAACATACGAACGATCGGATCAAAATGCGCTTCTGTACCGAATTCGATGTCGATCGATCGACGCGGATGTAATATGTGTGAGCAAAAATATTAAGTGTAAAAAAACAAGTGTTTTATCTCAGATTCCAAAGTTGCATATCTTCGAAAGATTGATTTTTTTATTGTATTCTTATTTGAGACCAAATTATCTTCTTCTTTTATTTTTTCCTATCTGCTTTCAGATATGCGATCTTGCAACTGCGATTAAGTGTTTTGTGTACAAATATGCAAAGTAGCACGCTTTCTCTCAGCTATAAATTCCTGCCAAATCAAATCGATTTTTTTTTCAGTGCAAGCTTATTAAAAAATCAACAATTTCTTAATTTGTATTTAAATTAAATGTTTTAATAATTAAAATTCTGTTGAAGTAATTTTACTTGAAATTAGTTGAAGAAATTATATTTTATTTCTTTCAAAATATAATTTATTAAAATTCATTAATTTTATTAAGTTTTGATAATACAGAGATTTTTCTAATCCATCTAATTCATTTCATTGTTATTAAGAAAAAAATCAACTTCGTATTTATTGACGAATTCATCGATAACTGAGAGAAACTCGCGTCTTCTAATATACTGTACATGTGTGTTCATATGTGCATGTCCAATGCATTCTGATGATGTACCAGTTACAATTTTACATAGAAAAGCAGCCATTAGAAAAAATTGCATTTGTATCGTTTTTAGAATATTTATTTCTATTTTACTCGTCAAAACATTAAAAAAATTTCATTTATCGCTTATTTGGAGAATTTATGTATGTAATCCAAAGTATTCGACAGTTTTAATACAGAAAACATACATCTGTATTTCACTTTCAAAAGGGGAAAATTATTTCGTTAAAAAAAATCGACTAACATCAGGATGCACAGTAGATATGTAAGTATGTGCGTGCGTGCTTACGTTCGACGGAAAATTTCATTGGAAAAGGAAAGAAAGACGGGAAAGCGGAAGGAAGCAAGTCGACGTGAAAACGGTAACGTTGCTCTCACTGTGGTATCAATAATAAGGCGAAAAACGTAACAATCCAAGAAAAAATCTTTCACGTGTTGGCAAAACAACAGCAAACCAACGACAAACGTGTATGTAGGTGACTGCACGAAATATAAATACTTCTCGGCACACGGCACACGATTATCTAACACCAACGTTAGTACCTAAGTTCACAGATCTAGGGAAACGTCTCGAGTTCGCTACTCTCCGATTTTTACAATCTTTGGATATGCTACAGAGTAACTAAAAAATATAATATAGACAAATATTTGTATGAATACTTTATACTTTCTGTGCAGATTTAGGGGAGACTCGATATTTTTATTCATTATCGTTTAAAATATAGAATGTGGAAAACATAAAATTGCAATTAATTTTTTAATATTTGTAATATTTAATGGCAGTATAATAAAAACACTATTTTATATTATATTGAATTTATATTGAAATATACTAGTACGTTAAACATTTTTTACAAAGGTTCAAATTTTATTTAAATAGAAAAATGAGTAATGTCAAACTGAATAACTTTTTTTACGTTACATTTATGCACTATTACTATCCGCTAACTTTGCTCGTTACGTTTCGCACGTCATTGCAACGACGAGTACAAGCATTTGTTTTGACTGCATGCATTCATGCATGTGTGCATCGCATTTGTTACGCATTATGTAATATTTGGATCAGTTATGTTCGATTCTTATAAAACGTGCCGAGTCGTCGAAATTACATTACGCTGTCACAGGTTGCATCCTCTAAATCTGCGGCAAGGCACAATTTAGAAAGATATAAGACGTCACTTAATTTTGATTACTCCAAAGTATATCCAAACTTTAGAAAAATCGAATCGCTAAACGTCTCGAAACGTATCCTCGTACGAAAGGAAGAAAAAAAAAAGTACATCTCACGGCAGTGCCTCTGTCTCCCTTACACTTTATCTTTTATTCTCTTTGCTTTTCTTTATTCTCCTCAAATAACAACGCGCGGAAGATCCCGACTGTTGGCGAGCGTTCTTCGATCACCCGAAATTTGTTCACCGATTCGCAATTGTTTCTTATCGATCGATGTATACTCTGCGAATACATAAAATATATAGAATAGATAAATTTATTGTCCACATTCGTGCGTATCATAGTGCTTTTTAAAATCAATTTATTATATACCTGATATCAATATATTTCAAGTCTTTTAGATATGCTAATGAAAAACGTAGTTTTTAATGTTCAATTTAATCATTTTGACAAATTAACTAAGCAAATGTTGGCAAAAAAGTAAACGTAAATTTATGAAACAAAAACCAAAGAGCATTATTTAAAAAGTAAAGATTATCTAACGGGTTTATCTAAAAATAATAAGAGCGTTGTCATCCCATAAACGGTGGATAGACGACAGGTTGATGAAAGTTTCGAATTCGATCCTATTTTGCGAAATCAAACTTGGGATTATAATTTTATCTCATACAACCTGATTGCCATTGGTATTGGAATAAACCCAGTTTCGACACGCGATTTCAATAAGCCGTACTTATAAACGCATATCGTGCATAATCAATTATGAATTGAGGGCTAACAGCTATTCGATAACTGTTTAAACGGTAAAGAGCAATTCCGTAGAGTTTCGATACACCGAAGGAGGAGCCCGGCCTCTTTCCCGGAGACAGCCCTGAACTTTTTAGCGGATCGATAATAGCCAGTGTCCAGTCTACTAAGAAAATCAATATGTCGTCCTGTGGCTCCGAACATGGCCAGAGCTCCTCCGTTACGTCGGATTGGTGCCCGATGATCATTATCACACAATCGCAAACAATCGAGAATGCTTCGACACGCGTGTCGTACGTAGCTTAATTCGTATAGGCATGTCAAGTCGCGTGCTGCAACGGGGGAGGGAAAGAATCGAACAATGGCCGTAGAATCGGCGACCTTGAATTGGAGCTGTCATTCAGGATGGATGACTACGCGGTCGATGAGCATTACATGACGCGAGAAAGGCGAAATTAATAATAGAGGCAAAAAAAAAAGAGGAGGGACATGTCGTTGCGCTGTAATGTCGCATTGCGGACGAGCGTTTTTATCTGCACCACTTGATGAGCGAGCAAAAATGCAATTTTTAATTTCGTCGATCTGCAAGATAAACTGCGTCATCCGCGGGATTCAAGCACGTAACAAAGATGATTGTTCTAGGTGAACATCCTTGGGAAATTTACAAATCGTCTTCACACTTTAAGAGACTGATCTCCCTCTTCCTCTCCCCCTCTTTATGTTTGCTATAATTAATTATAATTTTCTTGTAATAAAATATTTATTCGTATATGATTTAAGAGAAAGTCGAGCAACTATGCGTATACAAAAGAATGATAAGATCGGTGGCCTTGACGCGTGCAGCAGATCGAGGAGCATAGAAAATTTATGCACTCACAGAAAAGAAGCATATATCTTCTTAGAATTTGAAAATCTTGAATTTCAACAATATTATAGCCTTCAATACTATAATTATTTTAAAAATATAACATTATTATTTTGATAATTTTATTCTAAAAAAATTATAATCTTCGATTTGAACATACAGTATTTTCTATCCAACATTTTTTCATTTCCATTCGAGAAAATTATTCTTAAATAACAAGAATATAATTTTCTTGATTAAACTATATAAAAATTTAAAATAAATCTTGATTCAAATAATTTTTTTTATTTAACGCAAGCTTATAATCTTATTTCAAGATTTTCATTTTGGAACTTAAGGTATTGTCAAAATAACAATATCCTTCTTTTCTGTGCTGACGTTGTACACTTTTTATTTTATATTGATTCCGATTTTTAAATATTGGCTCAGTCTAAAATACTGAGCAAATTATCCGCGATATCATCGATATGCCATTATTTAACCGAGAAAGATTCGTAGGAAAAGAGAAAAATAAAAATAACAAAAGCGTGCCACGATACATGAAACTCGACACGTTCGGTAATCGATCTATCTGTACAAACAAACGCATGGAAATTAATAGGAGTAGCACTGCCAATTTTATTGACATCGAGAACTGTCGGTCACCTGCTCGACTTTTCAATGTCTCATACACGCATACACGCAGATATAATAATAAAGATCAATTGATGAATGAGCGTTGTAACAATATCTCTTTGTCTTTTCTTTCTTTCTCTTTTCGTCGACTCATATTTATTCCAGCTAATTCAGAAGCATTCACGAACAAAGACAGAGAAAAAGATATTCTAGCAAAACTTGCTTAAAGAAAAATGAAAATACCTAAAATATATAACTATATTTTTTCAAGATTAAAAAACGAAATTTTATCATCATTTTAGCAGATCATTATTACATTTAGGAATATCTTCAAACGTTTGAGAAAAATATAAAGTCATGTATTAACTTTCTATGAGAGAAAGGAACATTTTTGTTTTGTTATTGCTCCACAATTATCAAGTTGCATCAACATTCGATATTTCGCGTGGTCTGAAAACAAAGCCGCGACACAAAGAACGACACGGCGCGCGAACAACGTTCCCTCCTTCGTACAGTCTCGCTTTTCCATCGCCTTTTTACTTTTTACATTTTCCATCGAATTTATCTGTCGGTCGCATCTCGGCCGAGGTACGTGCATTATGGATGGCTCGCGTGTCCTCAACCCCTCTTTTTCCATTCTACGTGTGTCTCATTCTGCTCTCCTCCTCGTTCTCCACGTGTTTCCAGACCGGCTCGTTTATCCCCGTCCAGGTGGCAATTTCCAATCTCAATTGCCCCCTTCGTTACTTTCCTCGTACTGAACTCGACGAGCACGAGGAAATCTCACCGAACACAGAATTACCGAAAAATTATCGCCAAAGACATAAAAAAAAAAAGTAAAAAAGTCAAACGGACGATCGTGGGCTTATTGCTTTTACTTTACTGTTGTTTTACTTTTATTGTTACAACGAATAACGATTTTTCATGTTTGATATAATTTGCATAATGTACAAGATTAGGATGTACAACTACATAACAATAAGTATCGAGGGAACGTTTAGGAATTACTAACGTGTCATCCACATGGACGAGAAAATATCCTCTCACGTCATACATTCTCGCGGGAATCGATATAATTAATAAAAACGTGTAAAGTGTAATAAGATATGTAAGTTTTATCGAGGATATTCGAAAATATATCTTTCATCATATATTCTTAATATGATTTATACAAGTGTTTACCATGTGCTATGACAAAAGTTAAATTTCGAATTAATCGTTATTAAAATATCGTGACATTTATGCCAGGATTTATTTCTGTTTGAATAGCCGTGTAGATTACAACATTTCTCCTAAATGTATCTGCGCATTTAATCAGATTTTATAGCGAATCAACAATTGTTCCGACGAATTTCAGTGGAATCCATATTCGTGTATATAGGTCTAGTAATAAAAGATAGACCGCTAATTGATCGCGAGAAGCGCGCCGATCGATTTCATCACATCAGCGATAAGAAAAACAACGGAGGCGGGTAGCAAGCACGCTAATTGCATTCACATCATCGGTTTATGTATGACGCGTATAGTCGCAAACGTTAGAAATCAAATTACAAAAAATATTGATTTTTTCTCAATATAAACTTTAATAATTATTTGTTAATTATTTAATATTAAGAGCTAAACACTTTTGTCAAATAAAGTCTGACGAATATTCTTAATAAAAAGAAATGTTTTAATACTTAACGTAAATTAAATCTTCCAGAGAAAAGCTTCAACTCTAATGTTGAAACATTTATATTCATAATTGAGGCAAAACTTTACCAAAGTTAGGTATAATAAAAACTTCCATTTTGTTAAGAAATTTAGGAAACAAGAATTTTTTTTAGAAAAAAAAATTGCTCATTTAACGGAGGTGAAATAATATCCGTGAAACATCATCCTTTGGTTCGTACTTTTCGTCCTTGAAACCTTCGTGTGGAAACAGGGCGGTCGGTTTTTACAGACGCATAATTTACACAATGAAGAATCGCGATGCGATGTACGACCTTTTTATACGATCGATGTAACATACGAACAGACAAAAAACCGTACATATGCCGCATTATGGCGACTCCCGCGAGAATGGAGGCGCATGCTTGTCGTCTCGCAGTAATTTAGAAAAAATGGCGGGATCGATAAAAATAATAGTTCCAGAAAGAACTACCGTCAAAAAGTTACTGTCACAAATTTACAAAAGAGTGTTGAGTAAAGCCAATAAGCTCTAGAAAATTGTCCATCGGAGTAACTTCGAAACAGAAATAATTACTTTTAACTGAGTAGTGAACAGCAAATTATTCGCCGTTTGTGTATAATCAAACTGTAATATCAAATTTTCAATCACGGAACGTTACGCATGTAGGAAGGATACGCGATAATTTCTCCCGAATATTGTTTTTTTCCGCGACATACAATAAAATCGTGTCACGTCCTGGAATTCCCGGGTTTCTTTGTAAAACGCTAAGCAGAAAGGCCGGCGTGGTGAGGGACACAAAATCGTCCCGCAGTCACGAAGAGGCCCCGTATCGTCCCTTCGTGACGGATCTAAGTGACCACCCTCGATTTCCGACGCAAAGTGGCAGCGCGCCGCGATTAGGATCTCCCGACTTTTCCCTACGTGCATTACCACGCAACTTACTGATGTAGCGGTGTACGAGGGGGGAGGGGGTGAATAGTAGCGGCAGGGGTTGCTCAATCAACCCCATTAATTCGTGCGGGCCGCTACGGCTACCCCGTGGCTACCCCGGGGGCGATCGTTAACGATGGAGCCAAGCGGACGATGAAGCGGAAACGCCCGTTAGCCAAGCGGAAACCACTGAGACACCTTGCATGATACGTCACGACACGAAGGATCTATGATCCAGTAACCGATATTCCTCTTCTCTCTCTTTACATTTGTAAGAAAGTGTAAGGTTAACGAAGGAATCTACGTTATCCAAAAACTGAACTTTTCAATGAAAAATCCTCCTTAAATTTGAATAAGTGAAATCTTATATATTTTACATATAATTTCTGATAAAGCTAGGAATCTTTGTCACGGATGAAATCTTTCCTTCAATGTTTTTAGAGGATATTTTGAATCCTGCGCAAACATAAAGTCAATTTTGTTAGCCCTCGGTCACTAATTAAGGTAATTAAGAAAACGGTTGAACAGAGAGGACAGCTGAACAGTGGAAGCGATGCTTAAGGACATGCGCTTCGTAGACATTCGAATTAACGGCATTCCTATTTCGCTGTCTCGAGCAACATTTACATAGGACAAGGTACATCGGTCAACGCGTAATCTCACTATCATCTCCTTCCATACGCACACTCGCGCACGATTAAGTGTGTCACAGCATACACGGAATGCGACACGGTTAAACGTGCACGCGCGCGCGCGCGCTCAAATGTGCATCGGCGACACGTGGTGGACGCGCGCGTCTATGCATTTCCGCGTGCATCGCGTGCGAGTGCATATAGATATTTACGCGCGCGTGTGTGTGTGCGTGCATGTGCGCGCGCCCGGTTTATACGATGTGTATGTGTGCGGTCACGTAAAGTCACCTGCGCACTCCGTACGCGCATGTGTGCACGGGTGCAAATGTATATATGCATGACGGGCCGATGCGCAGTGCACGGATTGTGCGGGCGCCGGCGCCGTGGATAATCCAATGGGATCATCTGCCAATCCTTGGAAAGCGGATCGGACCAATGGTGGCTGCGTAGGGTGGTGCCACGGCGACTTAATTGTTCCCGATCCGCGCGCGTAGGTCGGCAGGTCCGCCAAGAATACGCATTCGGCAAACGTACGAATTAAGAATCAAGCGGCACGCATGCCTCGGGGGCAAGAAGAAAGGTTGTTCGTTTCCACTTGGAGGACGAAAACAGGAAAGACGTTTGAATTTTCACGCGCGCCGGCCAAAGTAACACGAAGTAATTGTAAAGATTTATGCCGCTGCTCGTATTGCAAGTCGATTATCCGTTGGCTTTTTTTTTTAAACTAGGAACAATACGTATTAATTCAAATCAAAGCCATAAATTAAATTACAATTCTCGTCAATTCAAATTAAAGACTATAAATTGCTCTCGACTGAAATCGAAATTTTTCCAAAGTTAAAAACGACGCATACGCGCATACTTTACTTTTTACTGCATTTCTCTCTCTCTCTTTCTCTCTCTCATGTACACACACACAGAAAAGTGTGGAGATGACGGATGAACAGCGGACGTCGGGAAATTTATTTTCCAGGCGTTCATCTCGTAAAATATAGTTTACGTCTATTCCGAAGTGCGTGACAGTTCTAAAATCTCGGGGGTTCATCCGGAATCGCGCCGTTCTAAAATTCGAGATGCAAGAGTTTAAATGCAGCCCGAATGTATTTATGTAAATGCAAATACATACGGGAACGTCGTTCGTTGCTGCGTTGCCCGCGCGGCGCGATGTTACGGCTTGCGTCAGAAGAGCGACGACGACAGGTGGATGGGAGCCGCGGCAATGAAAATAGAAATGGACCTTTAACACTCCGCGCCGTTTCATCTCTCCGAGAAAGAAATGAGCGTAGATCTTATTTCCCCTTAACGGCGAGAGTGGGACGGAAATGAAATACCCGAGCGATATTATTCCGCGACATTAGAATCGACTGTTTCAGAGGACATGAGTCGACGTTTTTACGAATGAGTCAGAAAGAGTAGTGTATATGCTTTTTCCTACGAGAGAGAGACAGCATTGTGTGCGAGGCCGTATAAAAGATACATAGGCAGCTATGGTAACGCGGTGGCATATTTTTGAAGCGGTTCCATGTTTGCTTTGATATGACAAACACACCGCTGAATAGATCAAATTAGAGAGAAGTGGCGTAAGAGTCCGCGTATGCGATAAAACTTGTTATTTTTCGCAGATAATTAATTTTTAACGATTAGTTTGGAAACGACCGTTCTCGCGAGGCAGAAAAATCGAAGCCGGGAAACGCTCGTTCAGAAATTTGAGCCATCTCTCGCTTAATTCGGTCTCGATTTTCGGGATATGTACATATGTATATGTATATAACGAATGGGCAGCAGCGGGCGGAAATGATGTCCGAGAGCATAAATAAGCGTGGATTTTTTAACGCGTCCCGACGCCACCTCGCCTCCGTAAGGACGGCTTTAAATCGCGCTAGAATCCTCTCGATAGGGCCTTCAGGCGGCTTACAGTTAGAGAGAAGCTGACATGAGGGACAGGTGGTGCTAAATAAAGACTGGACCGTCGCCAGCGCGGCTCCAAGATGGCCGGTCGAGACGTTCGGCGTCGTCGTTCTCGTCGTGGTCGTTGTCGTCGTCGTCGTCGTCGTCGTCGGCGGCGGCGGCGGCAACGGCAGCGGCTTTCGCTTACGACACAAATTTACCAGCCGCACCGTCGGACGGAATCGTCTCTGACGTCTACCGCGACGTCCGGACCGGTGTTGGATTTCACTTTTCCTCCTACTACTTTTGCTAATTTGAGGACGCGCGCGTCGTGAACCTACGCCTATGCGTGACGCCGACGACGACGTTTTTGCCAATAACGCGTGTCGACGTGCTAAATGCGAATTTTCGAGCGTTGTAGACCCGCGAATGTTCTCCCGTGACGAAAAATCCCACCGTTGTTCACGAGCAACAGCGCTGCGTGACGTCGATAAGGTCTCGATGGGGATAATTTCGGTAATGGGAGGAAAAAAAGCAGTTTTCAAATCCATCTATCATGGAGAGAATTTTCTCTTAAAATCTGGCAATTGTGGAATAATGTATGACCTCGAGGAATTTTACTAAAAATGACAGCAAAATTCCTTGAAGTTATACATTATTCCCCAGTTATCAGATTTTGAGAATAAATTTTAAAACAAAATTCTCTCCGCGTAATAATTTTTATTTTATTGTGATACGTTTTGCACGTTTTACGCAGTTGGATATTTTTTACTCTCTAAACACATCGATAACGTGATCTTTCAAGTAGAACGAAGGGTCAAGACTAATATACTTTTTTAAAGACTCCGCGAGATGAGAAAAGCTCTCTCGTGAGCTTTCGTTAACAGACTAGAAAAAAGGGAGTCTCAGATTACGCCGCAAAAAAATCACCGTAAAGAGCGATAACGAATCGAACTACGTTTCTGCTTTCTGTGCGTACATATGCACCTTTTCCCACAGACCCGCGAAAGTAATAGGTACCTGGGAAAATCTCGAGAAGTTTGTTGCAACAACGTGACGTCCCTACAATTGGCACATGCTGCATCCGATAATTGTAATACTGCAGTAAATTAAAAAAAAAAAGGACACTTCCGCCACGTTCCGTTTCGCTATCTCGTGACGTAGAGCTGTATGTATATATGTATACCATGTTATTTAAAAGTTCAAAAAACCACCCACGTACAACACCAAAAAATACAACACCAATAGCGACACCAAGTGTAGTGTAAGCCTTCACCACACACACAAGGTTATTAATATTATAGTGGTTAGAGGATCCTGCACGCTTAAAGTCTTGATGGGCACCCGTACTTCGTGAAAAGGACACTTCGAGCCACCCCTTTTTATCGCATTCCAAGGAGGAGTATATCTATCTCGTCGAATTCTAAACTGGTGTTTTAGCTTTACAGAAATAATTTCGCGAGATCCGATCCTCTCGTCCATTTCGAGCGTGTGAAGTTTTTCTCCTGACCACACGCCGCAGTGTGTCACAGTATGTTACACAATTTAATTTCTTTTTTGTTTATATTGTTTTATATCGTAAATGGGAAGAGATAACGCGAGTTATTAAGCGACAGGCTTCACGGTTTACCTCCGTTGACACGAGTCGAGTACGTTTTATGCGTTCTCCATATTTCGACGAAATTTTCGTGCGGTATTGAGGGAAGATCCGTCGGGCCAAACGAGGTGAAACCGCGATAGAATCGATAGTCGCGCGATCAAAAATTAATACGCGCCGCTCGTGTCTCGGGTGCCGGTCGATTTCCAGCGGATAGCCCAGAAGAAGAGAATCTTCGCAGTTCGCGAAATCGCGGCCGCGGTTTTCTTTCTCTTTGTTCAACCAAGTTCGAATGTCTTCTTCGGCTCGCGGCTGCGCTCGGCTTCTATCTGTCCGTTTTTCGTTCTCGCGAAATCGCGAACGGCGCTTTAACCGAGCGAACGAGAGAAGCACGCAGAGAAGTCTGCATGGTCTACGTACGCCGAAAGACTAAATATTTATAAGCAATGGCCGGACGGTTCGTTGGCGGATCAGATACGCTTCTTCCTTGGCTTGCGTTAATTTAACGAAGAAATCTTCTATTTCGTAATTTTATACGGCTCTTTACTGCCACTCGCATTCATATTTCATATCATGGTTCTTTAATTCTAAAGAGGAAACAACGTAGCCGGATTGATGAAATACGTTTAGGCATCAGCTTAGCTACAAGACTCGTTAAAGTGTCTAATAAAGTACCTCGTTCGTTTCGACTAAAAAACAAATAACCCAACGCGAAAGGAAACACTGCGAAAATCCGCATCTAAAATTGGAAGACGCTTTGCTCTCGCTTCGTTTTAATATTCCCGCCACCATAGGCAAACCAAAAGAATTGTAATAAACGGAATACAATATACACATAAGAATAAAAATTGAAGAAAAAAACTAACTGTCAAAAGACATGATTTTTGGAAATATGTCAAAGAAAGAGATTATGTATGATTTAAAAGATGGCATAAGAAAAAAACCGCTCATCGATAGAACAAACGAATAACGTTCTCGTTAATTTCCAGTTGCAAACTAATTTTACTAATTTTAATTATTAAAAACCGTTAATTGACTGATGACGTTATGAAAGTCAGTTATTTTTATTTCAATTAACCAACGGTGCAATTCTCAATATAGATTAGATGCATCAGGTTTTTTTTTAAGTTTATTTTTCATAATACATCGACGAATAAAAGAGAAAAATTTGTTATAGAAAATTTGCAGTTTCGGTTTAGAGACAAATAATTTTTAGAAATTTTAAAAATGATAAATGATTTCTCGAAATTATTTAATATTTGAGGTAACATGTTTTTTAGATAGCTTAGATAGCTTTTTTTGATAGCTTAGTCTTTCTTTTCTGTGGCTATTTATAATGAAGACAAATTTCGCCGATCAGATTAAATAACGGACTAGAACATTTTGATTTCATTTTATACGAGCGTTAACGTCGAATCGAAGAGGTAACAGCTGTCTTACTGTGATTATTATTGCTACGATTATAATTATTAATATTATGCTTATTAAGAAAAAAAAAAGAGTGTGAAAGTGTAAAGATATAAAATTAAAAAAAAAAAACTAACACCAAATAACAAACAATCGCAAATCTCTCAGCAACCGCAATCATTATCATCACTTCACGTCAGTTTCACTAAGAAAGAAACAAGAAAAAAAACACAGTCAAAAAAGTACGTTAGGAGAAGAAGAACAGGCCGATCCCCGGAAGATCTTCGCTATGTACTTCATGGAAAGAAATTCGTAGGTACTCATACGTGTAGATTTCTGATACGTGTGCGTGTGCCGCTTTCTCTCTCATTCCCTTTCTCTCTCTCTCTCTCTTTCTTTCTTTCTCTCTCTCTCTTTCACCGATCGCTAATACGTTTGCCCTTTTCTTTCTCTTTCTTTTTCGTATCTTTGTCTCTCTTTCGCGTTAATATGGGGTCCTTAGAATGGCCCTTGGCCGTCTCAAGGATCTCGGAAAGAGAACTCTCTGCTCGTCTCCTTACGCGCGCGCGTCAGGATGCTGAAACGTCATATATATGGTGTCTTTAAAAAAAGCTCGTAAAATTACTCGACCGTGCGACTCCGTTAAGCGAATGCCTTCTTGGCTTTTAAACGTTGTATCACCGACTATTAATTGCCGTTGCTTCTCCGATATTCCCGAGAAATTCTTGTGCAAAATTGAACGACTCGTGTGTGCTCGCTGCAAGTATGGATTTCAAAAACTTCGAAAAATTTCCATCGCGCAAAACATAAAAAAATTCTCGCTCTTTTATTTTCCATTTCAAAGATTTCGATTAGGAAATTTAGAAACCGTTGTACAAATAATCAATTGTTTTGCAATTTAATTTGTCTGTATGATAATTGAACAACGAGCGCTCAAGAAAATTAAAAATCGCGCGCGAAAAATTTCACATTTAATATTGCAGCGGATTAATTTGGTAGTCGTCGATTATGTACCATTACGAAGACTTTTCCCGGCTTAAACTATTTTGATCTAGCTACAGTTACGACATATACGTTCTTAATATCCCTCGACAAAGCACATGAATGTAGACTCACCCGTATTGTCCGGGAAGTACTGCTGGGTAACCAGCCCGGATGCCTGTAGTGAACGGGAATGCTGGAATCACAATTATCAATCTAAGTTATTAATAATTTTAGACTTTTATTATTCTAATTAAAAATATATACTTGACACACTTTATCTTAACAATTCCGTTTTTATATTATGCCTAGAAACATTTATCTTTTTTCGAAGAAAATTTTGCCTGAAGTAATGCAGTTTTACTAAATGTAGAAACAAATTATGTTATTCTAGTCTTATAAATATATATTTGATTCTTTTTTTGAAGAATAATACAAATTAATCAAAGAATTCTTCATTCTTCAATTAAAAATGTACGACTTAATAACATCTTCCATTTTAGTTACTTCGATCTTGAATGTGAAAATTGTTATTAATAATTATATTGTTATTGATAATTCATACAATCCCATAAAATTTCATTATAAGTTAGAGGAAGAAATGTAATTATTTATATTTTTAGCCAAAATTCTGTGCCATATCTTCCATGTCATGTTTCATTCATCAGTATAATCAATATAGAGCTAGTATCCCTTTAAATCTTGTCGGATCGATATGTGGTATGAAATTATTATTATAGCAAAAATAGCGGACGTATTAGCTTTCAAAGAGATAATCGAGCGAACGAAAATTCACATGATTCATCGTAAACTAAAAATCTATCCGCGTTGATGACTGAGCAAATTGTCCGGTTATAAAGACATCACAATCGATTCAAATATTTGTATGCTGTTGGCATTATTTTTTGAGCGTCTCATCGCGAAAATTTCTGTCAGCGATTATTTAATAATTATGTCCTGCGCTATTGCAGCGCTGTTAAACGCGAATAAATACGTGCATAGGAGCAGACATACATGTGTACGTATGTGAATCGTGCACGTGAACGTTGTGTACGTATAATACTTCAATGGCATGTTCGCTATCTGAGAATGCATTATGGCATGTAATAAACTTGAAATGGCCATGCAACAAATATATCACAATCGCCGTCCTATCAAGAATATGTCCTTCCCGTTGCGGCAATATAACTGTTTTCTACACAAAATATATTTTAATATGTTTACTTCAAAGTATCAGAATTTTTTCAATTATATTGGAATTCTAAAAAAACTGGAAATGGATACGAATACAGAAAGTAATCTGCATTGTTGAAGACAATTGCAATAATAACGTACAATAAGTAACGGGAACTAGTTTTAAAATGAGATTCTCACTCGGCGTCTAAATTAGAGATAGTTCTTGTATCGGAGAAAAAGAAAGCCAGACAAGATCGGTACTCCGGTTAACGCAAATTTAGACTTGGGTCTCAAAGCCGTGCTGGCTCAAAGCCATCGAGAAAGTTCGAGAGAATGACTCAGGGGACACCATTTGCCTGATCATTCTTTTTATTTTGCATCTATGTAGCGTAATTTATTTACACATGAAATGTTACACATTATTGTTTAATTAAGTGAAATTTCGGGCATGTCGAATCATTTTTATTTTAAACGATATTTTCTATCTGTCGCAGCTAACTAATCGTAAAAAAATTACGTTGATTAAATATTTTCTCAGACTTGGATATATATGATTACTAAATAATGTGACAGAATTCTGATCCTATGTGCTCAAGATACGCATCGCGTATTGTTGAGACAAACAAGTTTTCGGAGATCTGGCAGTGTATCAACAACGTAAAACTCGTGACTGTACCACGTAAATATCAAAAATACGGCGTCGAAATGGGAAGTACAACATCTAGATAGAAATTATCTTTAATCCACTAGAAAGCCACAGATGTAGTTATTCAAGTCGTAAGTTTAATTAAAATTTGAATAATTTAACCAAATTTCGCACAAATACAGCTAAAAATTAAATGTGATATGTGTAAAATGCTGTCTTGCCAATATTTGTGGTTCTCATTAAGAATTTAATGTGAATTAAGATGGCACTAAATTCGTTTTGCATAATTAATCTACATTCCAATTCAGAAGTTAAATTATTAAACATAATATTAAGTAAAGTATATGAAGTGAAATATAAAGTTTTTTCTATCAAAATAATTCACTCTTAATAGTAACATACCGAATTCGTAAATGAGAATCGAGCTCTGACCATTTTTAAAGTAGTTAGGTATTACACAAAAATTAAGGTGAATTATGATAATTCATGGAAAGCAAATATTATGCAGCGTAGGAATCATTAATTAGCGAACACACCCGTAAATAAAATATAGAATAAAATATACTTACTCGTTTGCAAGTTACCTCTCGGCTTAGCTCCGAGAATGGCTAAATTAACGTTTGCCTTACGACCATCGATAATAGGATTGGGATCTTTGCATGCTCTCTCCGCTGCAGGTCTGTCTCCCATAATTACCTACGCATAGATTAGATTCGGCCTGATTAATCGAAAATAAGCTCGGATACGCGTTCTACACTAGATCGCTCACATAATTGAAATCATTTGTAGTTATTTTTTGATTCTCATTTTTTAATCGACGAATGTTTCGAAATACAAAACGACTATTGGCCTCATTCTTACTTACATAACGGATCGAATTTCTCTCTTAAAAAGAGTACAGTAAAGATTAATTACAGGTACAAAAAAGCAGCAGATATCGAAGTATCATACAATACAATGTTATTAAATTTTCAAGTAAACGAAAGATATGGACGTATATAAACAGAAATTTTAACAAAATAAAGTCGGACCTTGGGATATTTTATCTTATTCATCCTAACTTATTTTCAAATGAGTATAATTTTTTGCTAAGCTGAAATTTATTGCTATAGAGACTAGCAATATTTATACTTCAAAGCTCCAATAAAATGTTATTTTTAATTTGTTATATCATGTACATTTGAATGACAATCATCACACCGTTTATTGAATATACATAAAAATTTTCTAAAATTAATAAATTAAATAATTTTATTCAATCATAAAAATTAAAGACACAATATTTAATATAAATTTGTCCAGGAATAACAAAAAAGGTCTAGTAAAATTTATTGTTATCAATGTATGTTCACAACATAGAGAAATAGATATCAGAGCTTATATAATATAGATAATACACTGAGAAAAAAAGTAATTGATTTAACAAAATTTTTTGTTGCAGGCTGCCAACAAAAGATATATTCAATACAACAATATATGGTATTGCAATATAAATACATAGTTCAATCAACATCATTGCACACTTGCATTAACAGCAAATATTGTTATATTAAGTACCTTTTATTGACAACCCGCAACTAAACGTTTTGTTGAATCAATTTTTTTTCCTCAGTGAACAAAAAAAGGCGTTATCTCGGAAAGACTTGTGTACATACGTAAAAATAGAAAACTTATGATTTTTCATAAGGTTATCCTTGACTGTAACAGCTAATCATATCAACTAACAGTCAGTTTTCGCTATTAACTCGACAAAAAAAATTACAGTAGCTGCCAAATGGAAAGCAAATTGAACCTCTATAACTTCGATTTGCTATCTGAATTGAATATATGCAAATCTACCGATACACGATTACTTACGAAACCATAACCTCTACTTTTGCCGGTCTGTCTGTCCGTGATCACAACAGCCTCCTCGATATCCCCATAAACGTTGAAGTGTTCCCTGAGACTCTTATCGGTGGTGTGATAAGGCAAACCACCGACAAATAGTTTTGTCCATGTCGTGTCCTTTTGTTGCGGCGTGGTACCGGCGAGGGCCCCCAATCCTTGCACCAATTCGTCGGGCGCTGGTGCACTCACGGCCCCCACCGCGCCAACCGCGCCTACACCGAGACCCGCGGCACCCGGCATCAACATCCTCCAAATTTTGGCGAGATCACCGCCGGACGGGACAACGACTTGCTCAATCTTGACACGTTCTTTGGTACCCTGGTCAACGTTAATAACGCCACAAGCCGTGCAGCATTTAGACACGGAACACTTCCTGTTCTAAAAACAGAAAGAAAGTCACATTCAAAAAAATTCGAAAGAAAAAAAAGATGAAGAAAGGAAATAATGAATTAAGAAATCGAGAAGTAATTTGATTTGGACTGATTGACAAGATTGATATTTTTTAAACGTAAAGTATTTCTAAACAGTAATAAAATTTTATTTTTATTTTGATGTTCAATTTTTTAAATTTCTTTATTAAAAACAAACTGACCTTTAATTTCGTGAACTTAAAAAGTTATTATTTTATAAAATTCATGCAGTAGTAGAAAGTTATTTTAAAGATATTTTGAACGAAATCGATATGCATTTATTTCTGTCTCTACGCGAATACTCCAGATTTAAATGTTGCAAGAGAACGATGAGTGAAACTTGCATATCCAACCACATCCACTTTCCTTCATTTCTACTCGTGTAAAATAGACATAACAGAATAGCACTTATCTCAGTCTCTCTTATAAAGAATAATATTAACATTCCGTTATTTTACCTTGGGAGAAAGCAATAAGGAAACTTAGATTAACATTTAATTGAACAAATCTCATTTATTATTGGAATATTTCGTTTTCGATGCACATTGAATGTTTCGAGAAAAATAACCGCACATCGCGTAAGGCATTAAGCCTCTTTAAAATCGGTATAAATGATCGGACAGTCTCATTCGTTTTAATGATGCCTGGTCTACATTGTGCTCTACCAAGTAGTATGTTTGTTACGGGAGGATTAATTTGTGTGTCGCGTTACTGTCTAATTCAGCCGCGTCCAATTAAGGGGGCCGCACGCGTGCGGTTTTAGAAGCTTTGAAAAGATCCAATTCTCGCGCCCCTAGGTGAGGGTGAAAGAACCGTTGCACATCGTCATGCATATGTACGTATACGTGTGCAAGCTTCGTGACAATTAGGTTTTGAGCATGCAACCAAACCGACACGCGTACGCTATAATGACGTACATGTTTTGATACGTACGCGCCAGTGTATGTACAGCGCAATTCTAACGACGATAAACGAATGCGCTATTCACTTTTCTCCTGAAGAATTTTTTATTCCGCTGATTTATCAAAGTACATGCAGCTCGCTCACGTTGACTCCAGTGAAAGGGGAATCATAATTGAGTGAAATGGATGCGGAAATCCTCGTATAAAAAAGAGATATTGCTGCTACTTAGACGCCAAGCAGAACTTCAAAAAGCAATTACCGCAACGACGTGGAAATCACATTAATTACGCTTAGAGACAAAATATAATTAATGAGCAACTGATGTACATCTAATCAATTAATTTGACGCATCAAATCAATTTCTCAAGCATATATTTTTTATTAAAAATTACAGCGTAGAATATATTTATTTTGTCTAATATCGAGATAGAAACTTTTTACACTTGAAAAAAGTGACTTTTTTTTTATTCAATTAAGAGATTTTTTTTTTGATATAATTAAAATGTGCGATTAATACAACATACACTTATACAACATACACTTCACTTACATAATTTTACAGGGGCGATTCAGCACAAAAGATCTTAGACAAACAATGAAAAATTGTCGATACGAAATGCGAAAGACATCACGCACATGCTTAGTACGTTTGACGAAAGACTCACAAAGAAACAAAATATGCTCGATTCATGCACTCTTGACATAATACACTGCTAAGGTGCGTTGAAATTAATGTTATTTGGGAATTTTTGTTAGAGGAACATTATAATAACCAGAAATTCTGTTTGGTTCCACCAAAACACACTCAATTGTACATGACTTGTTGATATAATCAAATCATTTTTCTCAGTGTACAAAATTATTTTATAAAATTATTTTACGCTGTATCTTACAAGGGTTCCGTGTTAAGTAGCGAAATTTTATAAATATTTACGAAAATAAAATCGCGTGCATGTAAATAACATGCCCAAAATAACTTTCTCTAATAAATCACTTTACGATATGGATTCAACGGTAAAATAACGAACAGCGTATAAAGATATTGGAAAAGATTTCATGATATCGTGTGCACTTTTTATGTACAAATATTTAATAAACGTTTCCGATGTATCCATTAAAAAATATGGAATAATATGAAATATTTATAAGCAATCTATAGCTTGGATTTAAACGTCACAGCTTTATTTTGACGCTATGAGAAACGATATTCTCGCGTAAGGAATTAAGCACTCTAATGAACGGAAAAATAGCCAGCATCGCGAGAATAACGATTAAAAAAAATACCGTTTACAAATAATATGCAACACAGTACGCAAACACGTATACATCTGCGCATCGAAACCTCAAGAAACGCGAGAGCCGAAGGGTGACGAAAACGAATCTTCCAGCTTCGTCTGACGCGTTCATTACTTTCGTCTACCGTTCCTCTCTAGCATGCTCGAATCGATGACTCCTCCGGACACAAAGGGAACAGATAAAAGGCCCCTTTTGCGTAGAAACTGAACCCCTGCATCGGGGAAAATCCGACGGGTCGACAAGGACGACGAAGAAGCGAGAGGGCTTTACCCTAAGCGATAAAGAGGGCTATACGGGCGGAGAAGAAAGGGCAAGGAGGAAGGACCATGACCTCCATCCCAGGCTCTCACTCTCTCTCTCTCTTTTCCTCTCTCGCACTCTTCTTTAAAGAAACCTGAAAAGAGAGCCAGTTTTGCTCCTCGCATAGAGAACGAAAACGGTCGAGGGAACCAGGTAGTAGGGCATTTTTCGTGCGGCTCGTCTTTCGAGTTTCTGCAACGTGTTCAGTGCCGCGATAGAAGAAGAGGGAGAAAGGGCCCTTTTCCCCCCCCCGTCACGTCCCTTTTCCTCTCGCTCGGCATTTTCAACACACTCTCGCTTCTTCTTGCCCGAACATATTGTGCGCGCCGGGCCCTACGGCGAGGGCAGAGGGGCCTCTACGGTTCCCCGGCCCGATCGCCTTGCCTATCCCTCCTTTTGCCCTTTCCTACCGGTACTTCGACGGAACGACCGTCGGTTCCCGGTCGAGATCCCCCAAAACTACGGCAGCTGCTGCAGAAAACCGGTGCAGCACGCCGTATAATCATATTGTTGTATTGCCATCGCCGCCCTCTCCTCCTTCACCATCTTTCGCTCTGTCCTAGACGTCCTAGCTCACGCTGGGCCGTTCGAAACATTTGCACGAAAAATCGCTTTTCTTAACGATACGACTTAACAAACCACGGCGTGAAATATGTACTTTCCAACGTTATTCAAATATACTGCAGCATTAAACATGATTATCTCGTGTTGAAATTCAAAAACTGGGCTCGTAAATCATCAAAAATTAAGTCTAAAGTATAAAGTAGTATTATGCCCTAAAATTTGCAACAGTTAACTCGATTTCTTCTTTGACTACTATTTACGCGAATCAACGACCAACAATAAATTTCGAAATCTCGAATACAATTGTGTTTAAAATGAAATTATGTCCCTTTGGCATCGTGCAATTTTCTTTCGGAACGAGTAAATAATTCTAGATCGTTGAGTCGGGTGAATGTGTGATATTTAATCTCTGAAATGTTAATATAATAAAATAGCACAAATGATTTCACATTTATCAGACCTTGGTTTCGACGAACCCATATAAAAATCGCATTGTTAACAAAAAAAAAAGCTCTAGAAATGTAATATTAAACATCTTAAGCAAATATTAACTTTTGAGATCTCTCATAGATCACAACGTACAAAGTGAATTTCTTTTCGCTTCAAGCGTGAGAGAGAAAATACTTCTTCAGTTCACATTTTCTCGAGTTTCGTGATCACGCTGTGAAAACGCACCGTCGCGTCGGCCCAGTATTAACGTCGGTGAAAGCAGCTTTAACCCTTCGAGTACTAAGAAGCACGGCTTGCGGAGGGTAGAAACAATGGCCGTACCGCGCCGGCTGGCTCGTAACCCAGCGGAAGCATACGGCGCGCGACGGCAATCGGGATCCTTGGCGATCACGTGAGTTTCGACGAATTTCCAGCTGTATTCACTGACCGTGCGTCCGTGGTGCGTCGTTCCGGCGAGGTGCGCTGTTCGCGCGCGATAGGATCCACTTCCATCGGAAATGAACGAGAGATCGGCGGGATCGGCGTTTCGCGCGCAATGGAAGGCCGTTTAAAGAGCGCTCAGTTGAGAAGCACTGACTTTTAATAGCTCACACGTGGACCACGCGGATACCCCGTGGTGCAAGAGAAGAATGTACCTCTCGGACGCGCCGTGCACTCAGGCGACAAGTTCCCGACGCGACGCGTAACGTCGGGACGTCGTCGTCGTTGTTGTCGTCGTTTGGTCGCGTCGCGTTGCAAGCGTGCGGCGTGCATTATTCGGCACTGGCCGATTGCCATGATGTGCTTCGCGAGAGCACCCGCGGAAATATCCTCTGGGCCAAAGTCGCAAAGGCCAGTCTTTCGAAAAACACGTGCGACGCCGTCGGCTTTCGTCGAGTTTCGCGAAAAGGTGTCGGGATATGCGAGAGTTAATTGCAGAAGCGTGACGGAAAAGCGCGTTAAAAACAAACACGCGGCTTTGAAAATCTTCACGCGCGTTGCGTCTTTCTACGTAGAAGCACTGTAATTAAGATATGTGAGAGAAAAGTAAAATTGCTCTTAATTATTTTTAAACTTGGAGTAACGCAGCTTATATAACTTTTTATCGCTCATATTTGAAAGTATCTATCTTTAATCATTCTGCCTCGCGCATGTCTGTAGAATTTAATTAACTTTGAAGTGTACCCGTCATCCGTTTCAAGACTCTTCCGCAGAATTTACGTGTGTTCGATGCTGCGGCTGTCGAATAAATTCCGAAACTCCTCTCTTTCGGAAGAATCAATTGGCGTGCGTTCGCGTCTTTCTGCAAAAAAATTCGTCCCGGCAAGTTTACACGTTTGTACGCGGCGAGCCACGCAACGCGACCGATAACGGCATTATCAAATTGTTTGCATCTCGTGCAGGAACACTTGTTGAAGCATGATTGACAATAAGCGTTGTACCGCTGAAAGTTTATACGTCGGCGTCGATGATTCGCGCGGGCCGGCTGAAGAAGAAGAAGAAGCGTCATGCGCTACTTGCCCGTCGATGGCGTGAAAATTGCGTGGCTCATATTTTTCTGTATCACAGATACCGACCGTGTAGAAAACAGTAGGTTTGTTAGTTGCACGTTAGAATGCCGAGACGAAAGAACACCCTCGTTCCGTGCTATTAGTGAGATTAACGACATTGAACTTCGCTCGAAATCCTACGTTATTATCGCATAGAACTCTTCGCAATAAAAATACGGTAAAGCAATATCTATATCATATAAATTTTTTATTTTATGTATAAAACGTACAATTTATTATTTTTTAAGTTATTATTTCATTACACAGTCAATGGAAGTTCAAGTCCAGACATTCGTGTCTTCAAGAAAGAAAGTTTTACTCGAAGAATAAAAATTAAAGCAATCAATGTTACTTGAATTTTCTCAATACTATTTCAGTAGAGACGAGCGGAAAAGAGACGAGATATTTACATGGATATAACATGAAATGCATTCTGTATTCAGTTTTTACGACATTCATAAAATTCACAAAACTTAGCGAACTTCCGAAAGAACATCGAGCATTAACATAACTCGACTTAGACCAGTCCCGTTACCTCTCGAGATAAGACGGGCATTAAAAAAATCGCAAAGAACTTTCGCGAGTAAATAACTTCCAGGTTCTTATACAAACTTGCGAAGTTTCTTTCGCGCGCTTTCCACGGAAAAGAAAAACAATCGGACGTGATTCCGATTGTAATGCTTGCAGAACATCACCGTGATTGAATTACCTTCAATCATCAAAATATATTTAATAAATTATATATTAAATAAATAAATAAATATTCAATGATTGAAGAAGATATATCTTAATTTGAGAATAAAAACGCAAATTTTTAGATTGTCGTCTTAATTCAGACTTGAAATTTGAATATCTTTTTTATTATAGATACGTTTTTTTATAGATAGTTCTAAAAGCCATAAATTGCAGTACCGATTTATTTAAATATCCAAAATATCTTTAAACAAATGTGCAACGAATGATGGATTATCCGCGCGCGTGCAGTAACTACGGGTGTCATTTCGAGTAGTTCTTTTTTTTTTTTGGTCAGAAGCGCTATCACCTGCGTCCGCTTCCAGACGTCCCGGCTCGGCAAAATTGTCGGGCACGACCCGTCGGGGTTTATTAATAAACATCGGGGAACACGTGCCCGGTCGCCCTTTGTCGCGACGGCCAGGCCGTTGAACGGGGGTTGAGAGGGGACAGCTGAGAGAAGAAGCAGACCATTTCACGTACGCGCAAGATGGCCACGCGCCACCGCGCAGTTCCGCGGATAAACAGAATTTCCTCCTGCGCGCACACAAATTTGCGTGCCGCGCGATCTCACACGCCACGCTCGCACAGTAAAATCGGATTTCGGTCGAGACGCTCGCCGTCCGTTTCGTGCCAACTGATCGTGTAGATCGCCATCGTTGATCCAGAGAGAGGCACACGCTAGTTGTCCCCCGTGAGGCGATGCATCCAGTTTTATCGGTGCATCTCAATGTCGCGATATATGCGGAGGCAAATGAGTGAGCAGTGTGACGTACAGTGTTTCCCTCATAACTGGTAATGCCTCTCATATCTTCCAAGGATAAAACCAGCCGCACGTACAATGGCTACGACCATTGTTGGCTCGTCGTTCATTTAAATGATTGATTATTTTAATTTTACTTGTGCCTGTTCGCGTTATGCTCTCTTTTTACTTTTTATTGTCTTTTAATCGATGACCCCTCGATATTGAATCAGCAAGAGGTCTCACGAGTCTCTTGCGAATATGAAATTCAAATAAAGTAATTTCTTATAAATGATATCTCCATTATACAGGAAATGGTATGCGGTAATCTAGTATATAATTCCACAAACAAAACAGTTATGTATTAAAAAATAAACTAATCTATAATCGAAGTCGCCGTGCATTCTTACAATTAAGGTCGTAATATGAAAGCGTGTTGGCCGATACACCATAATGATAGTAATTAACTAATGTTAATTGTCATTAATGTTAGCTATCAACGCTAAATGAACCGCGCGATTCCAAAATTCATGCACGACCGCAATTTTGTGTGGATTATGCATTAAATATGACGCGTGCTAACACGCAAGACCGATGACGACTTTTCTACGCGTTATCTTGTAGCCAAGTGTGCTATTTTCAAAAGAAATAACAGCGAACGGAGCGCCGATCGAAAATAGATCGATCGAAGAGAAATGTGGAGTATGCCGTTGTTCAATCGTACCTCTCCTGAGGGCAATTAGAAAATCATTTCGGATCGGCATAAGTTTTAGCCGCTACATTTCCGTTCCCGTTACGCCATAACGTAATATATATACATTTTTCGAAAGTCTGTTTCTTCCGAGAAATTTTTAATTAACAATCAGCGTTAACAATCACACTTACGTTTACGTCGCACCGCGTACGTACGTCCGTTGTGCTACAGCTACCGTGATAATCCCAATATATGACGGTACACAAACAGTATTACGTATAACACCAAGGTTAGGAAGGACGATCTTCCGCGTGTGGAATCCACGCGATCTGTGTGAAGCACGATACACTTTTGGAAAGACGGTTCTCAACTCAAAGTTCAAGATGTACTCGCGAATAGGCACCTTTCTTTTTACATGAAGAATAATTTCGTATTCGGCTACGAGAGCACGTTAACGAGTCACCACGCGCTGCGAACGGTGCTCGGTTCCTTGCGAACGTGAGCGCGTGCAAAACGCAACCAACGCCGACGAAAGCCCACGTGCGAGTACCCGAACCTCCCGTTTGAGTTGTCGCGGCTACTGCGCGGCGCTTCGGTGCGCCAACTTCCTCTCGCCAGTTGGCTCCCGATCGGGGCCTCCGGATTGGCCGGCGCTTGTTCCCCCACTCCCGTGCACGTGCGCACGCAGGCGGCCCCCATGCCCAGGAAACAAGAGCGCTGAAATTCAAAAAGCCCGGACCGATGTTTTTCACGCGGCGCATTCGACATCGCTGGTTCCACGGCGAGATGTTTCTCGCGGATACAGGCCGGGGTAATGACTTGTTGCCGGGTGATCGATTGTCCCCGAGAAGCACGTGTGCGCAGCAGGGAACCCTGCATAATCGCGGGCAAGTTGTCGATCTTTTCTTTATCAGGGTGTTTTTGTACTTTCTATAGATTTTTCCTCGCTCCAGTGGACGCAATTGTAGCCTACCTTAATTTATATTCTTTGTCTTTTTCTTTGTATCGACCGAAAGTTTGACACAAAATTTTCAATTATGATTTATTGATTATTGGACAAATATAGATCATAGATTTACGGAGTTTACAAGAGGCCACATAAATGGTATAAAATCATACAAGTTTTAAATTATACTTGTAAAATGACAATTAGAATTATTACATAAATGTATCTAGAATATGTTTATAAGAAAATAATATTCCAATATTGTTTAACCAATTACAACTAAATTTTTTATTTTTGTTCAAAAAATATAAATAAAATATAGATGAAAATACATCTTAACAAATACATCAACAAACGAGAGTACATTTATGTAGCATTTATCGTGAAAATAATTGCTGAAAGAATTTTATTAGAGTGGAAAACCGTAAATACGTCTTTCTTTTATTCCGCAAGAATTTCTCCTACATAAAAGTGCATAACAAAGCGAAACGATTCTGTGGGATCTACGAGGCGAGGCGGTGGTCCGCGGAAGAGCATCAGCTGTTCGAATTATTATCGCTGCAGACGACGGCAGATGTTCACTGGGCTGAAACGTTCTCCCCCGAAAGCTTTGAACTCGCTGATCCTTTTTCTTTCGAGCCGGTGAAAAACTTCACGAGGAAAGCGCACCTTTTCGACGTCTTGCACGGACAGTGCAAATGCAACGCGCCCAGAAAATGATTGCATATTATCTTGAATTATTAGAATGCAGGATATCCGGCATCCCGCATTGTATAATGATCCTTTTAAAATTATATCACGACTATATAATCTTAACGCCGCGTTAATTATTACCTTTGTGCACTTAAAGAGTACACATATAATCTAATGCACAATAAAATGTTAAATAGATTATAATATATTCTTAGTAAATCTACACAGAGACTATTTATTAATTTATGGCTTCGGAAGAGTGTCAATTTGTTATTGAAATTTTGTTGAATTAGGATAACTTTTCCGTAATTTTTCTATATAGTTTTACGCTTTGCTCATTATTATTTACGTTTATTAATAATAATAAAGGAATTTTGTCGTGTTATAAAAATACTAAACTTTTCATGTTGAAAATATAGAAATTGTTGTTAGCATTGAGTTCATTTCAAGCAAATTTATTTAAGCACAGGCGTAACGTCTTGAGTCTAGCATGAATTTTAATATTCATCTTCCGTAGATTAATTTTAGATCTCATCAGTAAAGATCCAGCCGAGTTACGATTATATTTTTACGAAAATTTATATGAAGTAGTCTCCACGATGCTTCTTACACGCGTTATGCAAACAAATCATAGGCGTAAGATACGCGTAAGGATTTTTATTATATGGGATCTTCCGGGGGCAGGCAACCAGGCAGCGATAATTCGTAGCTGCCCGGCTACGTTTCCCTTTGATATCAAGGATAGACGAGGCTCGGGAACGTCGCATTGTTCGAAACCTGCCGTTACTTACGTGCGATGGAATATAGGATATCATCGTCCGTCGCGTCCGCGCTCGAAGGAGAGAGACCCCATAGGTTCGTGGCACGCGCTGCCAGCTGCCCCACAGCTGTCTCGCCTCTGTCGTCCCCCATACGCGAGGCCAGGGTTCTTACCCAACCGTGGTGCATTTACCACACCGAACGAGCCGTTTCGCCTCTGTGTGCACGACGCACGTGCATACGACTCGGCAATATTTTATTAGCATGTACGTCGCGACGAGTGAAGCACCCTTTCAAGCCCTCCTAAGAAACGAATCTCGAGAAATACCTGATCCGAAAAAGCCCAGTCAAAATATTCTGAACAATTTCGCGAAATTGGCCAATTCAATACCATAAACTCATTATTAACGCCTTTATTATTATCGTAATTATTAAATGTATAGCGTTTAATTCGCGACTTTCAGAATTTCCGAATCCAACTACGTTTTTATAAATGTTATTGTACTTTGGATAATAATATCTTTTAAATGAAATGTACGGAACGAAAGTATAACATTTAGCGCGAAGAATTCTTATTTAAAAAAATACGTATCTAAGTCTCTGAAATTCAAGTAAAGAATTGCATACGAAAAAGTTCAATGGCTGTTATTTCCCATACGAAACGAAATTGCATGTACGGTGTCACCGAGAGGTGCGGCTGTGCACGGGGCTTTACATTTGCGGTTTCTCATCCGGCCCGACCGGCGCAGTCTCGCAGGAAATAGTCCTGGAGTATCCTAGAGGATACAGGGCTATTGGGTTTCGCGTGGAAAAAAAAAACGAGATCGCCGGCAGCACAAAGTGGGTATGAGAGGAGGAGCACGTAAGTGCTCGCACGAAAAATAAAAAGGACCGTGAAGGGGGGGAGGGGAAGCGAAGTGCACACGCGAAGAACCGGAAATCCCAGGGCGTTCAACTCTGACACCCGGTATATATTTAGATTTAAAGAGACTGATTTCGTAGATACGTGCATGGCGCGATTAATCGTCAACCTTGGTCTAGTAAAGCAACACTGAATCTTGTACAACGTATTCGTCGTTTCGGCTAGAATCGTTTTCCGTCGCTTAAAAGCAAAAGGTTTTGTGTATTTATAGTCGTCATAATCTGAAAACTAAATGTTATGTCTGAGACTTTGCTGCTACAAAAAAAAAGTGAGATCACGAACAATCGTTAAGTCGCATCGTTAAAATTATCAGAACCGCGCCGGACTACTCGCGGTGCGCGGGAACACGTTGAAAAATGCGAGGGAATAAAATCGTGCTTGCGAGGTTTGCAACAAGGCGACACGCGAAGAGGACACGTCGCGTCGCCTGGCAGGCAGGCCGTTTCTTAATCGGTCGCCTACGGTAACACGCTCGAGAAACGTTTCGCAGATATCGTCCCAAACGGAGCTTATTACGCGAGAGCCATGTGTTTGAAACGAAATTTATTTACGACATACCCGAGAGAAAATGGGCACGCGTCAAATTGGCCCGGCCACGTGGCGCTCGATAGGCATCGTCGTTTTTAAAGAAAACTTGGCACTTCCGTGAAGGAAGCCGATCATTTCCTATCCCCGTGTTTATTGCACAATCGTGCACGCGATCACCACCGGTTCACCCACATAACCGCGCCGCGAACTCACGGAATCGCCGGGCGAGTGATTCGCCACTCCGCGTATCGTGTATATACTCGTCACGCCGAGAGTGTAATGCTCGAGGGAAATTACTGTAATCGGCGGCGTGTCAGGAGTTTCGCGATTGACTCACCCGTCTGTAAAGCTGACTGTCTCTCTCTCTCTCTCTCCCTCACGCACTTCGGGGCAGATGGGCACGCGCGACTTGTTGAAACTCCGCTCGTCGCCCGGACGTATTAAGAGCGAAAGCGCAACGACGACAGTAATTAACTGTCCAGGTGCACGCATTTACATATCGTATCCATACACTTTCCACGCTTATTCCGCAACTTGTACGCTTACGCGTTAATTTGTGTCTCGAACTTAATAGTATTTCTTTAACTATGACGTAACATTCGATATTACTTGGAGAACAACGGTAACATATATTAAGGTGTATTTTTCTGTACCTACGTTCTTCGGACTTTCAATTAACACCTTGCTTATGCGAACGCGAATAGCGATAAGCGATTTAGATTTTGAAAATCTGCCGGCTGAAAAATTACGCGCGAAAGCTGCAAAGTACCGACGTCTTTAGAGACACAATACCAGCGGTTGGCGGCCTTCTCGAAATAGACGAGGAGCCCAGCCCTCCAAACTCGTCCGAAAATAAAACAGGTTTCTTCCTTACGAGTAGCGACGTTCAATTGGTCGAGACTCCGGCGGAACAGTCATTTATTTATTATCCGACGTTTATTTCCGATGGTAGTCGTCGTTGTTGTCGTCGTCGTTGTTCTACTACTCACGCCGATCGACGAAACCCGAATACCATTTAACGGATTAGCATTTTATTGATTGGCTTGCAATCAATTCTGTACAACTGTGCAATCCCGTGAGCAATTGTTCAAACAAGTTACCGTACGGTATGGAAACTCGTGTTATCAAGGATACAAATTTCTCATAGTGATATTCCCGTGAAGTAATACTTTTAATAACGTGTCGCGATTAACTCCAAATGTTTTCAGTAGTTGAATTTTATCGCAAAGTAATGTACCCGCAGTGTGATTTAAATATTTTTGAATTGATACACTTGTCGAAGGATTTTTGTAACAGAATGTAAATAATTACTAAAGAGTAGGAAAGTGAGATTTATGCGCATTAAACTTTTGGTTATTACATACAAGAACATATGGGTCACTAGTTATTGTAACTTTCATTCTTATTGCATCCAGAGTATACGTATTTTCTTTCGAAATACATGTCATTAACTTTAAATAATTTTTTCACGTCATAACTATAAATACTTACGTAATAGAATTACATACTAATTATTGTTATATAATATTATATATAGCTAATTTATAAGAAATTATATATATTTTTCAAAAATAAAATATATAAACTCTTCAAATAATTATATTTTAACTAGTAAGGATATGCCATAAATCAAAATGCAACTAGATAAAATTGGCAGACAATATATTTTCATAATTGACAGTATAACAATATATATTTCTGCTGTCTATTGAGACTAATGCTACAAATGTTTCTTGTATAATTACCTTTTCTGTAATTTTCATAATTCTATTATTATAGTACAACTGACTTGAAAATTAACTATAATGCATCATAATAAGTATATGATAAATCGTAATTTTAAACACTCTATTAAATTTTATATCAAGGTCTTTTCTCTTCTATTTATCTTGTACATATCTTTAGATATTTAGATATGTTCGTATAATAAGTGATTTTTAATTTTTACACAAGTCATGTTTCACAGTTTGATGAAACTTAATGAGGTTTATATAAATGACTCATATCACACGGGTTTGAAACCATTGCTAATATTTGGCGGTTTGTGAAAACCGGGTAAATTGATTAAACACGGGCTCGAGAAGAAAGAAGCGAGAATAGAAGAAAAAAGAAAAAAAGAAAGAGAAAGAAGAAAGAAAGAAAGAAGCAAGAAAGAAGGAAGAAGGAGAAGAAAGGAAGGAGAGAAAAGAAGAAAAAAGAAAAAGAAGAAGGTAGGAGAAAAAGAGAAGGAAAAGAAACAGAAGAAGAAGAGAAGAAGGAAAAGAGAGAGAAGAAGAAAGGAGAGGAAGGAGAAAGAAGAGAAGAGCGAAGAAAAAGAAAGCAGAAGAGGAGAGAGGAAAAGACAAAGAAGAAGAAGAAGAGAAGAAGAGAATGAGAAGAGAAGAAAAAAGATAAGAGGAAAGAAAAGACGAGAGGAGAGAGAGAAAGAAAGAAAAAAAGAGAGGAAAAAGAAGACACCTTTCCTTTTTTTCAGTTCACATCGATGCCTCCCCCCCCTAACTGTTTGAGAGGGGGACGTTTTGAACCCGGTGTCTTTCGGTTCTTGTTATATTAGGTCCAAGGGGGGATTAGTTAGGAGAAGAAGAAAGAAAAAGAAAAGAAGGAAAAGGAAATACAAGGAGAAGAAGAAGAAGAAGAGAGAAGAAGAGAGAAGAGAGAGAGAAGAAAGAAAGAGAAAAGAAGAAGAATAGGAAGAAAGAAGAAACGGGAGAAAGGAAAAGAGAAGAAGAAAAAGAGAAAGAGACGAAGAAGCGAGACGAGAAAAGAAGAAGAAAAAGAGAAAGAGGAAAAGAGAGAGAGAAGAGGAAGAAAAGAAAGAGAAAAGAAGAAAGACAGAGAAAAAAGGAGAGAGGGAGAAGGGAAGAAAAGAGGAAGAAAGAGAGGAAAAAGGAAAGAAGGGAAGAGAAAGAGAAAAAAAAAGAGAAAGAAAGAAGATAGAAAAGAGAGAGAAGAAAGGAGAAAAGATGAAGAGAGAGAGATGAGAAGAAAGAAAGAAAGTAAAAAAAAAGACCGTCCACTCACTTGAGGGCCTTTCGTTCATAGTCCGGAATTCCTTCTCCCAGCTTTACCGGGTTATTTGGGTGATTAATGCTCGGATAAGCATTGTATTTATCGTCGGGATAAAAATTAGCGGGTTGTTCATATGGCGGAACGTTGTAGCTGACCTGACTGTACGGTTGCGATGTTGTGAGTTCTACATGATGTATATTCTGTGGATACCCACCATAGTATCCTGAGAAGTGCGGATGTTCCTTATGAGGATGACCATATTGACCATACTGACCATGATGGTGGTGATGGTGGTGATGATGGTGATGAGTTCTATTTTCAGGTGCTATCGTAGTTGCATTATCTAGTACGGTCTGATTCGCAACTCGAAAATTCAAGATTGTTTGAAAATCGGCGGCATTCGTTTGGAGATATTCACGCTCTCTGGCCGTTTCTTTCAAGGCGTTGCTATGCTTCCGTTGGAACTCCTTGCACTTGCCTATCGTGCCCTAATGAAATTTGTTAATAACACGAATTAGTGCACCACAAAAATAGAAGCAACGTAAAATAAAGAAATATTTCTGTTACGACGTGATTAGACACGTGACTAGACACGCACGACTTTATATAAGATATCGCTCCGTTTAAGAGCCAATACTTTAACGCGTTATCTTGACACGTACGCATTGTCCAAATGAAGATACGGCCTCGCACATCTAGTCATTCACATGGAAGCTATGAAAGAGTGACAATAGATACCATGAAGCCTTAGCCATATGAACACCTGTCGCACAACTACGCTATTATTCGAGCATACGCGAGATAAAATGACCTGTTCTCGCATAAATAGACCCAACCCGTGGTCTCAGTTCGAAATATACGTGTCACATTTTGTAAGTAACTTGAGAACTTTAAAGCCCGCTTTAGAATTTTGTTTGGAAATTAGAAGCTACGCGCTATAAATATATTATTACGGAACGTAAAATTCTGTAAATGTAAATGAGCGATGAATAATTAGGATTTAGTACAAGTATTACGGTACACCGATATACTTTCATGCAATTAATTGACCATACGAGTAATCGAATCGTTGGAATTTTGAGGAAAGCACTCGTTGCCGAGTGAGATGCGCATCGAGATAAAAGTAACGTCGCGTGGCTTTCCGCTCTGATTTTTATTTGCCCATCGCGGCGCTAGCCGAGATCTATCGCATCCTTACCTTCTCTTCCGCGTTTCGATTGGCTTCGGTTCGCAACCTCTTGCGATCGTCAGCCCCATTGCCCGCGTTGAACCTCTCCGGGTCCGTATAGTCTTCGTTGTTCTCCACGAGATCGATCGATCGATTGTCAAAAAGGCTTATCACTTGCGGTATTAGATCGCCTTGCGGGGTCTGGGGTTTCGCGGCGTCGCTCGTCGACGCGAGGGCGAGCGCGCCGGGATAAAAGAACGGATAAGGTAATAAGGGAGCATATGGATATTGACTGTAATAGGCGGCGAAGTACGGTGAACTTTTCGAAGAGCCTAGGTTTATACTGAATGCTTGTGGCATCTTAGCGATACTCTTCACGGTGGAGGACGCCGCGGTGGCTAATCCGCCGAAGCTGAGGCCAGTTAGAAAGGCCAAGCTACTTAGAAATCGCCCTTTCCTGTTGTCCGCCTTGCTGTTCGTGCTGCTCAGGTTCCTCAATTCCTCCACCTTCGTCGGTTTATGTCTCGATAGATTGAGATTTTTCCAAAAGCTTTCCTTCTCAATCGCATGACTGTTGTTTCTCTCCGGGAGCACGGTGTCTTCTGATCTAGCGACTTTAGTCGGAAGTGTGTCACAGTACACCTCTGCAACAGAAAGATTCGTTGGAAGATCGGGGAGATGAATTGGACGACGTGACCACATAATCGAAATATCTCGCTCGAGCGTCGAATAGTTGTTTACCACTGCAATATACGGCGAAGGCTGTTAAAACAATGATGAGGGAGCCCATCGTTACCGCGTCGTGATCGGAACGAAAATGAGGTGACACCGGGTAGGGTCTCCGGCAAAATAAAAAAAAAAAAGCTGCGGGCCGCCCTCATATTTGACCGCGTGAAAGTGTAGTTTGGTAGATATCGTTATAAGTATGGTAATAACATCGATCTAAGCTTCCTCTTTAACCGTAACGATTACGTTTCACGTAGAAAATGTGGGCTATCGATGCAGGACGCCTGAGATTATTCCATTGTACTCGATTGCTTTCAAAACTTTCATATTCGGCGAGATATCCGCAGTATGCAAACGTTAAAAATTGAGATGGCAGTTTTGCTTCCTCATAGAGGAAGCTTTGTTTTCGTATAAAATTTCTTTCTTTAGTTGTTCTTGCCAATGTGTCCAGAATGTTCTTAAACGTCGTAAAAACGCAATTTTCTAAAATGTCGGTATGTGTGTATGTATGTATGTATGTGCCAAATTTACTGAATTTCTATAACTTCAGATCTGATTAACCATTTCTTTACGAAATTTATATGAAATACGGGTAGAAAAAACTGAAGATTTTGAAAGATTTAGAAAAATGGTCATTAATTAATTCTAAATTGAAAAACATCATTTTAAGAAGTCTTAATTATTGAGACTTGAAAAAAAGGAGTTTTTAATACAAACAAAATTATGTAGAATGCAAACAAAATTGGATAAAGAAATGTACGTTTGTTGATATATAAAGCTTCCTCTATGAGGAAGCCAAAAAGAAAAAGTCACATTTGCAAATTTCTAAATTGTATACTTAAAAATTATGAGAAAGTAATATGCAAATCTAATTTTACACTTAAAAGCTATGAGGAAGCAATGTGCAAGTTTCTACTTGCACAATTTTTTTTTAAATTATATAAATTAAAACGATAATACATTATTTAAATAAGAACCTTAATATGTTACGTAACTATCTCTAGAATTTTTTTGTAATTATATTCTATTTAAATTTTTTATGAAATTAAATTCTACTATCTATTTAATTTTAATAAATTGAGTTACATTTTTCATTTAGATTATTGAAGGGAAAGTATAATTAAGAATTCTTTTATTTACTCCGATTACTTTTAAAGTTACTTTCAATAAGCCCACATCAGGTATTTCTCATATTGTAAATCATCCGTTTAAACTTTCACTTTCTTTAATGTATTTCCGTATCTATAATACCAACAATGGATTATAACGGAATTATATTAAACAAACTTTGATTTAATATTTTGGTCAAACAGTTTATCTAGTGTCATATGAATTTTAAATATATCAACTAATTCTTTATGAAAATTCAAATAAAGCGCCAATTTTCTTCGACGCGCACGCAATCTTCATGTAGGCTCCGCCATATCTTAGTTTTTTTCTCAGTCTCATAGCGTCAGTCCGAAGCATTCTTGAGACCATTTGAAACGGAATGAAACATTTTTCGGACAGAAGATGACTGAACAAGACGAAATTAATTTAAGTACAAATAAACCCGATTTGGCATTCGCAACTCCGGAGAAACAGAAGGCCCGTGCGTTTTTGCGTGAACGTTTTCTGCGTGTCATTACCGGCATTATCGGTAAGAAAGTCCGCGTTTCATCTTCATTTCGCATTCAATCAAGCTCGAAAGAACCAGATAGATTTCCGCCGATAAAGTCAATGAGAAATTGACGTAATTTTAGCGTCACTCTCTCTTATAATTCCTGTATTACACTAATTGAAGTAAAATTTATTTAATTTTGTATAGTACACATAAAATTCAAGATATTATTAAAGAGATGAAACATTAATTATAGTCAATGCTTATTTCGTGTAAATGTAAATAATTTCTCAGATTATTAACTAAGTGATATAAATATTATAGGTAAACCAGCAGAATTTTATTTACATGAAAATACACGCGTGTCAGGTGAATTTAAAGGTTGCGACTTAGAATGTTCCAAAGTTTTCGTGAGAAACCTAGAGACACCACTGGGACCGATACCAGAAGCCATCCTCCGAAGCGAAGACATTGTTTGTTTCGATATAGATAATATTGATATTAAAATTGATGAAGAATTTATAAATGAAGGACAGGAATGTATGGAAAGCAAGTAAGGTTTATAGCGTCAAACATATTGTAAAAAAAATTTATTTTTTAATGTGTTTTTTAAGAATAATATGTAAACATAATTATCTATATTTGGTAACCTACGATCGACGCATATTTAACATTGTATTTATTTCGGAAATAATGCGTCTTAAATGGTCGATTATTTCCTTAATGTGCCTATTTTTTAATATTACTTGCTGAAAAAGAAACAAAGTCCAGATTTTATCGAGATTTAATACAAGAATTATGTGTTAAAGTGAATAATTTTACTCGCCTCACCTCCATAACTTCCTTCCTTTCTTCGCAAGTGAGCCTGTAAGCTTCCGAAGTCTTCTTCTCATCAGATTTCATGTCCCATTCCTCCTTTAATGGAATTAAGCTTTCTATATGAGTATATTCCATTCCCTGTAATTGACAGTTCTCGTTACACTTTTCGTATATCAATCTCAGGCGTTTAAACATCATTTTGATCATTTCCAATTGTTCATAGACTTTCTTCTTTTTGTCGCTCGCTATAGTTGCTCCTTGTGCAGTACCTATAATATAATAATTGTGAATAATACATATACAAAAAATATATATATATATTTGATATTTGAATTACTTAAGAAAATAACCATTGGGTGGTTGAAGGACCTTAAGAGTTTGAAAGAGCTCCAAGGTACGACTGACGATTTCCTGTATAGTCTCTTGTCCAAATCTACATAAACTAACGGTGTTGAATTCCTTCGCCTGCTGCTGTCGCGGTGGTGGCTGTGTGGGTGGTACTGGAGTCTGTGGTGTTGTGGCCTGATTATTGGCTTGATTATTTTGTTGGACCATCGCAGCCTGTTGCTGCTGTTGTAATTGTAACTGTTGCTGCTGCATCTGCTGCATTTGTTGTTGCATTGCCATGGACTGTTGCTGTTGTTGCTGCTGTGCCAAAACTTGTTGGGAATTGGGCATCCCCATGGCATTAGATCCAACATTGCCAACACCTACTCCAACACCAACCCCCATTCCAAATTGTTGAGAGCTCACCATATCTGAAACAACAATTATTATGTGATTCCTTAATTTTCAGTTCACAATTTACAAAATTGTGAACAAAGAATTATGTTAGAATTAGTCCTTCGCAGACATCATTACAGATGGTACACACATTTTCACTTTTATAAAACACACCTAACAAAACATAGTATTCATTTTTGACCAATAATCTTCACTGTCAAAGAGACTATTTTTTAAGGAGAAAAGCTAATCTCTTTCATTTACTATTTACAGAATATTTCAAAGTGGAAAAGTTATCTAGAACATTAAATCGCCACAGTGTCTGCACATAATAAGAATGATTTATTGTTTTATAGCAATTAATGAAAGTTAAAATATATATTTAATACTCATTTGAATAAGCTAAATTAATTTTAAATAAAAATATTACATTACTTATAATATAAATTATAAATTATTCAGAAATATTGAATCAAAATACATAAGATTTTAATTTGAAGATAAAGCTATAATCGAGGGGTACGTTCCGTTTCACGCATGATACGCATGATGCATTGTTCATCCTTGTTGTTGTCAAACGTTAAACAAGGATGAACAATGCATTATGCGCATCATGCGTTGAAACGGAACGCAGCCCAGGCATTCAAACTCTTTAATTTTTCCATAACGTTGAGATGTAGATATTACTGTTAATCAAAGATAAACATACAAAAATAAATATATATTCATTTTATATTATTCATATGTTATATACAGCAAGATAATGAGGTACACACATCATATACAAATGAAAACACAGTAATAGAAAGAAATCATTAAGTACTTACTCCCTTGCTGTGGGCCTATCAAACCAGAAACCATTTGTCCACCACCAAACTGTGTACGCATAGCCGATTGCTGCACATTGGGAAACCCAGACAGGAAAGGATGTTGTTGGCCAGCCATATCGTCTTATTTTTAAATAAATACTTGTTAATTGATTAATATATGCACTAGAACAGAAATCAACATTACCAGTCAATTGTCATTTTGAGGTTATATCACATTGCATGTGCCGGCAACGCGTAGATTTTACTTGTAGATATTATTTCTGTCAAGGATAGTTTGCAATTAATTTTACAATTCCATGTTACGGAATATTTCACGTGAAAAACAAAAGAAAGCCTCTCGCATCATCTAATCAGTCATCAATGATGCCGTGAGTTTCTTAAGTTTTTAATATCGTTGAATTACCTGATTAATTATATTACTTCGTCCGGCGATGTCACGTTATTTACAAGAAAATCATGTGGAAGTCTTTTTTCCCTCGATACACGCGTACGAAAAGCCATCAGACAAACGCGTCTCCTGTCTCCTCACGTCACGTGAAGAAATTGTTGAATGCATCGACATCGCTCGATGCATTCGAATTTATGCAGACAACACAGTTATTTTTATCGTTAAACTTGTATGCAGTTGCTACTTTCTTTTCCCTTTGCAAGTAACAAACTAAGTTTCAGCAATACGATGTAAACTGATAAGACGTTCTAGATTTATGAATGTTAATATGTCGATATTTCATCGACGCGAGAGACATATCTGCTATCGTGCAACATTACCTGCTATTGATAAAATATATTTCTGTAGCGTAGATCAGATTTCGTTAATTCAAATATTTTGTTTGTGGAATTTATGAAACACATAAAATTTTATTTGTTTCTCAAATATTATTGTTGTTAATTAACATATAATTTATATACGAAATATGTGCATAATTTATATACGATATATGTTCATATATGTTTCGTTTTCTTTTTGTAAAATTTTTGTTTGGTTTAATAAATAATGAAAAACCATAAAAATAATTAAGAGAATTATTTTTATATTTTTTTACAAAAAATTAAGTTTGCAAAAACGAGAAAAATTGCCAATATACATGATCATATACATATTAATCTTAAATGCATGTATACAAATTATAATTATATCAGGCACTTGAAAAATTGCACTGTATGTGTTTTCCGCGATGCCGATTAGTTCTCTCGTTGCGCTTACTTTGTGTTGCGAGAGTAATCATTGCGATTGAATTTTGATAGCTGTCAAATTTGTATAAATGGTTATCTATACCGGAAGAGATGGGGAGAGACAGAGAGAGACGGGGAGAGACGGGAGAGATGGGGAGAGACGGGGAGAAACCGGGAGAAACCGGGAGAGACTGGGAGAGACGGGGAGAGACCGGGAGAGACGGGGAGAGACCGGGAGAGACCGGGAGAGACGGGGAGAGACCGGGAGAGACGGGGAGAGACCGGGAGAGACCGGGAGAGACGGGGAGGGATCGGGAGAGACTGGTCGGGACGGGGAGAGACGGGGAGAGACGGGGAGAGACCGGGAGAGAGAAGAAAAAAAATTAGATAATAAATTAATGTATGTAAGTATACTTTCTCTCTCTCCCTCTCTCTCTCTCTCTCTCTCTCTCTCTCTTTCTCTCTCTTTTTCTTTTTCCTTTCTTTTTGTATATAATTATTTATTTATATAATTATTATTGCAATTGTTATTTTTAAAAAGTAAAAAACTAAATAGCGCGCGCGTAGCGCGCGCCTGTGTTGTTCTAGTTGAATAAATTTGTTATTTGATTTTGATAAAAAAAATTCGATGTGAATAATATAATTCCTTGAATATACGCTTGTTTGTCGAACAAAACAGATTTCGTGGAAAGCGACATACGAAGAGGAGATAGGGTCAGTGCACAGGAAGCTAAAACGTGGAACATAAGAGTCCAATTTGTCGTTCTCCATACAACCTCGTTCGTTCACGCGAGCGCTGCATTTTTTCCGTCAGTATCTGTTGTGACACAGCCGCAATCGTGTCGCAATTGCGTGATTGTTTGCGCCACTTTTTAATGAGCACTAATTCACACGTGTCGCACTCGAAGAAAATCCCGTTAGCTTTGTAGAACAATGTCAACACGCTGGTTAACCATTTTCCTGCTGTTAGCGAATTTTATTCTGATAGATAGCAATGGGCTACCCATGATTAATGTTGACGTAGAAGATAAATGGATAAGCACTGATGCGGGAAATGTTAATTGCCCAAACGGAGGTTCTGATTCGTTACCCAGTTTTAATGATTCCGAAGCGTCGATACAAACTCAGAAATGTTCAACCCTCTTGAATCAACAAAGAACAAAAAGTCATCGGCATAAAGAAGATGAAAAAGTGTCTTCTGAGAAAAGGAATTATTTGATCGCTACTTTGTCGAAGATTGCTAAAGTTCGATCGTTTGAAGAGGATCCTGTTTCAATCAAACGAACTTTAATGTACGATGCCGTGCGAGATAAATCCGCGTATGCACAAAATGGAATTTCTGCAAAGAATATGGGAACATTGACACCGCTTGACGCAAAGATATCTTCGGAATTGTTGTCCAACGGTATTTTATCCGTCAATCCGTTAAGCAATAAAATTGGACGAAAAAATTGTCGAGCTATACGAGACGTTTATGTACCGGAGATAAAGGAGAACGTTCCTTCGTATGCGTGCACATCTGAAGGCAAAACGTTTATTCTCTCGAGTAAGAGATTTTTGCAGGATCGTAGAGATAATTTACGCGTCAGCATCGACGACGACACGCTTCGTAAATTAAACGACCCTGCCGTCGCTCTCACAAACGGCCGATTCAACATTATTCCAGCCATCTTAATTTTAAAACCTGGACACGACAACTACGATATACATACAACAAAGGATCATCTTACACGAGCAATAGACATATCGAATGAAATCTGTTCCCGTTTACGAGAAAAAAAAATTAGGAGATACAACTTGAGTGCGTCTCATGTAAAATAAAAACTTGAGCATTAATTAAACTTAAATATAAATTTTTGTACACTATTATGAATAGTTCTGCGATTTTATTAGAAAGCGGTTTTATTAGAAACATTCTAAAATAACCTTACACGATGATTGTATCATTAACATAATTTACAATGTGCAAAGAAACTTTACAAACTTAGGAGCAACAACAGTTACTCGCACTTAGAAGACTGTAATATCCGCAGTGTAATGCATTCTTTATGACAACATAAATATATAAATCGTCGTATCATAAATAATACAAACTAAAATTAGAAATGTTTCTCATTCACGCAAGTGGCAATGTGCTCCGAACTTATTATTTTTATAATATACAGAATGTCTATCAACCAATCACACTTTTTCTTTGATCATAAATTTCTTAATGTACATCAAGATTTTATGACAAATTTTATGATAATTGTACAAAATTAACTTTTAGAAATAATTTTTATTTTAATTACTATTTAATATTAAAAATATTAGCATTGGAACAATTTAGATGATTGAAAAAGAATATATCGTTTGGACTACTCTGATACAAATAAGTTAGAAAATAATTTATTTTAAAGAGCTTTGATTATCTAATATCTAATTCGTTGCGATTTCATCGGTAGGCTGTGTCGAGTCTTACGTTTTGTTATTTGCGTTAGTTTCGCTTTCGTTTGGCAAATCGATGGGTGACAGTTTATCTACATTCGACAAAATTGTTGATGGGAGTTGCACCTTAATAGGTGGTTCTTCATCACCTTCAGCCGTAGCAATATTGTGTTCGTCCGAAGATTTCAAAAGATCTGTGTCTTGAGGTATTTCTAACAGATTTATTTTCGTAAACGGTTCCTCTTTAACTTCTTTAGCGCCAGATATAGTATCCTTATTAGTTTTATTTTCATTTGGCAAATCGATAGGCAATAGTTTATTTACATTGGACCACATTGTAGCTGGCCGATGTCCTTTAATTGGCGGTTCCTCTTTCGGCTCTTCAAATATAGCAATATTTTGATCCGATTGTGAAAAATCGTCGATTTGATGAATTTTCGGTAAGCTTGTCAACGAACTTTCATCGAGTGGAGCTTGCACTTTTATCGGCGCAATAAAATCGTACGCTTCATGTTGACTGTGTGTATTCTTGGACGGTGAGCCAGGATGTCTGGGATTTGGTGCGTAAAGCTCATTCGGTTTAGTTTCCTCTTTTTCCACTTCAATCGCCAGTTTTTCCAGCTCTTCCTTTTCTTCGTTGGAGAGTGGATTATTCTATAGGATATTTTACGCAAAATTTGTTATTTTACATATAACAAATGTTTATAATTATTTGTTGAATATACCTTGTTGCTTTATCGATATATAGTGACGCATCTAAAAATCTTACTTAAACTTTTTATATTAATTACTTATTTATTTTTAAATTAGAAAAATTAAGAATTAAAAAATTAAAAATCGAGAATCAATATTATTTAGAGGAAATAAAAATTTACATGTTATAAGATTTGTTAAACAAAGAAAAATCTCATAACACGCATACATGTATTTCTTAAACTAGCATTATTTTTTATAATTTAAAGAGTCGGATTGCGAATAAATGAAACGATCAATCCAAACAAGAACATATATAATATTTCCTAATTGTTATATTAAGTTAAAGATGTTTACTCATTTACTATTGTAATATTTTAGTCAGCTTATAGAACTCTATCATGCGTAGATAGGATCATTAAATGCGTCGCCATGTATTGATGAAGCGACAAACAACATCAGGTAAATCAAAGAGATTTTTTTTTTAGATTATACGCGGACGTCAAACGAGATGGATGTGCAGAAATCGAAAATGCGTTATATTCAAATTAGTAATTCCTTTTCTTAGAATTAAACGCTGTTTGTGGAGGATACAATTCACATGAAGCAATCTTTATTTTTAATAGTAAAAGTATGATAGGATGATAAATGCTCATTGAGTCATCGATGAGATTTTATCCATTATGAACAAATCAAGCCAGTCTTTTGCGTATTAATTTGAAATTCCTTCAAAACTAATACAAATTATGTGGTTTCTAAAATTTCTTTTGAAAATTATTTATTATAATGTATGGGTTTGATTAATTTCGCGATTATAATTAATTATTTTTACATTTATACCTTAAACGCGGGCCGTTTTCTAGAATTCTTTATCCTGGATCTTCCTCGGTAACGTCTACGCGGCCTGTTGTCATTATCATCAGGTAATGTATAAATGTTTAAAAGCTTTGGTTTACTAGGGTTTCGTGGGTCGTTGGCAGAGGCAAATGAACGACTTTCCGCTGCTCGAACATGCAGCGGATAATCGTGCTCCCTCTTCGGTTCATCCAGAAAAGTGTTTATGTCGTCATCTTTGTCAGACTCGTGAACAAGTGTGTGGTCTATTTTCTGTAAACTCTATTGTATAGTACAAGATTAACGCACACATACATACACAATATCTTTATAAAATATATCTCAATTTATGGCATTTATGATATCCTAAAGATAAATCGACATTTATTTTCTCGTTATTGTAATATCCAATAATTATTCTCGTATTTATCTTTGGCATTTAAACACATAATTATTTGAATATTGAATACCTTAACCGAATTTGTTGTCTCTCCGAAAGCTTCGGCCAACTCGGGATTTATTCCCGCCAACGGTTCGTCTCCGTATCTTATATAAACGGGAACGTATCCCGGGATGCTGGGCAAATATTGAATGGGACTCGAATCTAAAAGAAGTCGAACACGCTAGTTGAAACTAGGCAATGAGGAACGGTGTATGCTTAATACGGATGATTGCGCTGGAAATGCTCACTTGGCAAGGCGAGCTTATTGGCTATGATAGCAATGCGGATATTTAATCGCGTGCATAGAGATTAGCTAGACTTTAAGCGCTTAGTTAAATCTCACCATCTGTGAATCATAAGCTGCAATCACTAATTTGACTAAATAGCTTTCTGTTCTAAAATTATCTTTTTTAAGTCAAAAATTATAAAAATAAAAATTTTCAATGTGCAATTTCTTTTTTAACTGCATTTATTTTAATAGAAAATTATTTCGGGCAAATTTATGAAAATATATTCTTTTTATCTTCAAAAATTTATTTTTATTTTTTACTTTAAATTACAGATTCTAATATGCCATCTTAGAAATCATTAATTTTTTAATAAAACTTTTTTATGAAATTAAAATGTTCATTTATTAATATTTTTTCTATATTTTTTAATTTAAATTTATTTAAATTTATTCCACTTTAATGGAGGATAAATTTTAATTTTTTTAATTAGAAAATTAAAAATTATACTTGCTTTATGAATATTTAATTCATTAAAATTACTATTTTCACTCGTATATACATTTGGATTTAAACGATTTTTTTGGCTCATTTTGTAACTGAAAAAAATTACACACAACTTGCCAGATGTTTTGCCAATTTATTATGCTCTTAATATTTATTATTCTTAAAATTTTCAAAGTAGCGCACTAGTTATAATCCCGAATTGCGATCACTGCACAACACTGATCCTCCACAATGCGGTTGAATTATCAATGCTCGTCCGGGCGGGAATCTTGAACGTCGTATTTACTCACAGGCATAGCCAATGAGAGGTACCAGGAGTACCAGAAGGGAGATGGCCCTGGTACCACGCAGCGTCCCGGCAGCCTGCATCTTTGAACGGTACTGGGCCCCCGGAGCACGGGGCTCTCTCCTTTATATGTACGGTCCCCTACCCTCTAGCTAATGCTACGAAGAGGCCCATCGGGGTTTGCATCGATTCAGGAACGCCGTTCCGTTAATATCGAAACAAAAAGTCGAGTTCTCCTTTATTTTCGGCAATCGAGCCAAACGAGGGCAACTTATCGCGGTTCCCTCCCTTTACGCGCCGATAATGATAATAGGTTTCGCGCGATCGATTACTGTATTTTACACATCGACTAGATCTTATTCGCTTTTACGAGGGATGCTTTTTTTAGTACAGGGGAAGAATGGTTATGCTAAAGTATCTAAAAAATTTAATCGGCTACAGATCTGAAAATAATTTTGTTGGACCATCAAAATAATTATGCAGTAATGATTTTACACTTTATATATATAATTAATAATATTTTATAAAGATTAGAAGCGTGTATTATATTTTTTACTATATTTTACATTATATTTATATTATATAAATTATAATACAATCACTTTTTAACCTAATGCATAATGTGCGTAAATCTAAAGCTTTGAGTTTTTCTTAATTGATATTATGCAATCGATCAATGTATTTTAAAGATTGAAGGACCGTTGATCGACGTACAATAAAATCCGATAAATCACTGATAGTTATCTACATAGTAAATTTACTGGTAGAAACATGTAGCATGTGCCATTTTTCCGTTTTGCATATCTCATACGTTTAATTATTATCTGTTTAATTATTATATGACCCAGCAATTTACTTCACCGTAACGCATATATAAAAATTTGCATCTTTTGAATGTAGACAAAATTTTTTTATCTCAAACATCCATTCTTGACGACGAATCTCTGACTTGTAAAAAATACCGACACAAACGGCATCGGACAGATGACAGATTTCCTTTTCTTCTCGCAATGATAATGCAAGCGTTTTGATAGAATCGCCTTGCAATAATGAACGTCCTCTGAATTACGACCGTGGCAACGATGGTAGACGATGTTGACCAAGGTGTTGCTATTAAATGCCGTGAATCTTTACTCGTCTTGATAGAATTCAGACTGTTAAAGCTCACATTTACAAGCATGCCAACTTGGCAAGATAACCGTTAACTGTAGCGTCGTTTTCTCACTAAACTTTATCCCCTAAAATATTATAAATATGCTACATCGATACCGCAGCTCCGTTTCGTAATACGACAATATTATCTATTTTTTATAGTAAATGCGATACTTTGACATTTAAATTTTCGCATTTTTTTTTATTACCGAAACGTTTTCTCCTATATACTTTTGTCGTTGTGAGAAGCATTTCATAAAAGTCAATTTATATTTTACACATATCTTGATATATACAGGTATGTTGCCTGTTGATCTTGTCTTAAAAAATTGTTTAATTAAGCATAAATGTAAACAAGCTTATTAATAAGCACGCAATATTTGGATGCGAATTATATTTTGAGGTGTAAGTTATTTTTTTACAATGAAAGAAGGATCTCTATAATAATAAATTATAAATAAGTAAATGGTAATACTTAATTTTATAGCCGCAAATTTCAGATCTGTCTATGATTGTTCGCGAGTTCAAACGAGAATATAATCATTGCCGTGTAAATGCGTTATTGGGAAGAGCATAACTCAGATAATAACACCAGTACGCGAAGGAATTAATATGAAATACGATCCGCTATTTATATTATTATAAGCTAGGAATCTTAACTGCATATTTTCCCCGCAGCATAATTCCAATACGAAGTGAAAATATCAAATCGCACAGTTTCTTATTTTTGCTATAAAAATATTTTGAAAATTTAAAAAATATATTACGATCATAAATTTAGTAAGGTCTAAACAAGTGAATAAATTTTTTGGAAGATTTTTTTTACAAAAAATCTAACAGCAAATATATTGCTTTTGCCATCAATCTGGTAAATTTGTATTTGAAATAAAAAATGTTTTTTTTTTATTTGAAAGGTGTAGTTATAATGAAATAATTCTTTAATTATGCTTTATGATAATAACTAATTTTCTATAGATAATTATATCCTATAAGAAGATGAGAGGATTTTTATTTTTTTTTCTGTCTCGCTCTTTTTTACCATCTTATCATGATGCGAATAGACCTTGGTAATATTGATGTATCTTGGGGGAGGGAAAGGTCAGGATCACTATTCGACCCTCAGTCTCGCGCGTTCGTCGCATCAATGCGTTTCTTTTGCAGATGTGATGACAGGTGCGAGAGTCAGCTATCATCTTCGCTTGCTCGCGTGACAGCACCCAAGGGAGATTTAAAATTACGTCACTTTCCATTTTATGCCATTTCTACTGGTCTACCTTGATAGGCTCGTGAAACGAGTCGCCTCTGGTAACAAGTTATACCCGCTCTTCCACTAGATCGAAGTGAGCATTAGCCGCAACATCCGTATAAATTAATTTGCAACTGGGAGTTCCTGACTCACTCAAAGATTGTTTGACACGCTATTAAATTTTTATCTAAACACATTACAATATAAAATGTACATAGTACAATATAAAATTTTTAAGACAGGGCGCAATATAATGGGGGAAAAAAAATCGAACTATGTCACTTTTCATTTCGTATGTAATAGTTGCTCAATCATAGTGTATCACAGTTAATCGTCGCCCCTTTTCCGCTTGATTGAATCGAGCAAGGGAAGATAACTAACGAATATAGACATGTGCACATGTATACGTGTATCTCTCGCCAGATACGTGCGTGCGTGCGTGATCTCGTTTAATGAAATAGCATACGGGGTTTTTGATTCTGGATTTTAGAATCTTAATGTGCACGGTATTACAACACAATTCTCGAGAGAGAACTTGACATTAGTATCACTTAGCCACGAGAGATATACAATTATGAATAAACGGCCGATAAAAACACGCCTATTACACATCATTACAGACTAAACCTGTTGAATCGTATAGAGGTATCGTGCGATTATAATAATAAAACAGCAGGTAGGCCTCCTGTAAGAATAAGTACGTAGCAAACGGTTTTATGAAAATATTGATGCTGCAACCGGCTGGGGGAAAGAGCGCGTCGATGGTTAGAAGCGTGCCAAGATTAAAACGCAATTGCACCTCGGGATTAATTCACGACGCGTTGTTGCAGCGACTTATAAATAATTGCTAGTCTCTCGTCGCGCCCTGTGCCAGCCCGTGATCCTCATGCGAGTCATGCGTGTTATGTCGAACGTGGAACGCGACTAGATCAATCGCAAGCAGGATGGCTCTATTGCAATCTAGGCCATCATGGGATTATCGACGAAGGTCGCCGGTTCTATGTGCCCCAAGTCCGCCAGATCTCGTATTGTCTGATATACGAGTTTCGATACGCCCGATTACGTTCCCGCTGAGAGAGAGCTTCCGCTCTTTCGCTTTCCCGTGGATGCGTCTATCTTCAAAAAATCGCGCTGGCCTCGATCCTTCTAATAAAGTAGCGCGCGAATACGCGGTTATATTGCATGCCAAGTCAGTTAGCACGGAATTCCCGTTTAGACGCGGAGTTTCGCTGCCGGAGAAGAAAATGTTACGCGGCGCGAGTCTCGCGATGTCTGTCGAATCGCGAATAAACCAAAAAAAAAAAAAGAAAAAAAAGGAAAAACGCTGTCTGTCGCGACGCGAACACGTGAAAAAGGAAAACGCTCGGCGTCGCTCGTGCGTTGCACCGCGGCGCCGCGGGCTCGCTTTCCTATGCAAATTCCAGTCGTGTGCAACCGGTTCCCTTTACGATCCCTCGAGACACCCGGAGGATTAAATTAAATCCTGGCCGTGTACTCTAATCGCCGGCGATCTTGAGTCGTGCAGCATTGAGACATGGAAAACGAGGTGCGGAAACTCCACGCCCAACGATAATATTTCATCCTGTTCAATCGCTATCTTATCGTTATTACGATTATTGCCGATACTAGACGGATGCCAACAGGTGATCACGCTTATGAATCTGAGAAATACTCTCGTGAAGTATACGCCATTTGACACGCATATCTTATATTTTATGTAGACGTGTCTCAAGTTGCATTAAAACAAAACTACATCCTAATACAACTGCATACTGTGCTATCAATATTCAATCACTATAATTAAATTTACAGGTCATTTAATAAATATTGAGAAATTGCAATTTGGCTCTAATGAGTAAACGCGGATTTATTGATTAATTAAAAGTAAATAAATACTTGTTTCAACGATGACGCATGAAGTAAAAACCTGCTTTTTGCACGGGGTCTACCTTTGAATATCTTTAGATCTTGAAATATAATCGACAGGATGAGCCTGTAAAATTAAACTCGATATTATACATAGTGAGATCTGACGGAGCGTATCAAGCATAATTCAACGCACGTGCGCAAAGGTTAATAGCGATTACACGATACCTCTCATTTCGTACAAGATTAGACGTCTTACTCTCGCATCTGGCAGCGGATGTGTCTAGAATGTGAGCCCATTTTCACCTGCCGGCGTAATCTAATGTCATTAATTTACCGATAGCGCTGATATATGCTGTCATAAAAAGTGAAATAATGAAGTAGCGGATTAGATGATTAGGTCGCGTGCTACAGCGGACATTGATTAATGTTTCAAACGGCCGAGCGTGTTTGCTCTCCGACTCTGGAGCCCGTGTGTTGAATGATGTAAAAACTAAACTAATCTTGTGGGCAAATACCTCATTTACAATATCTTTGTGAAACGTATTGCCCGTATGAGGCCAGCATTCCTGCGCGTATGATTTGCGACTCGATTCGCGGAAACGTTATTTCACGATTATTTTATCACTGCATCTTTAGACGACAGTTCGATTATAATCTTGATGATCTATACCCTTTTTATTTCCTACCGTTTAATACCTTGTCGTTCGTTGACATGATACGTTGTAGAAACCGTTAATTAGTTTTAGTCGTACGAATCCGGTTTTAGCTAGAATAAAACTTGCTTATCAATCTCGTAGGATTAGCTGATATATTGACTTATGGGTAGGGACTATCATTAATCTGTCATGATTATTTTTAATGATAATAATTTAATGATTCTTTGGCTTTTAATAACGGATAGAAACGATCTGAAGATGCATGAATTGTTAATACAAACTTTATTCTCATTTTATTATACAGATCTAGTTAACAAATTTACTATATGCTACTTTAAAAAACACATGTATTTAAATTTTAGTAAATATTACTAAAAATCCATATTTGTTACTCAAAATGTTTATAGCATATGATCTCACAAAATAAATGTGATATTTGAATGTTAGCAAATAAATAATAAATCGACAGACCGCGAAGAAAGCAACGATGAAAATATATAGAAACAAAGTTATGATGTACTAACATTTTTTATTCAATTTTTTCATCTGCATAAACAGGACAAGGCACGAATTGCTAACGTTACGTGTTAGAAATATAATTACGTACTGCACAGCTAAAATGTTCATCTGCCATTATTTGAATGCAACATGTACACTTTAACAAAATAAGATGAATGTTAAAAGTGGCGCGCACCTGCGAATTTCCGGCACTTTCGGAGTGTCCCGAGAGAGAAGTCAAGGAAGACCGCCGAACGTACAATTACTTCGCTCGTGTAAGTTTTTACGATCTGTCCCTGGTTCGCCCAGTTTTTCCTGGTGGTAGAGCGGCTCGCGGTCGCGGGCACCACGGAGTTCGCCGGCCGACGACGGTCAACGACCAGAAAATACGCGCGAATTGTAGAAGAAGAGTCCTTGCCTATGATGGCGCGATCGATCGGAGTCAATGGGCATTTGACGACCCGCAGACCCACATTTTCTCCAGGCCGTTGCATCCCGTCGCTCTTACAAAACCGTCCGTAGTTATTATTGCCCGGAACTTTCGAGGAAACATTAGGTTTGCAAACTCGTGAGAGTCTTACAAAAAAAATTCGACGCTCCTTCCGTATAAATTCAGTCTGTGTCACACGAAAATCACACTTTTCTTCTAATTATATGAAGTTTCGAAATAATCAATTTTTAATTTACAAATGCGTGTGTAATTGCACATATTACATTACAAATAATTTTTACTTTTGTTCTACTTTATTTCTCTCTCTCTCTCTCTTTTTTTACTTAATTTTCGCGTTTTATTTTTTGCCCTCTGTCAAATCTTTCTTGCGATGAATCTCTTGATCTTAATTTTAATGATAGACCGCGAGTACTGGAGCTGATCATAATTGAGATGTGGGTAAAGGAAATTCTAAAGAAATTTAAGACGTAATCCGTAATTGTTGTAGTTACGACCGTGAAATTAACAGGAAAAAAAACTAGTTGCTGACGCATATAGTAAATGACCAGCGAATAGGCCACTTTGGTCGGCACGAAGTGAATTACGTTCCTTCGCTCTCCTCGCGCTCTGGACGCGATATTCTTGTTTTTTAGCAGCTGATCGTGCCGATAAGGTTGCCGAAGGGATGCCGTCGGGCACGAAGGTGCGAGCGTGGCGGACGCTGCGCGAGAATCGCGAGATGAATACGATGCTCGTTCGAGTAGACACCCGGACGGTGTCCCGATCAGGCTTCGCGTTTCGGTGAGTAATTCGTTCCACGCCGGGTTATTCCCTTTCTCCCTGCCCGGAAGAGAAGAATTGGAAGAAATTTACCGTTACGTTCATCCAACTCGCGCCGTAATTACTGTTGCCACTCCGCAGTTATGGACAGTCGGCCGGCGCATCGCTGAAATCATTCTCGCGGATGCTGCGGTGCCGTCGCTCTCGTACCCGGTTGTATTTATAGAGAGTCTGGTTGTGCGCGCGGCCGCGCGGCGTTTAAATCCCACCCATAGAAACGCGCGTGAGATACTTATGACGCCGATCGCGGAACGCTATACGCGAGAGGAAAGACCGCCGAAGCGCTTGAGATTATGGCGCCGCCGGTTGCGGGTACCACGTGAATTACAACGGTTTGATAATGCGGAACGGGTACCACGTGATATGATGCGGAACGGATTCGAGCATGCATTACGCTTCACGAGACGCCGGGATGATGAACTTTATCGCCTGTCGTCGAATTATAGTCTCCTCCGCACGTGTCTTACACGTATTACGTGCACTTACGCTTCCCCTCTACAGGTTTGATTCTGATTTCACTCAAAAGATAATTACTCGTAGATATCTTCGAGGCTCTGGCGTGGCCACGTTAAAAAAATGTAATTGCATAATTGTGGGAAAAAAAATCAACGTTCTTCCGGACATGAAGGTCTTCTCCGGGAAAATTTTCCGATTTCACATATTTGCGAGTTAACGAAAAAAAAAAAAAAAGGATAATAGTGATGATGGATCGTCTTATTATCATGAGTGTAGCTTTATCGAGAAGCGTAGAAATTAATGGACTATTAAAGCCACGCGAGGAGTGCAGACGCAATACGTCTCGTTAACACGCAGCGTTTTCTTCCGCTGAAGCTCCATGAAAAACTAATCACGAACCTCGTAATTATTTCTACGAAGTCGTTTACGTCCGAATAACGCAGTGAATCGTCATTTTTGTTAAAGCCAAACCTGTTTTTGTTATTTATTCGCGGCCACCGTGCAGCAGTACAAGTGTCTGTTGTACAAAACGAATGGAAAGGGAAAATGTTCTTACGTTAAAATATTTTAAGGCCATTTTCGAACATTGTGTTAATACAAAGTTTTTATTTATGATGATTTATAGTACTTGAAGAATTCACGCTTTTTTTTTTGTACTGTATGTTTGTGTATTAAACATAAAGGCAGGATAAATCTTTAATGGCAATACATTTACTTGATTTACATGATTATATGTACTCCGCTTATTTCTTTCCCCTGAAAAAGAAAATTATGTTAATCGATGCAAACGCAAACTATCAATAATGAAACAAATCTTTGGTAAAACACTTACCAGCTTCCAGAAGAAGAAGAGGCAGACGCCTGGGAATGAGACCACGAACCTCCACCGCCTCCGTATCCACCACCCCTAAAGTAACAAAATTATTTTAATAAAGAACTGACGGGTCTGTAGTATATATATAACATACAAGTATTGACTGGTTGATAAGACAAGATATTTAAAGAAATCTTTTTTTTTTAATTAAAAAATATTAATAATTTTAGCTATTGAAAATTTAGTTACTTAAAAATACAATTTATTAAAATTATATTTATTAAAATTATTATTGAACGATTCTAAGTATGTGGTTTTATATATGCGACTAATTAAAAAAGAAATTAGTATAAATACCCGCAACGAGGGCAACCGCCGCCACCTCCATAATGAGGCCTGTGTCCTGTAATAAGTACACGCGTATTATTATACTATAGTACTGCTGTCAGATACCCTAGACAAAGCCTGCCCCTGTTAGGCGCGATTATAATGGAGATCAGCGGCAGCAATGTATTAATATATAATTAGAGAACATAATCCTTTAGAAGTTATAATTATTAGTATTATTATGAGCAAATTTCAGCTGGAGAAAGCTAAGCGAGCAAAAAATTTCTGTTATCGATTATTACTCTGTTATTATTATCTTAATTATAATTGCTTTTCTTATATGCATAAGGGTTTTACTTAATATTATAATTTAGTAAAAATAAGAATATGTAAGTTTTTAATTTTTATTAATGTCTAAGCATTATTTTTAAACAAACTCCTTTGAAGCATAAAGCACGAGTATGTAATTAATAATTTATTTAATAATTAATTTTTTATTTAAGATAATGCAAAAATTGAAGAAGCTATACAACAGGTTGTCATAGTTAAAAAAATGGTTGAAGTTGATTTGGTCAAATGGTTTGCGTTTCAATTTTTAGAAACCTGCATAGTAAGCTATTCACTTTTGAAACAGTTAATGCAATATTTTAAAGCGAACCCTGAATAACTATTATTACTGATATATAAAGTAGGTATAATTATATCCTAATATAGGTACATTAAACAATAATTTTGATATATATTGTTTTGAAATCCTATTAATTATTAATTGATAATTATTTTAATTATGTATATACATCTATCTTGATTGATTTAGAATATCTAGATGTTAAAATTTGGAAAGAATTTTTTGTTAAGTTAAAATTAAAAAATGTAATAATTATATTAAGTACATATGATGTATGAAAATATATATGATTTTTGCTATTTATTTCTTAAAACTTAGTTTTTCAAAAGTCTTTATCTAGAATTATTTGTGTTATTTTAATCATAGAGTGGAAGGATATTTTTATTTAAAACTATTAATTTTAGATCAGACAAAATTGGTCCAAAAAGGATCGGCAAAGTGTATAGTAAAAAAGTAATATACGGTTTCGGGGCATGCTTTAATGCTAAGTTGATAAGTATTTATCGATTAGTTGTACCTACTTCTTTGCAGTTAGAATCATAACTTACCTCCGCCACCACTAGGATAATAACCTCCACAGGTGGAGCAATAACCCCCGCTAGGATACCCTCCGCCACCACTTGGGTAATGTTTACCCTTTTTCGAATACCCACCCCAACCACCTCCTCCTCCTCCGCATTTAAAACAGATGGTTCTCTTTTGACGGTATCTATTTTCATCACCCTTCAAAGCCGAGTCTATCATACTCTGGGCCTTTGCCTTTTCCAATTTCATCTTAAGCACTTTCGCCTTGCTGTTGAGATCGATCTTGTCGACCTTGAAACCTTGGCCTTCCAATCCCTCCGCAAATTCGTCGAGGTCGACGGGTGGATGCTTTTCTAACTCTTCGTTTTCATCGTCTTCTACTACTAGGAGAACAGAGACCAGCGGTTCTACACGGAAAGAAAAATTCTAGAAAAATTACCGTGCTCGAGACTATAACTCTAGTGCAAACGTGTTTTGTAATGTAAATGTATGAGGAAAATTACTATTTGTTATGGACAATTTCAAATAAATGGATCAATTAAAAAAAATCACTAAAATTTCTAATTTAGTACAGTAAAATATATATGAAAAACAATTTTTACTTGATTTTGGCGAAAAATTAATGGTTGGTCATAATTAAATATAAAAGTTTTCTTAAGTTTTATCGTGCTCCTTGTAAATTTTTCTTTTACGCTAAAGAATACTTAAAGATCAGTTCATAAAATTTTACTCCGCTGTCTCTGAAAACTGTGTTTATCTTGTTTGGCTACCATCGAGTTTCATATTGTATTGATCATGTATTTAAGTGGCAAGGAAACAAATAATATTACGTATTGCATCATTTAGTAGCCTTCGATCAATTGAAGATAAATTTCAATAAAAATAATCAATTGCAGTAAATTTAATTTCAATATATGCGATTGATTCCTGGCGGAAAAAATTTCTATGAATGTAAAAATATTTATTAAAAGTAAAAATTTATAGGAGTTTTTAATGTTTTATATAAATATCGAACTTTTTGTAAAAATTAAAAAAAATAACCACAAATTACAATTACTTTCTCAAATAAATCTCTCTGAATATATTTTTTTGCTGAAGATGTCCTATATAAATTTTTTACTTATATATGCTTCATGTTTTTATAACAATACTTTAAACAATTCAACAATAATTATTAACTTATCACACATATGTAGCCATAAATATGTATCCATAACCTTCGAATGTTTACAGATTATCACGAAGTGTTAGTTCCCGTAAAGTCTTCGAAGTGAAGCAACGTCGACGGCGGTTCACGATTGGTTCACGATACATTTTTTTTATTCAAATTTCTTCTAAGAATTCTTTCGACTCTGTTCGCCCTTATCATTTTACAAATAATTAATGTCAAGTGGAATTTATCAAAAGATAATAAGGTATGAGACATCATATATTTTATTGATTCACACTCACCCAATATCTCAGGAATCGTATCTACAACCTCATTTTGGAACATTTCCTCTGATGCGTTGCTGCTACCATTTTTTACAGCATACAGATTAATTATATAAACTGTAGCATGATGTTCCTCTTGTCCTAAGGGTGGCGGTTGTAATTCGGTCGACAATGTATGTTCTTCGTGAGTATTTACACCTGATTCTGGTCGCAAAAAAAAATCAATTGATATTTACGTGAAGAGAAATAGGAAACTTCTATTGAATGACATGAATTGACGTAAAAAGAATTTTAAATCGGCGATTAGATTTGTGTGCCAACGCAAACATCCTGACATCATTATTATTCTCGAAGACGAACATGATCTCGCCTGCTGCATATGAATAGATTACAAAGCTCATTGCTTTTCAAATTCTCTAAAGAAACATTTAAATTTATGATAAATGAAATACAGCGCAATATATCAATAACACAGATTAAGTAATAAAGATAAAATAAAATACTTAGATTATATTTTAAATGTATATAAAATTATTATTACCTATATAAAGAACGCAGAAATATAATTCTACAAATTTGCGTGAAAAATTATTAAAACATTAATGTCACTCAATGAAAAAGTTTACGTTATTATTCTTTGTAGCTTTAATAATATTATTTTATATTATAAAAATTATTACAATTAAAGTTAATACATTAAATTGAATGCCTATTAAATTTGCTTAACTATTATTAAAATATGAATATTGAAAAATTTAAATAAATTAAACGATTCAAATATACTCTTCAAATTATAATCATTGAAAATACACTGGTATACTTTTCTTGTCAATCAGTAAAATTAATACATTGATCTTTCAGTAATTATACATGAATTTTGAAGTAAAAATCAGTAAAATACAGTGAATGCTCACTAATTATCACAGCTATAAGTATATCATTGCAAATCAGAGATGATAATACACTACAATTTAGAGAATACCATATGCCGAGGAAATAGAACGTACGTTATGCACGAAGAGATTTTTATCAAATATAATTGCAATCTGTTCTCTCACCTGGCAAAATAGTCGGTAATCCGAAGATGACCGTGGCAAATGTAAACAGAAGCACTAGGCTAAGAGCGCGAGCTGCCATAGTGACGGGATTCGATATCCTCAGGATGCACTGCATGCCAATTCTTTAATCTCGCCGCTTTTATAGTCATCTATCCGACACGCATTTGATCCTGATGTAATTATGTAACGTGCCACCTCCACCGCTTTCCTTCACGCGATACGCGCCGCACCGCGCCGAGCGGCCGATGCTGGATTTTTGGATTTTCCGAGGGAGTCCCCCGTAATGCGCGTGTGCACGCGCGCGCGTTCTGAGACACTTTTCTCCGAAATAAGGATGCAATCGTGTGAATCAATGAGAACGTTATTAAAACGAACTTAGAAAGAAACCGAAAGGAGATAATAAAGTCGATAAATTAATATATGACCTGTATTGTTGTAATTTCTCTGCGCGAATAATTATATCTTGTGGTTTTTCATTCGTTGATTATGTCACAGGAGAGACAGATAATGTTAAGAAAATGTATTAAACAAAATTCTTCTTTTTGATATATTGTAATAACAGAATTGTTACTATAAAAATAATTGAAATGTTAATACAGCCAAAATAACTGGTATGTGAAATATTAAAAAATTAAACGCAAAAATTAAAATGATGAGAATAATAATCTTGTCGTCAAAGAGCTACTAAGACGTATTGATAAATGACTACTGAGAACTTGCATCAATTGGTAATTACCTTTTTTAAACGGAGTTTTATGCAGAATAGACATTTTCATTTATTCGTTAACTCATTATTAATCTAGTAACACTCTTTAATTATTGATTTTTGTTCACATTATTATCACATTAGGTTATTCACTGCATATATTTTAACGTACGTAGTCATCAGTAATCGTAGCAACGTCATGTACCCGACTAATAGCGGAATGATTTCCCTGGCATCAAGCTATTATTGTAATTAAATAGTTCCCATACATTAAACATTGAATGACGTTTGTGCTAGGATTTCCCAACTCGAGCATATTTTTTTCATAATTAGCGTTGTAACATTTTTTTCTCGGTACTCAGTAAATTTACATTTTGTTACAAAAAAATGACGAAATGAAATTTATGTGTGTCTGTGACGTCTTACTTAAAAATTAATTCATAATCTTTTCTAACGTTATAATTTTAAGTCGTCTTTAACTAAAAAACTATTGCTGCGTTAATTTTGAAGTGACAATTTAACTTCTATCAACTTATATTTTATATATTTTTATGTTTTTATTTTATTTTAATTTAACACAAAATATTTATTTATAGTGATTAGCACTGTAGTTAGAATAACGATCAAATTACATTTGCAAACCATCCAGTTAATATTTCCTGTTTGCTTCGTTGCGGTTAAACCCGTTGCAATCGTGTTATTGCGTGTCAATTTTGCTTATGTGTAAATTTTCGCATATTCCTATCATCCATCACGAACGGATCAACTTGTTTATAAAAATACGCGATACAAGTTTCCAAGTACCTTAAGCAGGTGCGTGATGTAATGACATGCAACTAACATCGTATTTTTTCGAGATTGAACAGCAAAAAATTTATTCTAATACATACTTTTTATAAGGCTTAAATCTCGCATTTTTTTGCAATTTACAATGATGTTTTTTAACAACGATAATAAGTTACGGGCGGTTATTCTTAATTTGTTAAGATTAAGACAATGTTAATCTTAATTTTAATACTTTATTGCTGTTTTCATACGTCATATGAGTGTTGCAGCACGTCAATTAGAATATATTTTTAATACTTTCTACTCACGTCATCACTCATTTGCAAGCGGAATTAATTAGATTTTCTAAGAAATGCAATAGCTGCAGATTTGATTTTCTGGGATGGTCCATAATTGTACTTACGTGTATCGTTACTAAGAACAATCTTTATGTGTTTTATATACGGTTTGTTCGAATTGTGCGTAACTAAAACCGCATCAGCTGCCGACAACACAAATCACTTTCCTGTTGACTGCAAAAGAATGCGGAGTTCGTTTAGCCTTGGCTGAGATCAAGGTAAATCAGATTTAGAAGTTATAATCGCGATGATGATTGAGAGTCGCGACGAAAATCCCTTTGAAGGAAGACGCCGATTCTAAGAAGGATCCATTAATTAACAGACTATTTCGCAATAGTCTAATAATGCGATATATTCTATTTCTAAATCTAAAAAAGAAATACAGCGCTAACATATGTGTCATCATTACCATTAATTTATAGCTACGATTTATGTGACATAGGTTGCAGTCATATGCAACATCGCAAATATGTAAATCCACATAATTGTTGCTTACGATATACGTATAAAAACATAAGAATCTCGAAAACAAGATTGCACCGAAAAAATTAAAAAATAGTAACAAAAACTTACTATATGTAACGTTAATTATCTGATTTTCACATTAGAACTTTTTTACACGATAAATTAGTAAATTAGTCAGCGAGATATCGGTTCAAATCACGAGAATAATCTGTAAACGAGTTATGCATAACTATTGTACGATTAAAAAAAATTAATTAAAATATCGCGGGGATTTTCTTTACTGTTAGCAAATTAGTTATTCGAGTCGGTCGTTTATTGCTAACTTATGTGAATTTGAAAGAAAGATATTAATTATCGGTCATTACGTGATCTTTATGTCTGGCATTAAGCTACAGTGTTATTAATCGGTATAAATTATTTAATAAGAATCTATTGATGTGCGATAGCTTCAACCTTACGCCCCTTAACAAATGTTAGTTCGCTCTTCGTTAATTATAGAGTACAAATAATCGAATTTCTCGCGGATAATGTTCGACCGGTTTTATGATAATTATTTTTACCATAGCTTTTTATGAGTCTAACTGAGACGATCGGTGAGTCAGTGCTGAGACCTTGAATCCCATCAGCGAGTATTTCAGACTTTACAAATGCCAGATTTGATGTTACTTTCACCGATAGCTTTGATCTATTTGTTTCAGATCCATTAATTAATTCATAATTTTTATAGACAATAGTATGATACTAGACAATGAATTAGATTAATGAATGGACATTTATCTGATACATAAAACTCTACTTTGATTTGTTTTTTATTTATTACAAATCTTTCTATCTACATGCATTACAACGTTTTTTCTTCGCGCAAAATTTCCGAGAAATCGAATTAATGGAAAAGTAAGCTATTTTTAATATCTGTATATGATTAATTGATAATATCTTCATTTTGATGACGTATATGAGTAAAGAAACAGCTACTACGTCATTGTAATTTATCAAAAAGTTAACTTAAACATAAAATTATCTTAATTAATGAACAATTGGAGAAATAAATAAGAAATATTTTTTTATTTATTATTTAAAAAGCTTATGCATTTAAAGACTTTCTTGAATATAAATGTTACAAATCCTTGCTAGTTAGAAAAGTTTTTGTAATATATTATAATCACAATTATTTTTTTACTTAAGACTTATTCGAAAGAATATTAATTTTTTTGTTGAAATGACAAAGAAAAACCAATTTGAATAATTAATATTATTATATCTAATTCACTTCTCATTCTAACTCACGTACCGTCTGCTGATATTATTGCTAAAAATGATTGGTAAAAATTGTCGATAAGACAGACTTTGCTTATTCCCTAAGTTATTTAGACCGTTTGCTTATTTCAAAGATGTCGCGATGAGTTTAAGATTATATGAATCTTGACCTATAGGGACGATTAATCTATAATTATTGAAACTTAATAATACATCTAAATTTAATCTACTGCGGAATTATTTACGTAAATTTTAATTATTTTTATTCATTTTACAAGCAATAATACCATGTACATTAAAAAAAATGAACACCAGATAATTTAATTTAACAATAACAGGAAAACGTAATGCGATTTTTATCTTTAAGTCATTATACAATGTCAAACAGTTCACCGACAGTTTCCGCGAGATCAGAGATCAAATCTCTATCAGAATATTCTCGTTTGGAATCTTTACTTTCAATTTGAAGACTCGTCGACCCATGATTTCGATTGTTCTTAGAATCGCGTAGCCGATGTTCAATAAAAAAATCTGGTCGGGAAACCCTATGATTCGGTTGCCATTTATAGATGTGAATTGTTGGTTTTTGTTCGTGTCTGGATGTGCCAGGTGCATAGATATTCAATGTCGGCCGTGTTTCATCGCACGGTTTTGTAATAGTCACTGTTGGTCGATTGAAACGCTGATCTAAAATGATAATTTTAACCTTCGCTCGTCATTTTGATACGATAAACCTTAAACAATTTCTTAATAAATTTGGAGGGTAGAAAATTAAATGTATATTTGATAATTGCACTCGCCACTGAAGCCATTGCTTGGATCAACGTTCCTCCATGTCGGCCAACAGGGATGTCGTGCATTAACGGCCGCAGCTTGTGAAAATTGTCTACCAGTTGTAGAGGATTGCGAGGTACCAGCGGAAGATGCAGCGCCGGTAATTGCTTGTCCACTTTCGATCGCTCCGAAAGAAGCGGCAGTTGCTTGACCAAAGCTAAACGAATGGCTTTCGGTCTTGACATTATTACCTTTGCTATAAGCTCCCGCGGCTGCGCTAGAAATTCCTGATAATCCCGCAGAAACAGTCGTCGATTTGCTTGCGGAAACGGAAGAACTGAAAAACAACTGCCTTTTATATACGCCAAACGAATTTTAAATTGAAGCACATTGTCTCATACACACCCATCAATCCCGTACCCCGTAGGATGATTGTAACTGTTACTTTCCGAAAGGCTAATACCATCGAGATTCGCACCCAGGCTGACAGAGTGCGCATTATTATTCCCTGCGTTTAAACTGACAGTCGCCGTGACGGGGATAAGAGAGAGGAGACGTGTCTGTGGTTCCTTATTATCTAACATCTTGATGACTGATTCGGGTGTTAGTTGTGGTGGCGTGTTCCATCGTTGCTCGTATTCGTCTGTTCAATGAAAAGCGTTTGTTTTTAAACACATATATCCATTCTTATATTTTACTAAATTTTATACTTGCATCAGTTACGTGAAAATTCAAATTGAAGTCAAACACACGTACAAAATTCTCATAAATCTTTAGATCGTAACACCTTTACAGTAAACATTACCAATGCGCGTTTTATTTTAAATTTGTGAATATTAAACTGGTATTACAAAATAATGATGATATTAATAACTTTTCTGTTTTTAAGAATTCTGAAAAGAAAATTTGAAATTTGGTAACACCACTATCACTTATTCGAGACATAAAGGTTTAAAAAATTCCATGAATATAAAAACGATCGTTATATCACGACAAATAAAAAAAATATTTTCAGAGGCACTCTCGATGTAACATACTCGCACTTATCACAAAAATGCTTTCTTATCGGTATTTTCGATATTTACGTGCACTGACAGATTTCATCTTCCCAGAAATATTTCTCTCACCTGCCCGTACAAACGACAGTGCGAACGTTAGTAAAAGAATGCTGCCAATGCTCCTCGCCATGTCTGAATACGTTCTGACTTGGTCGTGCTATCGTCCTACCCTTTTTTAATAACCACGCACGACCTTAGATACATTATTAAGATGCAGGACGCGTTCATTTGAGCAATTCACCTTAGATGAATTGTTGTGCGGTGACGCGAATCCCGATACAGAATTATAATTCTCAGTGGCCAACAGATACCAATAACCAGTAAATTTTTTGAATTATTTATTGTACACATATTTTGTTTTGCATTTTGACTTTATTAGGAAGTGAAAAACCTACATTACGATACATATTTATGTTAATGTTAATTTTCTTCGAAAAAGAGAATATATTTCTTTGAAAAAGAGAATATAAATATAATTGTTCATGTCCTTATTAAACTTTAGTAAAATAAATAATAAAAATACAATTTAAGGAATTTGTTAAGAAAGCATATGCGATTTCTATAATATCACTATTATACATTTGTAGGACAGTGATTGTTATAATTTTAGTAAGATTTATATTATAAATAACATTTAATATATCATAAACAATTGATATTACGCACATCTTATTTATATTTTTAATACAAAGGAAAGAATTAATGATTAATCATAAAGGTATTCCTGCGTTTCTCGCGAAATATTAGAGGATATATTACTATTCTGATTTACATATCAGTATGATCGTATAAATCACAAGAATTATTTATATTCATTTGCATAATTGATCATTTATCTGACAGCATCCTCTTCTTCTATGGCTTATCAAAAAATGCATGTGTATTCTACGTTGTGTTTATAATGTTACAAGTGTGAGTCATACAATATTTATTCATTAAAAGAATACATTATTTGGTATAAGCGTATTTTAATAGCGTAAACTCAACGAAAATCTTTTAACATAAATTATTAAAATCACCTATAACAGCACAAAATCAAATAAAATCTTTTAACATAAATTATCTTTAACGTTACATATTTTGATTATATATATTAATTATGCATTAATAAACATTTGTTTACCTGTATTTTATGCGTAATAAAATTTATTAAGTATCTATTAGACTGATGGAATTATTGACATTACAGGATATAATTAATTAAATTAAAACTAAATGAATATAATGATTGTATGAATTATTTTATTAATACAAGATTACACGTTAAATATAAACTTATTCTTTAAATTGAGATTTAGTGAATTTGACATATATCATTAAGAAACTTTTCTCCTTCGTTATTTTCAAATGGCATAGGTTACTGATTCATCCAGATACTTAAGCTGGTTAAGATGAATCTTTTTGTGCATTGTTGCTTGATGCAGTATTCTCAGGTGTCAATGAATCTTTGGACTTATCTTTGTTGTCGTCATTTTTTACTGGCGATTGTTGATCGACTGTCGATTCGTCCAGTGTAGAAACCGTTTGAGATACACCTTGCGTATCATTATTTTCAGGTGCCAATGAATCTTTGTTATCGACCTTTTCTTCCGTGTCGTCAATTTTAACTGGCGTAGGTTGCTGATTGCTTAAGGATTCGTTCGGTGTTGAAGTTGTTTGAGATTCATTTATCTCTGTTTTATTGTTTAATGTATTGTCCTGATTGGGCAATTGCTCCTTGTCTTTTTTATTAAAAAGATCTTTTACATCTACAATAAAATAAATGTTTAATTATCACGTGTTCTATCATATAATGAATGTGTATATATTTTTATTGTATAGGAATGCGTATATACTTTAAAAACTTACCGTTGACAATAGTTTCTATTTTTTTAATTATTCTATCGAAATGTTCTTTTAAAAGGTTTCCGAATCTGTGTGCCATATTGTTGAAACCTTCACTTAAATCTTGTATTTCTTTGATTGTTTTTCCTGCAGATTCACGTGGGGTTGTAATAAGACGTAAAGGAGGAACGTCGCGTTTTGGCAAATTTTCGTCTTTCGTATTATTTAAGCATTTGACTAATTCCTGAAATTCTTTGCTAACCTTTTCTGTCACGCTGCCTCTTCTAATGTAGCCATAATAACGTTGAGGAAGACCTATACATTACGATTTATATTTATATTAATTTTTATTTTTTTTTTGCAAATAAAAATGGAAATATATATATATGTTACAAACACTTGTATTTGTTAATATAAATTACGAGAATTAATTATGACTTATCTATCGTCATTCTCTTCATTTGCAGTTTATCAAAAATGCATATACATTCTATGTTCTGTTTACAATGTTATAACAAGTATTCTATGAATATACATTTTGAACACTTATGTAATTTTCAAATTATTTTATTATTTCAGAACAGTAGGTAATTATTTGGCCATGCATATTTTTTATAATATAGTTTTGAAAAAAAGAATTTTAAAAAACTTATACAAAGTTGATTTAATAATAAAAGTACAAAATACAATATATAGACTATATACCTGTTACTCCTTGATACTGAGCGATGGTGAATATTACCAATAGTACAAGATACTTCATGATTTCTTTTGATAGACTTTTTGAACCACAAGTAAGTAAAGGCAAGCACATAAGCAAGACAGATTTTACTGATTTTTCTCAGGTACTCTCAGCTTATATAAGGTCTCGAAAATGTGAACTTCATGATTATCAAGCTAGTATAGATATATGTATATCAGTTACAGATTACTTAGTCTAGTGGTCTCGTTATTTTTATGTATGTACACAAAATATTGTAACGTCAATATTTGACAAAGAAACGATGTGTTTTGTACTAATGGTTCAAAAAGTGCTTTTATCTGAAATCTTAAACCCTTGTAAGAATCTCAATTTTTAAAAGATTCCTAAAAACATGGGAAACCAAGTGTACAATATTTATCTATGTGCTGTACCGCAGATAAACGCGCCTTGTGATGCGTATAATATTGTTTGTGAGAAGTATATAATGAATCTGTTACGAAACATTTCGCATAACAAAAATCACACTTTTTGTGACTATCTGCCGCTGAATCGCCATTGGCAAATATCCAGGAAAAAGAAGCGTAATGCATTTCAATTCTTTGGCGTCTTCACGCGATTGCATTACATGCGAATTTGTTTTTTAGATCGATTGTTCGTAATTGATTGTATCCGAAGGAACAGTTACGCGTTATATTTATTTAAATACCAAGCATTGTCTTAATTACTTAATACGCTCAGGTCAAGAGTCTTTAAAAGAAGGAATGTCGCATCTTTTAGTCATTAATAATGCCTAACAAGTCATAAAGTCTAGAAGGCTACATGTAACATCTGCCGAGTCAGACGATTAAACAAGATTAAAAATGCTTCGTTTTGACAGTGAACCTGAAACGTGAATATTAAAGGCAAAGTTGTATCATGGAATTGCGCATTTCTTAACTTGTTTTTTTGGGAGGGGGGATTACAGTTAACGGAAGTCATTGATAAAAGTCTACTGTATTTTTATATACTCTTTATTAATAACTTCCTATATTTTAGTATCCATTACGAATTGATATAAGACGTTTTTCTTTTTTTTAAATAATTTTTTTTAATAATTTGTAAGTGCAGATTATTCAACTTGTGTCATAATTGATTAGGAATTTTTTATGATTTGTTTAGAAAATAAATAAATACATTGATATCTTTTAATTAAAAGATAGTGTTTAATTAGATAAAAATTGTAAAGTTTTTTGTATATACCATATAATTTTGGCATAAATTTTACTATGAAGAAATTAAAATCAATCGTCATATAAATGCGCATTTAGCCATAGCGATTAAGACTTGCTTTGGTTAAAGCGTGATATCTTACTTTTAAAAACAATGGGACGGTCAAGAAGGAGCAAAGCGGCTGTCAGATTATTGCGTAGAAGGCAATCAAGTTCCGCAATGGGTATTTCCCGAACAACCGCGTCATTTTATTATTCGAAAAAGAAAAATGTTTACGTAGCAAGACTACAAGTGATTGAGACTGCAAAAGATTTTTGGACATCTTGGTTTTTATTATTGAGAACTTCATTAATTTATCTAATTTTATTAGACCCCTAATGGATAAATTACTACAAGGTTTATTCGAAGATAGAACAGTTAGTTTTTAATATTTATTTAAGATAAACTTAATTTTGTTTGAAGTTGTACTTTTGAAGTACTATCAAACGTTTACAAAATCAATTAAATAAAAATTGCACAATACAGATACCATATTTTTTATTGAAGAATTAACATTTTTACATTTATTAAAAAATAAATAGAAAAAATTTGCGCAATGAATCTTTCTATACATCAATGCAATTATATAAACAAAAATGCACTTTCCCGTAACGAATATAATATTGGTTTGTCGTTATATTAACATTAACGTCGATTCTTTAGTATTCTGTTCATATGATTCGACAATTTTGTTCTTTATTTTTTAAAAGAGTACTGTAATTAGTTATAACATTTATATACATTTTTTCTATTAAATAAAATAAATATTTTCTCTTGATATTGTGATATATGTAAGAATTAAATTGACAAATTTTTTTATATTTATAAAGACAATAGAAGTTAACTCAGAAGTATCATGATGTAGAGAACATGCCAAAAAATGACGTGTAATACATTTCTCCATTGTATCATCTTCCCAAATACAGCCGAATGGAATATTTTTATCACTCGTTTAAAAAATACGTGCACCTGAGTCACGTAGCGCCGTGACTAAACGAGCAACAATACCGTGGGTAAAAAGGCGGTGCATCACGTTAAGACATTTTACTCATGCTTATCATAATTCGTTTGAATGAAACATTATTGCGGATAGAAGTTCCACGAATGCAGCTGAGAGGGTACTAATTTGTTAGCTGCTAGCCAATAATCAATCGTTTGTAGGATTACTCTGATCGATTGATTGGAAAATACACGTTCGAGCTTCGGGCGCGGGTTTTAAAGGGGCCAGAGAGAACGATGGATTAATGGCGATTATCCTGGATCGATTATCAATCTAACAGGATGTGGAAACCGGCCACGATCATCCCAGTGACAGGCTATTATTATTTATAAACAATTACGCGCAAATTGTCGCATTAATGAAGATACTGGGTGAAATATCGACCACTAGAAAAATGATGATTGATGTCGATAAATGTGTATACGGTGTTGGATTTCGCAATTAAAGGAAGTTAAAGTTATTTGTAATCAGATTAAACAGAGAATATGATAGGTCACGGAGAAATATTCTTATATCTCAAAGAGATACATACTAGAGATATTTTAAGCAGCAATGCTTAATGTCTAACTCTCGATACTATCTATTGTGATTTCTTTCAATCATAAGTACTAAGGAATAAATTGAAAAACATATTAATTATTAATTTTGATTAGTATTAATAGCGTCCGAGATATATGTACATAATTAGAAATTAAAACCTTTCCGGGATAGATATTATGTCGCGGAACATGTTGCACATGTTTAAAAAATTGTTGGAACAGATGAAAACCAAGAAATTATGAAAAATCAAATTATAGACAAATAAATTTTATTTTTGATTAAATAATTTATAAGTATTAAGAAACAAACATGTATTTTGGTGTATTCTATATAATGCTGAAATAAATATATACATTTACATACATATATCAATTGAACAGTACAGAGAAAAATAATGTTTCTTTAATTCTTTGTCATGTTTTGTACATAGAGGCAATAACTTGAGTCTCACAAATGTAAGTGCTTATTAGAAGTTTACAAGAATAAAAAACTAGGTATATAATTAATGCTTTGTCTTCACATATGGAAAATTTTTTTACAATCTCGATATTTAATGTAACATTTTGATATTGAATGTATCTTGTAATTAGATATCGATAACTAAAAGAAAATGCTTTCATTTATCTCCTCTTATTATCTTAGGGTTATCGCGGTAGTTATAGAAGAACTGAACTTGTGTGTTTTTCCAAATAAAAACCGTATAACAAGAATTGAAATATAACTTAGAGTAAGATCACTGTTTAGATCTCTGAGTGATTTTATTTTATTAAGACAAAAATTCACAGTAGATTTTACAGTAAACCGAATAAATTGAAGAAGTGCAGAATAATCATAGAAACAAAGAAATATAAATATTATTAATTCATTTTATTTGTTAAATATACTTGTAATTTAAAATTTCACCATATTATTAAAAAATATTATCTTATTTAAGAAGAGTATGTACATATTTTATGATACTTTACAATTTTGTACAAATAATTATATAAGCTACAAGACGAGAAAAATCTTTTATTTTTTATAAATAAGTTTCAGTAATCCATTTAATGGTCAAATCTACATCGAGAACACAAAACAATGTATTTCAGTATTTTAGAATTATTAATGTTTGTGTAATTATATTTGATTTAATAACGATAAAATTAATAAATAATTTTATTTGCGAACCAAAATAATAACGAATGAAATTGTAATACATGGAACTAATGTAGATAATGTTAGTTTTTGGAAACACGTCTGGGTAATAACGCACGCGATACTTATCAGTGACATTGCAATTTCTTTTTAAATTTTCACAAACGTACTATCGCAAGGAAGTGTTAAAAAGTAATAAAATGCCGATACGAGTGAATGCTATATAAGATGATCGTGGCATCAGCTGAGTCAGTCATTCTTTCGCAGACTGCGACAACATCAGGATCATTCGGTCTTTACGCGATAAAGTGGTGATATCTAAATAACAAGTAATAATATATAAATCATTATTTCTCGGTTTTTCCGCGTTGATTTGCGTCCGTCAATTGATTGATACAAACAGAAAGATGGATATTAGGATCTTTGCGTTGGTTGCTTTTGTTGCTGTCTTGGGATCCTTTACGGAGGCCCGAACCGCCTTTGGTTATCCTTACGGAAGTAAGTACAGCGATAGAGTTGCAATTTTTTCCATTCGTGAATGAATTTAGTTTTCTACTTGTTTACTAACATAATACTATACATTCAAACACCCGAAATATTTTAATATTAATTATTTTCCGCAATTAAAACTCACAATTAAGTGTCAAAATATACAATTTCAGCATTGAAGTATTTTTATGTAAAAATATCTTTTTAATTGTTTTATAAATATTAGCTGCAAACTAACATTTATTATAATGAGATGGAAATATAAATTACTAAGAAGCAATATATTCATTGCAGTTAAAAAGAAATCATAAACTGCATAATGATACTTTGTTTTTCTCCCATTAATATTTTTTTTATCAGATAATCTTTTTAGTGTTTTGTACAATTGATGTGTGACGCAATGTGTAAATGAATTCGAGCTAGTTTTATTACAATGTAAATTGTTAGCCAAATAAAATTTATTCGAAAGAAATTGCATTTTGCTGCACACATCAAGGTTAAAAATTGAAGCCAATGTTAAGTTATATAACAACAACGTCGTGCATTTAAGTAGAAATAGCTGACGGTGCGCGGGAATTTCAGGATAATTGCGAGATAGCAAACGCAGCAAAATTCCACGACGAATTCGATAACATACTGGATATATAAATGATTTCTTGATATTAATCAACACCGAGGAGGATGTCTAGTAGCTATCAAGCTACTAGCATTCTCCTTCTACACGTAAACATTCAGAAATTGTACGATTGTAGAAGAGATACAAACGGCGCGAGATGACAATCTTTTATGACATTAATTCTTTTGCTATAAACAATTGTTAATATTCGCCAAAAATCTTTTTAACGATATTCCAACGGTTTATTATTAGATCAACTTTTTTCAGTTATTTGTAATAATTTGTGATAATTTATGATTTAAAATAGTTTGTGAAAAATATAATTTGTATTGATTTGCATATATTTGAAATATAATTAGTTTCTTTTTCTTTTCCAACAAATTAGTTATCCAATTATATTAATCGTTTATTTAAAAAATATAAGATTTAATTCACAATTACTTGCTTTTATTAAAAATTGAATATATTCGCTTTGTGTATGTCATTCTCCATGTTTTATTCACATAATAATTGTAATGTTTTAATATAAATTTATGATAATTTACAGAAACAAAATACTAATATGCAATGTGTGTTTTGTGTAATTTTGTGTCATGTAATTGACAAAATTATTATGCCAATTACTCCGTGATAATGGAGTATCTAAAAGTATAAAGGATTACTGCATTAATTATTATATTAGTGTTATATACGCATCATTAAATCATTGCGATTAAAACGTGAACGATGTTAATCTTGATAATCAAGATTGATGTTCGCATGTGTAACCATGCAGCATGCTCGTCTACGCGCATAAACACATGCGTAACTGCTCACACAACTGCTAGCCAAATGAAGATAATTTGACGCCCGTAGACCGTGACCTCATTTCGTTCTTCACCTTGACCCATGAGAAGATACTTTCTTTTCAATATCTTCTCACAATCTCTCGTACATGACACGATTATTTCTGTCGCATTGATAAATATATAAAATATACGGCGCTAAGAAAAATTGAATTATCAAGATGCTTACTTTTGTTTAAATAGAAAAAATTTATAAGTGAAACCTATTTTCTAATAGAAAATGGAAATTTATATAATATACGTGTATTTGTACCCTCTCAGAAAGAATTTCTAATACCAAGACAAAAATATTCTTGACATATTTCATCTTATTACAACCTTGTGTAGTACAAAAATAAAACAAGATTAAGATTAAATCAGAAATTTCTACTTCCAGGTCGGTCTATTCTTAAATCTAGAATATCATAAGATTGTCACAAATTTGCTAAATCAATCTAAGAAAATTAATAAGATAGCAGCAAAAGTTTTATTCTAGATTTAAGAACTTTCCATTTAAGAATAAAATATTTTTTATTTGATATGATTGGCGCTATACTGATTCTATTTTGATAGAATCTATGATAGATTGAAAAGTAATAGCATTAGATCCAGAAATCTTTTCTGTGAGTGTAATAATAAAATAACTAAATAACAAAAAGGTAAGTTAAAAGTTTTAATAATTATATTTAAATATTTTATAATTTAATAGATGATTAAAATATTATAAGTAGCTTAAGATTCTGATTTAAAATTGGAATTTAATTGTCGTATATTTTATATCAATGATTTTTAAATGTTTTCCATGAATGTTAATGTCTTTATAAAACATTACATGTTATACAATATTTTATCTAAGCATCACATTATTTTTATTAAACATTATTATTTGTGCAATATTATGATCAATAACATTTATTAAATGTAATCTATTATCTGTTATAAGCATTGTTATTCTTATTATAATTATATGATTGTTATTAGTAACATTTCGATATTATTACGTGTCTCTGGTGATGGAATTTAAAATATTACACAAAACATGTTGCAACTAACAATGCTGTTTCAAATGTTTCAATTAATAGCCGAGAATCATCAACCATATGAGTTTTATCTCAAGTAGTCAACAATCGATAAAAAAATTGCTCTTCTGTTTTCGTTTCTTCTCGAAGATGGAGGACAACACGACAGACCATCGGTCAGGTTTGCTACGGTGTCCAGGTTGAGGCGAGAAATCGATGATTCGAATGGTGAGAGTACCACCAAATCTACTACCAGTCAAACAACTACGACAGATCCTACGACCTCTTCGACAACAGATCCTACGACCTCCTCGACAACAGATTCCACAACCACATCATCAACTACACCATCATCAACCACACCTACAACTATCCCGTCCACTGAATCAACCACTGCATCCACTACTACCACGGAGGCGACGTCTCCCACGACTACTCCGACTTCCACTTCCGTAACTACCCCAACAACTTCATCTACGACACCTACACCTAGCACAACTCCAGAAAGTACGACACCGACGTCTGAGAAACCGAACATTCAGTCACGTTCGAATCCCGATGAACCTAAATCCGAAGATCCCACAAAGAAACCTGAACCATCTAACGATAAAGCGCCAACTCCCGGACCATTCTTTGGCGCTCCCGGATTCGGTTATCCCAACTTTGGTTATCCAAACTTTGATCCCTATTTTGCTCCTGGCTTCAATTCTATACCAAGTTACAATCCGAATTATGCATGGACGGGTACAAACAATGGGCCAGGATATGCGTCTGCAGGCGCGTCCGCTGGAAGTTTTGGATATCCGTCAATGGGATATCCAATGGGATCATATCCTACGATGTCGCCGATAGGGTCATATCCCACCATGTCACCGACAGGGTCATATCCCACGATGTCACCGACAGCGTCATATCCCACGATGTCACCGACAGAATTATATCCTACGGTGGCATCACCGATGGGATCACCGTCTTTAGGAAGTCGAGGAGGATTTCAAGATAACTCACCGAATAAGGATAATTCACCAAACAAGGATAGCTCACCAAACCAAATTGGATACAATTTCGGCGGAGGTACGAGCATGCACCCAAAATTCGGAGGACAAAGGCTGATATTCAAGATTTTGAAGGATAATGAATGACTTGGGGTTGCATGCTGTGGTTTGGACATTTCTTGGTGTTTGTAAAAGATCGACAAAAAAAAAACGAAGCTAATTGGATATCAAAGGCAAAGAAGAGACATCAGAATTACGTATCTCAAATTTTGTTTGAAGATGCTGTGCTGATGTTCTTTTAAAAATGCATGATACTCTGTCGAATTTGTATTTTATGCAAAGCGACTAATGTTACGATAATGTTTCCGACGTTTATTTATTTATTTATTTAAATGCGCGTACATTTGTACATTTATATACATTTATTTAAATATTTATTTATTTGTATGTGTATTTAGATATTTATTTATTTATTTATTTAGATGTACTTATACTTAGACAGTTTATGTACACTTATAGTTAAATGTAATCGCATGTATGTATATGCATGTGTGTAATTTTTACGCGACATGTCATTATTTGAATCTTACCGTATTCTCTATTTTTCGCAGATCCGTTGTACAATAATCCAGGACCCGGATTCTTTTACCCAGGACAGTTTCCTAATAATCCTTTTAATGATCCCACTTTTGACATGATCAAACAAATTCAGGCGCAGATCGAGGCGCAGCATCAAGCGTAAGTGTTCGAGTAATAGAAGTTGAAAATGACTCTTTTTTACGTTTCAGAGCATGAAGTTAATTTGACCGGAAATGAAATTTTCTTGAAATTATATTTATAAAATCATTTGCCTGTTTTCAGTCTAGTTTCAACACATCAGAGAGCTTTTTTACAATTTTGTTACATAATTAAAATTAAGAATTGTCCATGATTTTTCAACGTGCAGACCAAGGAGAAACATTTGCATTCAATATCTTTAATTATTTTTTTTTCAATATAATTGTAAACTATTATTTATATAGATTTTTACAGTGTATTGTAAATAGATAATTGTATTGTACATACAGTAACATGGACTTCCATAATCGTTTGGCCAGCGAAGCTGCTAAGTATGGTGGCGGAAATTATGGTGGTGGTGTACCGCAGTATTCGACTGCCAACATTGGCTTAGGTCCATACGGTGGTTTCCAAAGTGGTCAAATCAGTCCCGTAAGTTTTACGTTTTTTTTTTGCTGAGTTATCGCACAAAAAAGGCAATACAGAAATTGTCCAGTTAATATGCTTCATTTTGCACACAATCAGATGCCAGGCTTCTTTCTATAGTCTTTATTATGGCGATCTATATATGGCGATCTCTCCGTCATAGGCTGCTCCAGGAATAGAATCCAGATTTGCTGATGAACTGCCTCCGCCATCGGGTAATAGCTACGGAGTATTTGCTGGCTCGAGTTCTTCCAGCATTACCGGTCCGGATGGCAGACCAATTAATCATAAGTCGTCTATTACCGGTGTTAATGATAATGGAAAAATTTCTTTCCGCACCGTGCACGATTAATTAATTTAATATTATAATAATTAAATTGCATCCTCAATATTGTGCCTATTATAATCATTAATTAATTATTTGTGCTATATATAATCATATGATAAAGTTTTATAATTTTAAAAAGAAAGATTGACATCATTCTCAAAACTTAGGCTCAAATATTTCCTTAAGATTATATCTCATAAATACTCAAGTTTCTTAGAATTATAATAGGTTCTTTCTATAAAATTAAAATTATGACTTTTATACAATTGTTTCTATAATTGTTAATAATTTGAATTTTTTATTTGTTTGCAAGCAGAAATCGCTTGCGATACATGTTTCAAAATTTTAATAAGCTGTCTTCCGCTAGTGTCATGTTCTACTCGAGCAATATCGAGTAAACACCTGACGACTATTCTGCATTTAATTATATTTACTTACTTCAATACGTGTATTAATGTCGTTGTATCTTCTATGTAATACATAAATTAAACTTTTGATGCTTTTATGATTTTTTTATTATGTAACAATTAAATTGTTCTTAATAAAATGGTTTAATATCATTCCGTATAGTAATATTTACATCACTATAGCTTTAAAATTTAATAAATTATTTTAAAATTTTATATCGTCACTGGGTTTGGTTTTGCTAAGCGGCGGTTCAATCTTATCATCCACTATGGGTCTATCTCGTCGCCACGTTTGATCCATAAATCCTACGTTATTATGATCTCCAACATAATAATTCCAATATACTTGCGGCCGTCGAAAAGTTCGTCCATACCAAGGCTCGCTATATCCTTTAGTTTGAATCTGTTATGAAATAAACTTTTTACTGACATATCACAAGAAATTTTTAATTTCACTTTAAGTGATAATAATTTATGTCAAATTATTAAAAAAATAAAATTTTATTTATAATTTTGTGTTGTATAAAACTAATTATTTACGAAATTAAAATACACATATATACAAGATATACACATATTTTTATACGATATATAAAACTATAAGTAACATTTTATCTGTACACTGAAAAAAAAAGTAATATATTCAATAAGAGATGTTATTGCGGGCTGCCAATTACAGATATACAATACAATAATATATGCTATTGCAGTATTAACATTGTACTTGCATTAATAGCAAATATTATTGTATTGAGTATTTTATGTAATTAATTGGCAGCCCGCAATCACATGTTACTACCTGTATTACATTTTTTTTCTGTGTACGCAAATTATAGGCCATCGAAAGTGAGCTTTAATCATTAATTAATATTAACTTTTATGCATTAAATATAATAAAACAAACGAATTTTGTCACCTGTGGGGTATTATCACGATGAAAATGTGCATGCATTGAACGTGGCGAATTTATCGGATGAAAAATTGGTCGCTTATCATAACCCTCATTGATCCCTCGAAAACCATTGATCACCGGAACATCATCGATCTTCGGTTTTGCTTTTGTGATAATGCTGAGATGTACTTCGGTGACGATATTTCCTTCTTCGTCCGATTTCGAAGACACGGATACATTACATATACCATGTTCACAAGAATTTTCACTTGGTATGCTATCGTTACTATTTACAACAATTTTAATATTATTGATAATTTTTGGTTGCTTTTCTGAATCATCCTATACAAAAAATATGATTAATTGAATTTTGTATTATCTTATGCTGTAAATGCATCAAAAATGGATACAATTTTACGGTATTTGTCTCGTTCGTATCGTTGTTACTCACTTGCGATGAATAGAGCCTTCTTTTTCTCGGTTCATTTGCTTTTACGAGCTCGCTTCCACGATGCCAGACGAATGTTACTGGTTTAGACGCACGCAAGATTGATTCCGGTAAACTTGCAGATTTCTTTGGATTCACGATTGTGACGAAGGTCGAGTTGCCTAATGTTTCTTCATTTTCGTTAGAATCCAAATCGATTTTCGACGAAACTTCCACACTTGTCCCAAAATTATTCAACATTGCGATCACGAAGCAACCTACGAGAATTATTCTCGTTTGCATTTTCATCGTTCGTTTGTGAATACACTGGGGACACTGATTTTTCATAAAATACTTGTATCACCGTGCATGTTACTTGAAGGAAGGGATAAATACTCAAAGCGGATATATAGTGATGACAATCATTATTGTAGAAAATTGCAATGGCCTCCAACTCGTAAAGCGTAACAAAGATGGACTCGAAGAAGCAAGTACCTTTCCCAAAGGATTCGGACCAGTGATTTTAATTGCTTCCTGAGATCGATATCGCAACATCCATAAATAAGCTCGTACTAATATAGATGAACGACTATTACATGTAAATAAGATTCATTAGTAAAAAATCTTAACAAATAAATTTATATATGCTAATCGAATATCTTTTTGAAAAAAAAAAAAGATTAATAATTACTATTTTCTCTTTTAATATATTTCTGAAGTGCGCGAATGATTTAAATACGTGATTAACAAATAGAAACGGAAGGGTAATATATGTATATTACCTTTACTACTGCTGTTCTTGGAGAGTACATTTACCTACGTGCTGAACAAAGTTCGCCGTAATAATGATTCATTGTGAATAGCTGAGCGCGGAGGGTACGATGAATGCCCTTGAATGACATTATCTTGCGCCTGTTACGATGAGCGAAGTGTTCGCTTTAAAATGCACCCCGTTATGGCCCGTTGCAGCCGGCACGTCAGTGCTAAAGTAATTTCGAATCCTGTCACCCTCAACGTTTGACTAAATCCCAGCGCAAACAAAGAGCGCAAGGGCCTCATTGAGATTCATTAAAACCCCTCGTTGCCCCTTTCAACCCTACAAAACTATGGCGATCCTCCATTCGACCGTCACCTTTGTTTTTAGAGCGTCCTTTATTACCGCGACGCTAAAAGATTTACTTCCGCTATTTAATGTAATTGTTTGTTAAAAACGCCGCGAGACCAATTGTGCAGTGAATAAATTAGAGGGAGAGGGAATTCTAACGATGTCATCCTTTCCTTTCGTGCCTCACGGAGTAATGATTCACTCCGTATAGCAGGCGCCAAACCTTCGTGCCGCTGAATATCGCGACCGCGCTTAAATCGTTCGTGCCAAAGGTGCAATTATGCAGTGGCGGGCCGTCAGACAACCGCAGGATATCGCGTTACGTAAATCCCCTTCGTAAGATCAGGCGATTACGAGACTCGGGCATCACGGTCGCGCCATGACGCAGAATCCTCATTAAGACCCGGGAGTATTCCGCTGTGATCGAAGAATTGCCTATTTCTGAGGAAACGAAACGCGCCGCTGGCGCCAATTTGATACCGATTCTCCGAGCTCCGCCAGATTGTCCGTCGTTTTCTCGGGAAACATTCGACGGGAAACGGCCGCCGCGCGCGACACGGCTGCATCGTAAAAAACGCATCTAACTGAGCTGCCGTTCTCGCACAATTAAACCTCGCGCTTGCCTGCCGACTGTATAAATATATGCCTTTTTTCTTCACGCGTGTTTTTACTAGTTTCCGGCTTTCCAAGCACCCTCGGCCGCAGTCCTGCGAGCCAGGCAGCGTTTTACCTTCGACGGAGCGTAGAAAACGGAGTGCCTAATGTAGCGTGCCTAATCGGGCTCGGGATTATTGGGGAATCACCGGTGGTATACGCGGAGACGTGTAATCTTAACAGTGTAAATATGCTGCGAATTAATGTTCTGACGGTCCAAGGCTGTTCATGCTCCCACGGAACGTGCTTCGCGAAGCGTCGTTATCCGTGAACGCCGAACGGAGAACGCGAAAATAAATAACATAGATTCCAGATAAAAACGATTTATAGCTAAGAAAGAGAGGCTTGATGTAGCGAAGGTATTATGTAGCGCGTCGGTGTGCTTCGATAATGGCCATTTTCATGGAATTATTTACTCAACACGAAATATTACAATATGTAATTTATAAAGCGCGAATAAATTTCATTTTAATTAAACAATTAATATTGTAGAACTTATGAAATATCGAATTTACACTTATTATATGTTGTATTTTCATATCTATAAATTAACTGTACGTATAAAATTATGACGCTAAACATTACAATTAATTTTGAAATATTTATTCAATTGAATTTAATTATTCATAAAATGTGGCAAAACTATAAAATTCCAATAAGGCCTTTGTATTGATAAAACTGTATAATGTAGGTCAATTTTTTTACTTATTTGTACATTTGATGTAATTAAAAAATAACCTTTATTTGTTAGCCAAATTATATATAGATTCAAAATATTTTTATAATTCAGTGTGTCTATAACTTATTCACTTATTATTAAAGAAACTATATTAATAGCATACAAATTTAATATATATGCATTATATTATATGTAATATATATAAAAATAAGAGAAAAATGCGTTTATATTAGTAATCATCAATCTGAACAAAAATGTAGCGAAGACCGTTAACTTTCTCACGCGACAGCGTCACCGCTGCCATACGAATCACAAGACTCGTTTAGGATGTGACACATGGCTTTGACGAACGGTTTCCGAGAAAACAGAAACTCTTTCCGCGGGGCGTTTGCACCCTTCCTTTCACCACGGAGGAGTACTCGCCAGAAATAACCGATGGATGGCTTAAAACCGTGCTGCGTCCTAGAAAGAATGACGTTTACGGCTGTTTTCGTAGTGACGAATCAGTCACGAGGGAGGGTGGGCGCACACAAAAGTAACGACGCTGTCATTCTGTATCGTATAGATAGAAATTTATTAGACTCGCAACGCCTGTAGTATGTACAATTATAGTCTCGCTCGCTACACGTTAATTATATATACACAGGATCCTTTCGTCTAAGCGCGACTCGTATACTCATCGATATAACGCGTATGCGCATTAAAATATATTATGTACAAAAATACAAAAGGGAAAAGAAAAGAGAATAGATATTGGCACGCTCGAAACACACTCACGTAGGCAAGCAAAGCGCGTATCACATGGCTCAGATTCTCCGTTTCATCACCGGCAGTACAGGTTTCCAAAAATGGGACTGGCAGTGTACGACACGATGACGTACTTTCGCCGGTTTTGGTAATCATGGATGACACAGGTTGAACATACGCCAAATACATGGCGCAACAATAGGAATTCAGTCTTAACTTTTACAATATGAATAATTCACGCGATTTCTTACATGCACTCCTTATTCATTATACAAAAATGTCTTAAAAACATATCGCTATTTTAGAAATATATATTCTACATGTAATATAGAACTATATATTACATATGTATATATATTTCTATACACGCAGTATACATATAATTTATATATATATGTATATAAAATATACATATATATTTAAATAAAGTGAAATTTTAGAATTGTTTTATACAAAAATAATCACAACAGTAAGATTCTATCCTAAATTTTGACCGATATTTTGACCGATTTTACTCTTAATTATATAATTTTGAAGAGAAAAGTGATGTATGCTTGTTATTATTAGACTCTACTACAGCCATACATGACTGCTATAAAAACGCTTACATTATACGAGGACCTAAGTACTAGAATAATATATACACGCTTTCTTATATTAAAATCTCAATAGGAGACTTCAATATAAAAATTTCGATATGTTTTTAGAAATTTAATGGAGATAAAGCTCTTAATAGTAAAGTTCAGTCCTATCTTACAGCCAGTGAACACGCTCAATTAAACGTATCGCGTTAACTGAGTGTGAAAATCTTGTAGACAAATAATCAATTGACTAAATGTTGGCCTCTCTTCCGCTGACATCGCCCAGCAATACGCCATCACTGCGAACAGCTCGTCTGGACAGTTTATCGGTTGCGCCAACCTGTATCCCTCCCGGAGATAAGATGCCATCTCGAATGGATCCACTTCTCCATAGGGCTGTTGCGCCAACGTCGTTAGCTCCCACAATAAAACGCCGAACGCCCACTACAGCCAGATAAAATAACGTGATAAAAATGACATGATATAACATTTATCCTCTACGTGTCTTACATAATTAAAAAATGTACATAATCGTTATATGAACCGTAGTAAATGTAGAATAAAGATTTTAATTAAAACTTTGATTCAAAAAATAAGAAACAAGGAAAAAAGTATTAGATAAATTAGGTTGTATTTAATATTTATTTTTCTATAGTATTTTTTTGTTTTAACTCTTCTATGCGCTACTTACCACGTCGGAGGCTGTAGTGAAAGTCTTATTGAGTAAACTTTCTATCGCTAGCCATTTGATTGGGCGATTTTCGTTATCGCCGAGGCAGTGATAATCCTGTGGGAACAGATCTCTAGCCAAGGCGTTGTCTGTAATCTGTACTCTCAAATCATCGTCCACCCTGAAAAATAAAAATCGATGAACTTGAGTCGATGATCGTCGGGAAGTGATACGCGATTTCATTACCGCATCGTTATAAACGCTTTCCCTAAATGGAAGTCAGATAGATAGCAGCAATTAAAACCTTACAGTAATACACCGGTTATTAAGTCTACGCGCGCAATTAATTCGGTAAGGAGACGTAACGACTTTAGTACAGCTTTGTACAGCCATATAAAACCTGAAGCTGACCAGATTATATTGAAAGCGATATATCTAGCAGTAAAAGCTTTAAGGCTACTCAAAATTTATAGAACGCGTAAAAACAAGTCATCGGGAAAGTAATGTAAGATATGTTTAGTAGATATTTACGCTTTAGTGGAGATTTACGTCGTATTATCTTAGAAAGGCCTATAATGATTTATTGTTATTACTTACACGCAATTTCTGGCGGCCAAGTCTCTATGAACGATCCTCTTTCTATGAAGGTACTGTGCACCTTTGGCGGCTTGGAGTGCCATTTCGACAACTTCTTGCGTGGTGAGGGCCCTCGGAGGTCCTTCGTTACTAAACTTGCACCTCAATAAAAATCTCTTCATATTTCTGTAGCCCGTGTGCGGATACAATAGAAAAGGCGCGCTTCTGTCCTCAATGGAAACACCGAGGACCGGAAGTAATGCTGGATGACTGAGTCCATAGAGAACTAAACCTTCTCGCAGTAACAGGGCCACCTTTTCAAAACGAAAAAATTATATTAAACGTATCGTTTTGATGACATTTAAGAAAAATATTATTTCTTTGAAATAAATAAGATATTCTATATTTTCTTTTCATAAAGACAGTACAAATAAGATAGTCAATATATACATATATATACATGTCTATTTTATTTCTATAATGATTAATTATTCCTAAGAGTGTAATTTGAGAATCATTTCAAATTAACCTACTTGTGATTGGGATGCGTGTTCAGCAGCAGTTTTCACTAGTACGTCCTTCGGGGTTAGAGCGCCTTCTTCATGATAACTGCCCCTGTACACGCGCCCAAATGTTCCTTCTAATTCAATACTGAGGAGACGCACCCTGCATCTGTAACGCGGAGATTAATTATTTTACTCAATTCTGCAATTTTCAACATATATCTGCGCCATTTTTTTTTAATAATTAATTTTAAAAAAATCAAAAAGATCTATTTTTTATGACGCTTATTAAGTAAATAAACCATCTGTGAAAATGTATAATTTGCAAATCAGTTTTTATACGATATTTCGTTTTAATTTTGTTTGAAAATACGATTATCACCTTTGCACAGTGATTTCCTGGATTCTTTCATGAAGTTCTCTGTTAGGACGTTCATCCAATCTTCTATAAGACGATCCTGACGCTGCAGAGGTGGGTGGAGGTGTTTCCGGTGACAAAAAAGTTTGCGCAGGTCCCACTCCAGTGCCTCTTTCCATGCTGCACGCTGAACTTAGCCCTCTAGATTCCCTGCAATACATAAATCTTTTATGCATATTCAAAAACTCAGTCAATTATCCGGTTCGCTTTAGCGGGATGTTTTGCTTACTGAAGAGGATCTCGGTGTCTCCTAGTCTTCTTGTCGCGCACATAGTAAGCCATAATCAGGACGAAAACAGCCGCCATGAACGCACACGCGCAGCCAATCGCTACGTAGAAAATCTGACCGCCAGAAGTGGAGTCGGAAGCAGCGACTAAGACCTCCTCGGGCTCGGTGTAACTCTCTTTCTTCATACAGATCTTCTTTCGCTTGAACTCCAAGCTGGTGGTGTTCTTTCTCGATAGCGAGACGTTTATTCGAAGAACGAGGTCGACTTCTACATTGTAGGGTCCGCAATGCAATGACAAGGCCCACGTTTGCAAACCACCGACGGGTATCTCGCCAAACTGAGAGACATTCAGCGAACTGCTTAACACCGAAGGATTGCTGATATCCACGGACATCGTGTATGGCAGCTGAAAGAAGCCGAGGTATTCCATTAATTTGGGAAAAGTTTGAAATTTGGACGAACAGAAGAATTTAAAAAAGATTATGGCCAATAGATAAACATAATCGAATGAACAAAGTTGTATCGCGAAAGGTTTAAGAAAAGGCGCGCACTCGCGAGCATCGTACGAGCACGGATGTGAACTCGCGAAGGCTACGCAAAACAGACGGAACAATGTTTTGAAGGGTGTGAGGTTTAGCCGGCTACCGCTCCGTCATAATCTCAAGAACGTTGAACTATAATCTCGAACGTACCATTCTCGGAAGACAATTTGTGCTCAGCGAGAGTAAAGCGAGTCCAGAGGACTTGCGAGAGAACAAGAGTAGAAAGAAAACGGCGACGGAGGAGGGCGACGTGGGGTGGAAAGGCCGGTCGGAGGAAGCGGGGCTAGGTGATGCAGGAGCACAGCAGCGAGCTCGCGGCTGATTACTATAGCTCGCAGTGATGATCGGTTCCCGGCTGGCCACGAGGAGAGTACCTCGTCAACTTGCCGGCTTGTCGCTACTGCTGTCTAACGCTCTCCTGCGGTCTTTTACGGCCACGAGGATCGCGGTTGCCGCACTATGTGGCCAGCCAGGCAGTTTCTTCCAAATGGACTAGCGGATTTCCAGTTAAGCAACTAGATAGACGAGAGATGAGATTTTTTTGTGACAATTGGAATCCCAATTTATTTTCAGCCGGTAACTTTCTTGGAATATAAATTTGAAAATAAAGGAGAACAAATGTTTAATAGTAATTGAGAGGATGTAAACGGGGTAAAAGGAATATATGTAATTATAACGTATAATTATAACCGCGGACAATTAAAATAAAATATACTCGATTATCTGCACTGTTCTTGAACAATAAATGTACCGTGCAATTGCTTACGACAGATGATACGACAACGACATCGCAATGAATGGAACATATTTGAAAAAAAAAAGAAAAAATGCGCGGTTAAGGCTACCTTTGTCCTTTTGTAAAGGATGTCGATTTTTATATATAACTTTGGGAAAAATTCCCATATATACCGCGTGCGGCTCGCATAATGTAGCCGTAGTCTCTCGTTAATTTTCAAATCCGCCATATGCTTCATCCTCAATACAAACGACGTTGCGTGATGCGCGAGGGAAGGAAAATTGCTACCCGCGCTATACAAATATCCACCGCAGCGAACGTATAGGATCGGCGAAATTGAATGCGCTGGAGGATTCCCCTGATAATTCGATACGTGTACGACGCGTCGCGCGTCCGAAAACCGCTTTATCGAGACACAATTCCCGTAGGTTTGACGGACAGGCAGACTGGTTTAAGTGCCATTCAAGCCGCTCGGTTTTGCCGCGGAGGTGACGGATGTCTTTGCGTCGCTCGTCAGTCTTCCTCATCTCCTCTCCCTCAGCCGCTCCGCTCTTCCCTTCCCCAGTTGTCTCCTGTGCCGCCGAGACAACTGGAAGAAGTGGATGGACCACTTTGTCCCGCTCCTGGATCCATCCTTTTTTTCCGCGCGTCGTCGACGAGTCAATCGGACACCCCGCCGCATTCTGCCCACTTTTCGCCGCCACTTTGTCAATGTACCACGGATGTCGACGGCGAGCAGCGGGCAGAAGTGGTTTGCGAGTCGCTTCGCCGATGACTCATGAACGAGAGAAAGAGAGAGAGAGAGAGAGAGAGAGAGAGAGAGACGGTCTGGTTTCGATTTTATATCTCGCATGAATATGCAGCTGCGCGATTCTCACCGTCGTAACTATCACGCGGCGTCTGCCGCGTCGTTACATTAAGAGTAACATAAAATTAATTCGCACGGTAGGACGCCCGTTGGTTGTTTGTTCGCGGCAAAAGGTCGAACGGCGATTTTTTTAATAATATTAATGTCTTTGCGATGAAAATGAGGGAGAGTATCGATACCTTAGATCCAATGGCTTTTAATTAAAACGCGGAAAGAAATCCGAGACTGTTAATTGTTTTCTGATAAAACGAGCATCGTGATTTTTATCATCGCGCCAAGATCATAAACGTTGCGCAATTGTTCTCTCGAACTGGGAAGACTACGCCATTGCCGACGCGCCGAGAGAACTTGAAAAACTGAGAGGTACGATATGCCTCGATAATCCCGATAAGTACGGCGCGCCATAACGACGCGGGAGAAACGCGAATAAAGATCGGCTAAAGGTCTCGAAACGGGCTTGGACGGTGTGATCGCTGAACCCTGAAAAACGCTGGGGGTTCGTCAAATGAGATCCGTCGTCTTCTGAAGTGTTTTACGTGCGGTGACGCGAATTCCTACGTTAACGAGCAATTTCAGCATTTCTCAGCCGCGGGCGACTTTAATCCCGGCGAAGAAGCGCAAAGAGACGCGAGAGGAATGGAAGAAAAGTCAGTGGAACGTAAATAAGAGACATAGAAGCGCCCGCCGAGAATATTGTGCGCATAAATATCTTGCGCGTGGATAATTCTCGTCCCCACGCCGCAGCCGCGTATTATCCGCTTTTAAATTCTATATCTCTTCAAAAATCATTTTGCACTTGTTCTTGCGTAACACCTTAACAACACCGGGATTCCCTCCGACGAAAGTCGGAGGCGCCTTCTGCTCTAAATATTTCCATGGATTAACTCGTTTTAAAGTCAAATTTCTGCTTTACGAGAGTCATCCGGTAAAATTAATGCAAATTAAATTGGTCGGACTTTCAAAGTACTCGGTGCTCAACAATTGCATAGTTATATATCTTCATTTAAATTTTCACTATATCTTTACCACTGTGATATATTTTTACGACGCGGTCTGTATCTGTACAATTATACGTTGGCGTTAAAATATTAATGTCCGTATTATTTTATTATATGAACTTACCGGTCTACCGGCGATATTTTCCCACGTGAAATGGAGCTTGTGAATCAACGCTGGCACAGGAACGACGAACTTCATAGCGTACTCGTTTACAACACCTTCCCTCACATAAAATAATTCTCCATCCAGTCCTGAAATACATAAATTTGTCTTTCATTAAAAAAAAAATATATTTCTATAAAATATTTCTATTAAATTTCTCATGTTTATATAAATTGAAACGTGTAAATTATTTTTTTATAAGAATTAGTATGTTTAATATATTTGTAAATCTTTGAAATTTATCCAATTAATAGCGTGACTTGTTACGTTTAAAAGAAGCGGAATATTTATTTGTTCGTAGGTTTTATTCCCCTTCGTGCATAAAATATTATCTGATACAGAGTGGATGACTCACTCTGTTCCACTCGTGTTACAATTAACATAGCGTGCGTTTGGCTCACAAATCTGCAAGAGCAATGCGTATCGTGTGACTCCAGCATTAAAAATGTCTCCTTGTATATTTCAAGTGTCACGAAAATTTAACAAATATTCGAAAGTAAAGCTATATAGAGTGCTGTATAAATTATTATTTTTATCAATAGCAGAATTTAAATTAATTTTTATTAAAGTAAAGTAGAAACATTTTAAAATAAAATTTAAAAATAAAGACAGAGAGAATAGTAAGTTTATGTTTAAGTAATAAATCTACTCAATCAACTTGTTTACACTGAGTATATTATATAATACAACTTCATTTAAATAATTTTAATTAAATGTATATTAAGCTACTTAAAATTTATATAATAAAGCGAAATATTTACCTAAGCTACCTTTAAACATAAATTAACACCTGCGTACTTTGCTATACAGACGTAACAACAAATTACCGCGTGATGCGCATTCGCTTCGCTAAATTTTCACCCGTCCTACCTCGGACCCACGCTTAACACATATTATGCTACCGACGTGAAGGTTGGCGTGCAGGAGCTACAAGGTTACGAAGGTGGGCGAGTGAAGGTGGAGCATCGGGAAGTAAAGAAGGAGAATAATCTGCCGTGGAAGGGACCGGGACATGGGCACACATCGTGTTCTCCCTTAGCGAGGGCCTATCCTTTGCGGTTGTATCTGATAGCGTGCTTAACGAGGCACGAGTTGGATTTTTAAGTCACCCGAAGACAATGTGCCGCGCTGCCCCCACGATCGTGTCTTTGCCTTCGGTTTGCATGTGGGCTCGCTCGCATGGTGTCTCCCTGCTTCGCCTCTTTCTGTAGCCCCGCGGCCTTTACCGGTTTTCTGCATCAGATATCGTATACCTACGACCTCGGTACCGGTCGTTTTTGCGACCAGGTTCCACTCTCTCGCTCCGTCCCGCGCGGGTGGCCGTCTTGGCCGATTGTCGTAAAACGAACGAAAAACGACCCGTCGCGCGCGAGCGTCCCCTCGAAAAAAGTAAGTTTACTCCTGGTTCCGAAAAATTCACGAATCCTACGTTTTGAACTACCTGCCTCCGAAAAATCGATCTCTCTGTCGAGAATATCAACAGTGGCATAGAGAAGGAAGCCAAGAGAGGCAGGTGCGACTAATGCCTCTGAATAGCGAATGTTGGCGAATATAGGCAAACAGCCGTGAGGCATTTGTTGTTATTTCCTTTTAGAAATTTGCTGCTTTACGAATAATATACGATTCGATTCACAAGGATAAAGGTCTAACGGATATAATAATTAATTGCGCCTCGGTACGTTTCTACCGGATAATCCAATTCTCGCGCTTATACTCGCTGCGGGGAGTCTTATATGGTCGTTAATCCGGCGCAGTCCACTCCATTCCTCGCGCGTTGGAAGGTAAAGTGTAATCCTTCCGGCATCAAAGATAACTTTAGCACGTCATCGTCGTCTCTCCCCCATCGTCGCGTCGACGACGCACCGAGTATGACCTCGTTACCGCGGCTTGCCGCCGCCTCTTATCTAGTCAAGAAGGGTGCCGCCGGCCTCTTCGGCACTCTTCCCCTCGCGATTATGCGGGAACTTTGTAAGCGGGTGGAAGCAGGTCGCCGCATATAATGTACCAAAGATCCTTTGAAGTCTGCTGCGCCTACCGTGCGAGCGCGAGAGCCAGAAAGCGACGAGAGGGACGTGCGAGCCATGGCGGGGAAGGATAAGGAGAGGTTCAAAGAGGAAAAAAGCCCTTTCAGTAAAGGCGTCGACCCTTGCAACTGCTGCCAAGCACAATTGTCACGAGGGAATTGTACGGAACTACAGGCACCTTTTTTTCACACAACTTGCACCTACCATCCCGTCCACCGTCCGCCGGACCGTCAGCCGTGTCCGTTGATTCGGAATACGGAATTATTGCCACTTTTACGAGCCACGATGGCAGATAAGAAGGAGAAAGAATTTTTCAACCACCGTTGAATTTGGCCGGTCCATTCCTACCAGATAAAGATCTAGAATCTCTTTGGTATATTTTGAAGAAGGAACGACAGAATCTTTATATCTTAATACCTGGGTGGCTTTTTCACCAACAGGCAAAAGAAAATAGCTATTGAAAGAAAGAATTGATTAATAACGGTTATTATTAATCAGATTGCAAATCTGTGTAATCATTTCAACTAACAAGGGCTTGCTCGAGCGCGCAATCACATGGGAAGAGCTCGTAACATTAAACATTAAAATAAGCGAACCGGGTAAATAGTAAATAAAAGCTATTTCAAAACTTATGGAAGTACGATAGCCTGAATACTTCAAACTATTTGAAGAAGCCCATTGCGCCGCGGTGCATTCTCCAACTCGTTCAACTACTGTCTGGAGACGCAATAATTCTAAAGGAGTACTTTTTACTCTTCTTAAAAGAGCCGAATAGGCTCTATAAAAGAAAAATATGCTGCCAGGTACGCCGAGTGCAGCCGGAGAAATTTCACACGCCACGGTATTCTACACTGTCAAAATATGGCATTGAGCCACGTTGATGAGGTCGCCGAATAATAGAGCCGGATACCAGGGGTGAGAATAAGACGTTTAAAACAGTGAAGTATTATCAGGAGTGACCATGCGAGCTGTGAAGATCAAAAAGACTATAGAAAATTATGCTTTGAAGTAACAGCGACTTAATAAAACTTTATTATAATATGTGTAAAATTGAATGGTAGTTTGCAGATTGCATTTGTACTCGTGTTTTTTTAAACATGTGCAAGAATATGTATAACATTAACGTCTAAATCAAATCTAAGAAAGAAAGAATTTATTATTTAGAAAATCAGGCAAAGAAAATAAATGTGTAACACGATTTTTTTGTATATACATTGAAAAAATAATATTTAAGAGTAGTAGAAGTTTTATATGTCCGACATTTTTTAACTAGAATTTTCGAAATGTAAATATAGAACGCGTTCACGAGGCAAATGTGAAAATAAATCCCGAGCGAGGGCGTGTAGCGCGAAGGCGCGAAACGAACCGCGAAATTCTGCGGTGCGACGTGTCCTCTGCTGTCAAAATATGGCATTGAATGAAGTTGACGGGCGCAGTTTCGAGACTGGTCGTATAAAAGGCTGAACCTCGAAGTGCGGGCCCCATGCGGAATTGCCTTTAACGGGGTCTGCCACCGACCGGGGAAGGGGGGTGGGGAGAACCGAGAGGGGGAGATTCTGGGTCAGAAACCCAACACCTTCCGAATATGAAATCCGGTACGAGTATAACGAGATCCTCCTGTGGCGAGGTTCTTAAAAGCCCGGAGACCCGGAGCAGACGGGCGAGATATTGAAGGGGGAGAAAGAGAAAGAGAGAAAGAGAGAACGAAGAAGAGAGAAATGCAGATGGAGGCAGCGCAGGTCGGAGGAACAGGAAATATTGGATTCACGCGACGCCTACTCACAATGCCGCTCGCACGATTTTCAGTCGATTCCCGTTCCATGCCGTCGCGTCTCGTGCATCAATAGCATGAGCGACAGGTCGCTCGCATGGAGAGTACCTCTGTGCGTATAGGATCTCTCGAATAGATCTACTACCGAGTGTAACGAGATTATAGAGGAATTTATTCGTAAAAGCGAAATAAAACGCGACACGTTCTACGCGAAGGGACGATGCTATCGAAAAGGAATTATCGTTGCTATTTTTTTGAAATCGCATTTGTCACCGCGTCTTCGTTTTTAACTTTGTGGTATCGATTGAGGTATCGTTTCGCGCACGGAGAAATGCCTGTTTCGCGACATTTCCATTCTATTACGGCTCGCAGAATTGCATTCGTCACGTGCGTCGTGACGGAAAGCGCGATAAATCACCGATATTCCGAATCCCGGTTGCGGCCGCACGTTTCGCGACGAGCGCGAAGGCGCGTCGTGATTTACGGCAAATTCCGCCCCGCGCGTAGAAGACTGAGGTTTTCTCCGGAAAGTCCGGTGTTAACGTGCTCCAAAAATGATCCGCGAGCGAGGTTAACGACCAGATCAGCGCCAGCTGGCATATACCCGCCGATATCTCGGCCCGCCGCCTCCCGAGAGATCTAATAACGCGCTCGCGCCGGCTATGCGTGCGCGCCATGCCGTCGTGCGTACACGCAAATTTCATGTACACACCGGCGAAAGTGCGTACGTGTTGCCCCCGTATACGTGCCGCCGCTGCGCGAGATATTTTTCACTTTCGCCACCGTGCAGCAAACGACGACGTGGGCGTCTAGTAACGCGGGGTGACTCAGATGCCACGCCCTTCCTCCTGATTACGGATCCTTTTATCCGCGGCTTGGGAATAAATCTCCTCATCAAATATATCGATTTTCCGCATTAAGCGTCCCGGCGATCGAGTCAATCGAATTTTTTATTAGAGCGAGTCTCCCGCTTCATTATCCGGCTACATCTGGCAAAATTGCATTCCCATCCACATCGGATTATATGTATGTATGTATATCCGGGTGTGCGACTGCTGATACTTTTATGCTGAAGTAATCACCTGCCGCGCTCATCCATTCCAGCGAAAACACATGAATTCTGACACATCCTCGCGCGCGGGTACCTCTCACGCACACCACGCATTTCGCGGCCACATATCGCGAGGCTCCCTCATCCACGTGCAAGCCGAATGCATATATATAATGCAGGAGGCTGGCTGCTTAGCATATATCGAACGGCCTCCCTCCCTCTGTGCCGACAGGGGTCTCCTGAATAACCCATAAGTCCTGGACAACCCTGAGCGTCGTTTGTACACTCTCTCTCCTGCTGTCCTCCCTACCTCCTCAGCCAACGTCGAGTCCTCCTCTGTCTTTCAGCCTGCTCCCTGCTGTCTCCTCCATCCGCTTTCTCTTACTCCCTCAGCTCTTCTCCTCGGGCCGTAGGTTAAATCCAGGAAGGCGTAACTTCACGCGACATCAGTTATAATTCACTCCGGAGTAATGTTAAAGAGGAGCAAAGATAGGCAGAGAGAAAGAGAGAGAGAGAGAGAGAATGAGAAAGGGAAATTGAAGCGATCCATATAGGTAGGCTGCCGTTTCTGGAACCGCTCGAGGGACCCTCACGATATTCTAACGTTGCTTTACGATCCCCGGAAGGATTAGGGAAAAGTCGCCGGGCAGCCGTATTCCTTTACTTTGAAATCTGGCCCACGTCAATCGTAATACATCGACGGATTTACGAGGTAACGTGAGAGAAATGGGACGGCGCATGAATGTTTCACAATGACAAATTTATCTACATCTCTATTATTTTACGACATTATTTTTGAACGGCATGAAAAAAAAATTCATCCTGCAGGAGAACAATCCTAATGTCTGTCACAATTTTGTATTTATTTTATACATATAACCTATATGAAATATGGCAAAAGTACGGAGGTATAACATTTTTTACGTTTTAGATATATGCACATTCTGTAAACGTTATTTATCATCAAACCGCGAGTCATCCATTATGATCAGGAGTCCATTCTTACTGTGGTTACATTCAGAAGTGGCAAGTATTCCCCGAACAAAGCGCATCCCGGTGTGGAATAAACTCCGAATGGATCCTGCGAGCGATGCATCATGCATAACGACTGCGGTTTAGGTTTATTTGTCGAGAGGGGAGAGAATGGTAGCGAGAGGCAGGAACCAAAAGCAAACGTCCGTCGTGTCAGGACGTGATTCTGGCACATCGGGAGCTAAAATAATATTGTTCGCGAAGCGGGCACCCTTGTGGCGATTACTCGAGACGCGACTGTACAGTACATCGTTATCGGACACCAGCCGCGATCGTCGAGACGACTAAACAGGGGTTGACAGATGGGTGGGTTGATTGAGATGTCGTCGGCGCTACGACATATGGCAGCGCTAGCTGGCAATCAGGACTCGGACATGAAGAGGATTACGCGACGACTGGATTTATCACGACAGCAGGATCGAGCCTCCTCTACTCACCCTCTACTCTTCTCTCTCTTTCTCCCGTTAACATGTTTGTGCGCGACGCGAGATCGAAGAAGCTCGTTAAGAGACCAGATCCGCGAGGACATTGAGTTGAACGAGCGTGAGCCTTTTAGATCCGTTTCATACGGCTTTCTTCGGATTTAAATCCTTCGAATTGTCGACCGCATCACGTTGCACAATTATTCGGATTCATTTTCTGATTGCACATAGCAAACGTTTCTCAATTCTCTGAGATCCTTTTTTTCATTTCGATACGATTTTATTGTTTGCATTTTAATTTTTCAAGTCACAATCTTCCGATATAAGTTCTATTACGCGAACGATTGCATGAGCAATATGATTTGTGCTATTATCGTAAAAGTTATTTTGAGTCTTACAAATTAAATACAAATATACGAAACATATTTTGCGCTCACAAAAAGTAAAAAAAGTTGCGACTTAAATTAAAATCTAAATCAATATCTATAATTAGCGAAAAAAAATTGAATTTATTTTTTATTTTACACAACTATAGACGCTTTGCGCGCGCTATTTAACGTTTTATTTTTTTCAGCATCGCAGAAAATCGATGACAAAATCAGTAGCACGTCTTTTTTCAAAGTAGAATGATATTGACATTCAATATTATTCTTAAATCGTGATGTATAAGTCAAAGATATAAATTACTCGTACAATTACAAAATTACTTTCTAAAACATATTCCATTTTCTTTTTTCGTAATTCGCATCAAAAACGAGCGTTTTTGACAGTTGTAAAAAAACTGACCTAATGATACACGTGTTTCGCGAGCATTCCCCCCCCCCTCCGCGACGTCTCCGGAGGAATCAATCTTTCCGCAGGATTCTCCGCTGGCAGCGTAGAGCGATTGTCAAGCGCGATTTATCACTGCAGTCTGTCAGGGGACAACTCCTACGCGAGTCTTGAAAAGGAAGAAACGAAAGAGAGAGAGAGAGAAGAAGATGGAGGGAGAGAACGATGGATGTAAAAAACTCTCTATCCCCCGCTGTGGCAGCCGATGGGAATTCTGGAGTGGACTCCAAATGTGATGGCATCCCTAGGCCACAGGCACGCCGAAATTTTACCTACCGGCATGTTCCTCTTCCTGGCGCCGATGGCCCGATAAGGTCCGTGGAACACGCTTCGAATTTCGTCTGCTGTCACGACGATGACATCGAACACGACAGGACACTCGAAATGCAAACCCCTGGTAGTGCACGAGCTGCTCGACGTGGTCTATTTTTATTGTAACGCGCGACGGTCACGATAAGTCATCTGGAGGATTGCTTGACGCAACGCGACTTCGATGAGAAAAAAAAAAAAAGAAATGTTAATACCGAAATATAGCTTCGAGACCCCGATAACAGTTTGCGCTAAATCATAATCCTCTTACAGGCACGGCTGTTATTAAAGTATACGTCAAGATGCGATATTCGGATAAGAGTAAACGTGAACTTCGAGATCGTGCACCATGTTTATACTACGGCGTACTTTGAATGGAGACTTGTCGTTTCAAATGAGACACGAAAGAGGAAACCATTTCTCTTTCTACAAAATAAAGATATTTTGTGAAGTTTTTTTTTTCACGATCCTGAACGACAGCGGCTATCGCTTTAGGGACCCATTTGTCAAAAACTGTTTGTGGGTACGAGAAAGCAGGTTCGCGTTCGTACTTGCCGAGTCACCCTCTATAAGGGCCGATGATCCGTGGAATAGACGTTAGAAAAATATTTTCTCTCGGCAGGATTGTGACGTTAGTGCCGGAGCGAATGCGCGAGAGGACGAACGAATAGTCCGAAAGGACGACGGAGCGAAATGCTGGAATCACGTTCTTATATATTGAACTCGAGATGGGGCCATGTACCCACCAGATCTTTCGAGTGTTTTCCACGGAGGACCAGGAGAGAGAGACGGCGACTCATCTCCGAGGAGCAGATGCTCGTTAAGATCCTGTCACTCAGAACTCGCTTGGATGGAGGCTGCAGTGGTCTCGCGCGTGAACGAGGATTAAAAGATTCCCCGCAAGGATAACAGCGAGAAATTGATGGGTATTGCTGGTCGGTACGGAGCAATGAACGAAATATATAGACAACCTAGAGATAAAGAAACGAACGTGGCGACTCTCAATTAGTTGAAAATTAAATTTTGCATGCGAACCTCTTGAACTCTAAACTTTAATAAATTTATTGTTTTTCTTTTGGACATTTGCAGCTTGAAAGAAGTACCTAATTTTAATAATGCAAATTCTTTCTTTAGGAATTACGTGATATTGAATTAAATATAGAAAGCTTTAATTGCGGGAATGCGCAATACATAATGCAATTTCGTTCAATTTTTTTCGAACGTATTGTGATATAAAAGTGCAGCGTTTTTAATTATTTCCAGCATACTTTTAGCTTTGCGCACCGTAACGATGATCAAAGAATCCTATTTAATTTCGAGAAATAGAAAATGGGTCGGTAGCAACAGAGTTTTCTCGCGATGAATATCCTGCACGAATGCGGACCTTTGTGCTTTCCGTGATAATTCTCAAGAGAGAAGATTCTCTCTAAGGGCAGCGAATTGGGGTGCACTCGTTTCACCCCACGTCTCTGAAAACCTTCGGGGCAAACGAAAGTCCATTCCATTATGCGATGATTCGACTGATAATACTAACTTGACACGATTACGAGTTGTATTCTACTTCTCTATACGAGAATTGCAATTTGGAAAGTGGTGTTGGAAATAAATATTCATATGCAATATATCTTTTGGATAACATCAACTTTTGTTATTATATATTCAAAAATCTACAGTAATAAATTGTAGAAAAATGATTTAAGATAAATAATTTATTAAAACACAATTTAAAAGAGTTTTAGAATAAACGTAAATCGATTAATTTAATTAAAATAAAGTATGATAGTAAGAAATAAAATTATAGGCGATTTTTCGGAATTTCTGAACGGAATTCATGTATTTTTTGGTTCGCAGGAAAATACGACCGCACATATTATTTGGGAATAAAATCCAACTTGTCAAAGCACCTTTAAACATCTTGCATCTCGTCTTTGTGAGAAAGATAACAAATGTCAAAGAATCGAGAATCGGCAAATCATGTGCAGGTTGTTTTTTCTTCCCGAGGATTTTCTTCTTTCGCTCCAAAACAAACAAAAGCCAGAGAGAGAGAGAGAGAGAGAAAGAGTGCCCGGCATTCTGCCATCTCTCTCTTACTCCAGGCTTCTTTTCTACCTCGGGAGAAAATCCACGGGGGGTTCCGTTTCTTCACCCCACAACGGTGTCTCATGTAAATGTCCCACTCATACAACGACGGACGCGGCCCTGACGCATACATTGAACGACGCCGAACGAGCGAACGAGCCCGCGCGCGCGCACACACACACACACACACAAGTGAAAACTTAAGGCGCGGATCTTAACGAGGAGCCGAAGATTGATGCGGACACGGGCGCAGCATCCGCCCGGACCCGGTCCATCCTGAAATCGTACACGCGCGTTTCCTGTCTACCCCTCTCTCGTACCTCATCACTCTCTGTCATTCGCGCAGCATAGGTAGATAGATGCATCGCCGGCGCGTCGGTCGTCGTCGTCGTCGTCGTCGTCGTTGCACCATCCCTCTTTTCGCTCTTCGCACAGCGCATTGATCATTATAAATCTGTAGTCTCGCGTTCTCGCTCCCACGCGTCTCTCAGCAACGGCGAATGCGGGGCCTCATCGACCATCGTGATATTTATCGCTACCGTTCAACGGTGGCCCCATCGACTCGTTCGCGATTAATGCCACGTCGTTATCACGGGGCACGCATCGACGGCGAGCACGGCCACACCAATCTCTACGCCATTGTACGAGCATAAACGTTTTCACGGGGCCCCGGTCGGGGCCTTTGAAGCGGCCCTGCTCCACGGGTAACATCAAGATGGGCCTGTCAGGCCCTAACTAGCTAAGGTCGAGCCCAAGCCGGACTCACACGAACGAAGAGAGACGCCTCGGGCCGAGCTGTACGCTGTTTTCGTGTTTTGACACGGCCTTCTGACGGGTGACGCTCGTTCAAATCGGTGTATTTAATGTATTTGTCGCGCTATTTATCCCGTAAACAAATACTACACTGCTTCATTGCGTAATGAATAAATTTAAACCCTAATAAGTTAATGATATATTTTTAGACAAGAATAAGTTTTTGACAGTATAGTGCATTGAAAAATTACTGGAAATATTTAAAATCGATCTCAAAAAGCGATAACCCTTGTACTATAAAAAAAAAAGGACATTTCGAAGGTTGGGAAATAATTATCTGTATTAATTTGTATCCGTTATACACATGGCAATCAGGTACGACGCGATGGAAAGACGAGAACGGCAATATCGAATTGAATTTATGGTCGACAAGGCGATTATTAAACAGCCGGGGACGGACAGTCAGTCGCCGGAGTCCGGAGAAGCGAAATTATGTCGCAACAAAATAATATGACCGACGCATTAAAACGACAGCGACGAAAAAGGCGGAGAGCCGGCGTAAAATAAAATGATTATTTGTATCTTACGGGGAATAAATGGAGAAACGAAAGTATCCGTCCTCTTCCAACGCCCGCGATGACGGCGACGGACACGGCGGGTAACACGATCGCGAGTATCGATCGGCGATTAAACGTAATTTACTTCGCGCCTTGAGCAGCGTGAAATCGGAGAGGGAAGGATGTAACTTGGTACCGGTGAAATCCCGACTTATCTTATCCAAGTTTAACGCTATACGATCCCACGGACACGGTGGTGGTGGTGGTGGTGGTGGTGTACGTGCGGGCCCCACCGCGCTTCCCAGATAAGTCCCAAATTTTTAAGACCGTGTCTTTGCCACCTGCTTACCACTCGCGGTGCAATTTATTGTCCGCCATCGTGAACCGGGAATTTATACCGCGGACTGGCCGCTTCTCTCATATTCAATACCACCGACGGTTGTTCTTCCTTTTTGTCGTCGATTATGCGCGGGTAACCGTTCGGAACCGATCGAGATCGATTTCTTCGACCGCGATCGATCGTGAGGAACGGACGGAAGAAACAGGAAACTCTATAGCGAACACGGAAACTGGAAACCACCTTGCTCCACGGGGTTTGGAAATCCCGAGGCCCATATGGACTGCGAAGCCAAGAGCCGTTTTGAAATCGGTATCAGGGGGTCCATCTGAGGGCTGGCCTTCTACCTCGGTACCTCGGGACTAAACGAGAAAAAGGAGAAGGCATGGAAAAAAGGCAGCCGAGAGGGGATCGAGGGGTGAGGAAAGGAAAAGGGGGGGAAAGGGGAAGACGGTAAGAGGGAATGAGAGAAAGAGACAAGCGACTCTGGCGAGAGAACAAAACGAAGAGGAGTGACTGTCGATTATTCGGTGTCTAAACAAACTAGAGCCGGTCCTACAAGCGCGGCGTGGCGCGGCGCGGCGCGGTACGGCGCCCCACGCCGCCGTCGCTTTAACAAGGACCTCGTTATAATATTTTATTACGCCTCTCGTATATTATAATGCCACGCTGCGCCGTGTCCGAGGTTTCCTGCGGACGGGCGAGGTCGAGGAGGTAGCTTTCGCGCAGTCATGTGTAGCCGTAGAAATTTACTGCTGTGTTTCGTAGAAGGAATTGGGTACCCATACATTTCGACTTCGACGGGACCCATTCTGATCGGAGCGAGGAGCCCCATGATTGAAAACGCCGGTAGAATGACTTATCACGTTGTCAGAGTCGGATCCGCATGTATTGACGAGAGTGTATCTTCGCTTTCGAGTCGCTGGCTCAAACGAGCGGGCTGTGCAAGTTTCCGACACCGCCACGCGTGAGCCTCGAAGAATGCGACTCCACCCGGCTTGAAACGTCTATTAATATCTATTTACATTAAATCGGTACGTCGCGTCGCGTTTCCTTCGCCGATTCTATTAACGCTGTCACTACAAAGTGACGCTATTCGCTATTCATACATTCGACACGTATCTGCCAGTATCAGTTTATAAACTCTTTGAATATAAAGATATCGACGGAGATATTTGCCATCGTGCATAGCCCCTTAATTATTCTTATCGTTTTGACAACTAAAAGTTAGATAAATATTTTTTTAATTAATTGAAACTGTCGAAAATTAAAGACTAAATTTCTTCGTTATCTATTTTAAAGATTACGATTATTTAAATTATACATAATAACTACAGTACTGCAGCGTGATCTTAATAATGCAGTATCTTAATAATTCATTTAATTTTACAGTGGTATATTGCATTATTGGCCGAACGTTTGTGCTGCAATGAGGTCAATGAGATTGCTGTGACAGATACTAATACACAGAGCTACAATAAACGGTGTGGCCAATTGCAACCACGCAATTTCATGGCTTTAGTCATAAATCTTTATCTTTAATTACAACGCATCATTTGCGTGATTTAAAACGCTCGACGATTGCGCCTCTGATGCCCCTCGCGTTGTAATAAATTATCGAAGTGGAAACAATATAACTCGCCGCATAACCGCTCGTTTTGCATTATTACCGTTACGTCATTCTCTCTCTCTCTCTCTCTCTCTCTCTCTCTCTCTCTCTCTCTCTCTCTTTCTCGCAATATTGCAGTTATGCTTTACTCGATATATCGCTGAATCCGCATTAAAGCATTTTAAAGACGATTATCAATCGTCTCCTAACAATGATATCTTTACATATATTTTTTTATAATAGATTTTCAAGACTTTTTTTATTGTTTACCAGTTTTAAAATTTTGCTCGTTAAATTTTGTTCCTTCTATATGGAGCACGGTACGTGTATTGCAACTCGAATCGTGTGTAGTGCGTTCATCCAGCTTGCACGCGACGAGATTCCCGTTGTTGATGACAATGAGTTTCTGGGCGCAGTCGGCACGTCATCGTACAACTCCGACGCGACGCGTGCGAAACGCGCTGGAGATGCCAATCGAGAGGCGAAACGTGCAATCCTACGCGCGAACGCACTTCCCCCCGAGGGCTATCCTGAACGGGTTCAGGTGTCGTAGGGTTCGTGCGTCACTCTGTGTGTATCCCCGCGTCCGTGCCCTCCCCCCCCCTCACCCCTACGATAAGAGGCAACGAGGCGAATGCTTTTCGCGGTCCAACGGCTCGAAAACGAATTACCCTCCGTCGTGGAAGTTATCGAGGAAATATTGGAAAGCCCGCGCCGTTACTCGCCTCACGAGTGGCCCCTATTCGTTTCCGGGCGCGACAATTCGTGTGCGCCGGGCTGAGCAACGATTTCTGACTAACGCGTGGCCTACGAATGAAATTCGACGAGAGCGCGCGGTGGCGATAAGGAGGATCGAAAGCGTGAGAATGAAAAACAGTCGGGCAGATCGGGGAATGAAAATGGCTCTATCGCGCTCGATGGATGGCGACGTAAGATTACATTGCGGAAAACGAAGTGCGACATTTATTCTTTGTAAACGTATCCTCTTAGAATGCATTGTGTAAAATTCGCTTGTGCGTGCGGCTTGAAACAGAATCCAAGTTTTTTAACCATCCGTGAAAACTCTTTACGCGTACATTCCAATATTTTTTTTTTCTCATAAAAGGGATGTTAATATAAATGCAACGTTTATTTCTAAAAATCTTTTTAATTCGAACAATTATTTCACAAATTATTTTACAAAAATATATTCAAGAAACGCGAAATAAATTTCAAGGATAACAAGCAAGCTATTTAAACTCAATTTATAAAAATACAATTGCGCGAAGAATTAGCACAGCTCAGTGAAATCAATTTCTTCGCGGAGACGAGACGGTAAACAGAAAAGCAGATTGATGCTCGATAAATGAAAGGTTCTATTCATCTTTTAAATATCTTGGTCGGTGTTAGATAGCTTGCGGCTATAGATAGCTTCGAATTCTCTCGCAACGCAATTCCAAATGTTTGATACGACGAGTCCGTAATATCGCGGCGAATGTTTCAATGTGTGTATCTCGTTTCGCTATTGACATTTGTTGATTATGCTTCGTGACGCACGGTATGCTTCAATTACGGTACGTAGTTAACAAAACAAACGCGGGTACGACGATGGCAATTATTTATCGTAGTAGTTTGCAGCTTGGCACGATAACACAAGCTGACAATTATCTAAAGTCCAATACTCAATGCACCCTAAGCGTTTATTCTCGCATCCGAAATAGATTTTCGATGATTGCTTCATTTCTGATAACAAACGTGCGGGGCTTTAAAAAAAAAAAGGAACGTGGATCCGCTGTTACTTCATCGCAAACAGCCTTGTTTGCCGCAACGCTGCCCGTTCGAATTAAATCACTACCGATATAATAGGGCCGTTAACAGTCCCTATCCGATAATTGCGCGTGCTACGTTGAGAATAACCACAAAGTGGAAAACGATCGCTTTAAAAGGGAATTCCGATACGAGATATGCGTGACGGCCAATTTTCCTGTTCTCAAGTCGTCCCTAACCGGATTTATACTTGAAATTATACCGGTTTCGTAGTTATTACTGTGCAGCACAGAAATGAGGCACACGAATGAAGTGCGAGATTTTGCTCTCGTTGAAGGAATACGATTAACACGTAACCTCGGCAGAAATTGATGTTATTATCTACTTCAACGAAAATGTAATTCTGTAGTTCGTTAGGGTATAGTCGATACTTGTCGATGCTTGTCGAATGTAATATCTTTTGCATTTTTATTTAAAGCTCTATTTTTTTATACGCCGCGTTATACGAAGGGATCGCGCCACAGACCATAAAATTAGATACTTCGGGGTGACATGATTATACAACATTTACATACTGTTTTTCTCGCAGCTTTTTTATAAAATATAAAACGTATTTTTAATCGTTGCGTTATTGTGACACGTGATGCGTAAAGAAAGTACGCTGATACATTAAACAATGTGTTCGAAACAGCAATCAAAGGATGTAAAAAAGAAACAATCTAGACGTTCGAAAATAAACTGCAGCAATGCATAAATATTTGAAAGAAGATAATAATGTATAAAATATATAGTTCATTGGTTTGCGATTGGTTATATTTTTGTTAAACGACACTTTAGAAGTTTGTTCAGTCTCTTTGTCTAAAAACAACAGTTTTATTTTATTAAGCAATCTCTTTAAAGATCTTTAAACATTTTTGTAGACTTTATAAATTGCTTGCTTTCTTTCATCTGCTAATATTTAAAGAAGCCTGTAAAAAAAGATTTATAAGGACTTTTTGTATATTATTGCAATTTATTGTGCGCATATATATGCCCGTAGTGCTATTTTGAAATGAATATACCCTTTGTAGACTCTTGCGTGCGATTAAAGTTTCGAAAATTTATTAGCGACATCAATTCCTATATTACTTTGAAGTATATTGAACTCCATTTTATTGCGCAGACAGCGGCACGATTGTCCTTTTTGCTCTTTTATTAGATACTACTATCTTGCGTGGAGACGAGAGAAGTTTAATGTTATGCATCGAAGGAAACTGCATACAATAATGCATGTCCATATCGCAGCGCAATTTCTCTTATTGCCTACAGTGATGCTTCTACTTATCTCAGTCACTAAACTTTTTTGAATTAAATCTAAACGTTAAAAACAACGTTTGAATATCTGATTAGCCAGTTGTTCAACTAATGAGTGCAACTTTATCTTACAGTTCTTTTCGAAATGATTCTAATATGTTCAGGATCGAATTGAATTGAAGAAAGAAAAATTAATGTCATAAAAACATACTTATGTTATCTTTTAATCTCTCTCTTTTTCTCCCTCTCTCTTTCTCTCTTTCACCTAACAAATCAATGTAATTTATCTTAATCAAAACGTACGTAGGAACAAAGGAGAGAGCGAGAACAACGATTGCTTCATTATCGAGGCACTGCATTCATGGGTCTTCGTTAAACGGCGTAGCAGGACAATAACTGGCGAAACGGCTGAACGAATACCGTACGCTCCTACTCTCTCTCTCTCTCTCTCTCCCTCGCCGTACGAGTCTTAGAAAGATGAAGCAAAAACGTTAGCTTACCCAGCAGTTTGTGAACCTCCGCGTGGCTGAGGAAGAGATTGAAGTAGCTCGCTGCCGGCCGCGCGACGACGAACAGCAGTATCACAAGTCGACAGAGCATCGTGGCCGCCACGTGACGTTCGACGTAACTCGTATGTGTGTGTGTGTGAGTGCGTGTACGCGTATTTACGTCCGCACGCGAGAGCACAGCACACTCGTTATGAGTCGTTCATATTTCGCGCGGATGCAAATCCGCGGATCGCGACGAGGGTGGTGGGCGGCGAATCGCTCCGCCGCGTGTGCACGTGACGTGCTCCTCTTTTTTTTTTCCCGCGTGCCGCTTGCGAAAACTCCGCGCGAAAACGCGCGCCGGCTCCCGCGTTTGACAGCTCGCTCCGTACGCGCACAGCCACGGCGGTGTCGCGCACGTTTTACATCCGACGCAGGGGCACTCCCACACGCGGCGAGAAACCCGACGGGGCTTCCAGGTTCTGCGTCCCGGTGTCCCACGGGCTCCGACGTGAGAGAGGCGCGGCGTCGTACGACGGGATCGACCGGACGGCGCGTCGACACGGAATGCGGTGCGAGAGCGGAGCGGAACGACTCATCGAGAGCGCGCGACGGCGTACCTGCCTCGTGAAAGCCACAACCAGTTGTGTGCTACCATCGCCATGGGTCGCGTCTGGGGTCGGAGCAGGCCTGTGTCTGCTCCGAGTGCGGCCGAGTCTGCCCGAGACTTACCGAGGTCCACCTACGAGGGAGCCCAACGTTGGCTTGGCCGTGGGTCCAGGAAAGATCGAACAGCCGCGCTCTCTCGAACGAGACCGGAATTGAATTTGAAATTCACCGACGGCAATATCGCATGGTCGCCTGGTAGCCAAACGCAACCCTTTCCATTGTTGTCCGCGACTTGTGGCTCAATTCAGAGTAGCGAGCGAAAAAAAAAGTCGAAGTCATTTTGCGAGAGGGTCCACCTAGAACTATAATTTGGAACGTGCGTGTCATCTATCACCTGCTAACTGCAGCTGCAGTTTTGTAATTTGTCGATTGTTAATTGTCGACCTTTAATCATCGTCGATTTAAATCTACGTGAGAGCACGTGCAACGTGCTCTGAATTTTGATGAAGTATTGATCAACATGATTTCTATCTTTCGATCGAATGTTAAAACTGAATTCTAAAACAACACGCGGAATTAAATATCGAAGCAAAACACGTAAGTAAAAAGACCTTCAAGACCGGAATAGAAAACCGTCTCACTGAGGTTTCTTTTACTCAAATTAAGTTTCTAATTTTTTTTCCGATCATTTTCACCTTCAGTGAAAACGGTCTGAATAAAATCTGATTCTTGAAATATTACACTGAGAGCAAAAAATAGTTGCATTTACCACAATTTATAGTTATTTTTGGCCGTAACAATATTTTTATAGTTAAATTAACAATATAAATTATAGTTAACTTAACACTATATTATTGTTACTATAGCTATATGTTCATACAACCATATGTATGGTTAAACGTGCCATAATTGTAATGTATGTATGGTAGAAATTATTATAATTTATAGTAAACTTTTTAGTTTATAGTAAAATTTTTACCCTGTTTGGCACAACTATACATATATGGTTATTTACACTAACATTATAGCAATAATAACTATAAAAATGATATTTGCAACTATAATTATTTTACTATGCAATTATAGCTGCAAATACTAGACACTTCTCTCAATGTATAAACACATGTCAAAGGAGTCCCATTTCCAAGACAATACGTCAAAATGAGAAGTAATGTGGCCAATTGATGTTCCTCCTGTCAACATTACGTCTCTTAAGGTCATTCGGCTTGTAATATTGACGTTGTTAACCGTAGAAAATCGTAAGCATAACAACACACTCGCAAGCAATAAATTTCAGGACCTTTATTCATGGTAACGGGCTTCGTCACGTTACCTGAAGTTGAAAGTCGCACCTCATTCTGCCAGGTAGGCCACTTTGTTTTCTTCTTTTCCTCCGCGAGAGGCGTATAATACCTTGCTATCCAATTAACCGGTGCCAATCGCTAAAGAAAACAAAGTGAAAACTTCTTTTATCCTCTTTTTTATTCTTTCAACATGTTGCTTCATACGAATTCAATCTTCCTTAAGATAAACCGAATCGTACCAATGCTTCGAGTGTTTCGAATGTCGATGTTGTTGATTACGTAACCGCAAAATTAAATTTTTTTTTTTTTCTGTCAAAAACTACGTATATATCAACTGGAAGCATCAATTAATATAGCTTTTTATTTTTATTATTCGTAGAAGAAAGAGATTAATCTCCATGGTCCAATCTTGTTGATCAATTTCCATTTAATATAATCGAACTCGTGTTTCCATATATTTTATCTTGCTGTCCCCGCAAAATTACTACGCAGAAATCAGGACTATAAATCATACGTTCCGGCCTGTGGAACGGTGTACGCTCGACATGTCAAATTATTGACGATCCGAACTACGTATCCAATCACACTTGCCGACGTTCTTACATTTTTACCCCTTTCGATCATTATCGGTGACTTATTTCACTAAAAGACAAAAGTATGCTGTGCGAGCGCGCAAAATGTGGAAGACGAGGCGCTCTCGAATTTCATCCCGGAGGAATATCAGCGGCAATTGGAATATCCATCGTTCATTTGCATAATTTGAGATCGACGATGGATAGGGAGAACGCCCACGTAGCCGCGTCGAATCACGATCGCCTTTACGAGTCCACCTTCTTCTCCTTCTTCCTGTCTACCAGGACGTGCTTGATTACTGAACGCCGTTATTACCGAACGATGCACGAGCGAGCGAGGGAGGGGAGGGGGCGAGGGGGGATGGCCAGGACTCGTTTTGCAAATTCGCGGTTGATTGAAAAGCTCGTGCGGTATAAAAACCAGGAGATAACTGCCACGGCGAAAATGAGAGAAAAAAGTCCGGATGATTACTCTCTTACCGTATAGCATGGTCCAGGCCAGCATGGGATTCTGTCTGTTAACGGGCCCGATCTGACCATTGGTGGTCGGTCGGATATGCGACGATGGGTAAATTCGCGCGTATACGATAGATCCTTACGTGCATCTTCTCCTTTTGTTCCGGCGTCAGCCTCGTACGGCTATTAACTTAATCTCGGCGATTATACAGTTACACGAGTTACCGTTTAATATTTTATCGTCGGTGTAGAGAGCTCGTTCGCTCGATATTACAACGTCGATACGAATTACGCGTTACTAAAAAAAAAAATTTTTTTTAATATATCAGTACGAGGGTCCACGTAAACGTAATAAACGGATAAAACTAAATCAAAGCTGTGCGGTAATCAAATTTTATGATCTCTAATTTTTTTTTACATTAAACAGATTATAGAGTGACTTAGTATTATAAATTATTTTTCTTTAATTTGAACGACGGCTATGATTATGCTTACTTTTAATTAGAGAGATTACCTTTACGAGAAAATATCCATTTTATAAGAGAAATTTCCGCTTTTTCTTTTTTTAAACAAGCATGCTACGTTCTAAATTGTATTGCTTAGAAGGAAAACGTAAATTATAACAATTCTGATGTGGCTGTGTCTAAGTAAAGTTTAGATATCTATCTGCCTATAGTCGGCGCGTGAGCACAATATACAATGGTTTCCAAAGCGGTACAGCTGATATCATAAACAAGACACCACAGTGCGCGGCACGAAGCGTGGTTTAATCTACTGCAAATACAGGGCGCATCGTTTAAATCAAGGCAATGTCAAGAAGAGAGAACGGACTCCTTTGTCGGTTCTAATCTGTATAAACAGTCGTATATCTAACGGTCGTCGGCCAAACTTTATCCAAATTTATCCTAGTAGCAGCTTCTGAAAAATATCGCGAGACTTGGGTCACATTTACTATATATATCCGTTTTTATATATTTTTTTAATTTAATACAGGTACGCTGCAATTTATGTCGTAAATATGATTTCGTATTTGATTAAGGCAAAGAGAGAGAGTACGTTCGAGTGCAATGTATTTATGCTGCATTTTTTGCGATGGCAATTAGACAATTTACTTAGAGAGAGAATTTATTCATTGCCGAGATATTACGCTGAAGGTAATCAAATCAATCCCCATGATACTCCATTTTAATGTATCTTTAGATATTAGCAAGAACATCTTTTCTGAGAATCTTATTCTCTAGGCCGTCATAATAGTACATCATTAAGGGAACGCGATTATGTGCTTCACAAGGAACAGCTTTTAGTAGAAATGAGGTAGCGCACTTTTGGACCGCGGCTTTTACGTCGCAGTCAATGAAGTGCACGCGCGCATGCACTGGTTATACCAAAAGAAGGTTCCCGTCTAGCCAGTGAGAGAGAGAGAGAGAGAGAGAGAGAACTCCGTGCATTATCATGCGGTTTCCGCTTTACAAGACTTTCTTTACGTCGATCGCGGCGCAGCCTCCAATTAACGCTTTCCGCGGCGCTCAAAAGACCAGACGGTAGCACTGAAAATGGATTAAAGCGCACACCGTTTGCTACCGCCTTTTACAACGTTTGCAGAACAGTAGCAGCGTACGTATGTACGTACGTAAGCAGTCGCCGGCAATTCCCCGCCGCCGTTTTCTATTCGATCCACCTATTTTACGATGCCGCGAGATATCAAAGTGGCAAAAATTTACGAATGCGACAAGGGAAGAGCACGTATACGGCGCTGAAGGGATTTCTTACTTCAGGTGCTTGACGCCTGAACGATGCGACGCACATCAAGAGAGATATTCGATTCACTGCAGCATTCGTGGAGGAGACACGAAGCGTGTAGGTTATTCGAACCCTTTCGAAATGGAGCCTCGCGATGGGTATCGACGGTGCGCGGAACAGCGAGCCCCCTCGTGAAAGAATGGGATGTGTATCGGATTTAGTTTTTCGCCGGCGAATCGATCAGCTTGAACCCATCTGACCTCGCGAAGACGCAAAGGGTTGAAAGTAGAAGAAACTGCCGGTACGAGGGGAAGGGGGAGAGAGCACGGAGAGCCTGAAAATAAGAAGATATAGATAAAAGAGCCGGGGCTGCACGTTGGCCTAACAAGACTCAGGGACTCAGGGGCTATTATCATAATTGTGGGCTGCAGGCAGCGGCTGTGCCCACAAACCAGAATGCCTCTTGTCTCATCTACCTTCGTCCTCCCCTTCTTCTTCTTCTGCGTCTTCTTCTTCTTCTTCTTCTTCTTCTTCTTCTTCCTCCTCGTCGTCCCCGCACTTCTTTCTCCGCGCGCATTTCTTCTTCTTCGCGGCTCTTTAACCTCCGTTCTCTCGCGTTTCGTGCGTCCCTTACCCTTACGGTGTTTCACATGCTCTGAAGACAAATGAAACGACCTCCATGCCCGGTCTCCTTGTTCCACATTTCCATCTAAATTAAGAAAACGATGAATAATCCGATGCGATGCCGTCCAATGCAGCACAAAGAAATCTTTCACGATACGAAACAGGTCGTATGAAGCAAAGCCTAATTAATTAATAACGTATGTCTTTATGAAAATATTCCAAGTAATTTTTTCCGACGCGAAAATACGCAATTTTTTAACAGTGATATTTTAAGATGACACGGGTAACTCAACGTAAAGTGTTAATAAGAAATATAAGTAATTATTTAGACTAATTATACGGGATGTATTATTTAGATGAAATTACAGACGGTTGGCTGCCTTCCGAACGTTCCTTATTAAATTCAGCTATGTATGATGTGGATCCTTCGGCGTGGACCACCCCGAGGTGAAACGCAAACAACTCGTTTCTCCCGGTCTTAAAAAGGAAACCAAGTAGAACACACTCTTTTTTTTTTATCTCCGTATTAGTCATGACAGGATACGAGATATTTTGAAAAGACGAGCATATTTTCTTTTTAAATAAAATTTCGTTTTTTTTTTTCTATTGTTACCCTTTATGTCAGCATCTTACACAACAATAAGATACATTGTAATGCTTATTATATCGAGATACTCATCAATATTTATAGCTACATGTAACACAGAATCGAGCATTCCTTTTATCGCACAATAGAATTTAATTATCTTCTGTACGTTCTTTCATTTTTATATCAAAGAAGAACCATTAAAGAACATTTTCTATTTCACTTAATGTCTATTACTTAAATTATAAATTTGTAATTTTAAAAACATTATTTGACAAGTGTCAAATTAAAGTATGAAAGATTCGTTATTAACATAATTGGATTTCACTATTTGAATTGGATTTCACTACTTGAATTCTTAAATTACTGCCCTACTTTGAATACCTCATCTTTTCCTAGCAAGTTATTAAATATAACCAAATATATTAATTTTAACTTTATTAAAAATATTTCTTACCTTTAAAAATATTTTTTTGAGAATTATATGTTTATGTAATATCTCATTTCTTCTCTTCCTAAATTTGAAATATTTAAATCCTTAATTTAATATTATAAAGTATATCACAATCTCATTAAGTAGTCCGAAAGTTTATATTTATTTTAACTTTAACTATAAATGCAATCGTATTACAAAATATGGTTGGCTTGAATCCTCGCTTTGAGAATTCTCGTCTTCAAACCGGAGACGAGAAGTCAGAAGCAACCGGCAGGTGCGCGATAGAGTATCTGTTTTCCTTTAAATTATGCGAAATAAGCAAATATGCTTCATCCTCAAATTGTTGCACGGTGTGTCGAAAGAGCATTTTTTTCCCATTTGTTTCTCGTACACTCTTTCAGCGAGAGATGCCAGGGGCGTGTATGTTTGTTTAGCCTCGGTGTACCCTGTTATTAGGGACCCGCTGCCCGTGCCCCTCAAGTACCGTGGGGCCCACGCTGAGATTTGGCCGCCGTGAGCCCGATCATGCATCCCCCTTCCCGCCCTCCGTCTCATCGGTCCCCTTCCCCTCCCCCTCATCCTCCTTGCTTCATTTCAGGCGTAAAAGAAGTTCTCGAGAGCAGAAGAACGACGAGATAAATTCGGAAGGGGGTCCCTCGGCTAGCAGATTCCTTGCCTCTAGATCTTGATTTAGATTCTACCACGTTTTAATTTATTACAAGCGATGGCGACGATTATACGGAAACCCGAGTCTTCGGGTCGGGAGAATCCGCCAATTTTTGGCTCATGCGAGTAAAACAAGAGAAGAACGAAAAGGAACAAAGAAAGTTTCAAGAACAAAGAAAGTATTAAAAAGGAGATTAAGAAATTTAGCACTTGTTAAATAATGTTTTTAAAATTCAGTTTCTTTCCATCTTATGTACGTAGTAAGCACGTACATGTAACTTTTTGTTTTGTTTGAAATAAATGGCAAATTATAGAACAAATTTTAAACTTGTTTAAACACGCGCATAATTTATTTCATATCAATAATTTCTAATTACTTAATTTTATTTTTTTCGCGTGAATTTATTCTGTATGAATTTGAAAAATAATCCAATAGACCTTTAAATTTATCTTGCATCTCTGCCAGATTGAATATTTTCTTACTTTTGAAACTCACTTGACATATGTATATATAACTTTAAGAAAATGTTTAATCAATATGTTTAATCAATATGTTATTATTATGTTTCTGTTAACGTCACATACATGTCAGCATTTATACGATCCCTGCACATTCGTCAGAAGTAAGAGAGAAGTTCATATATTTTTTTGCGGGGCAATTCGTGGGATCACGCGACTCCTCTTTCTCTCGATGCACAATGCATCCCTGATGACATATCCTGGCACGTCCCGCAATTGAATAGTGTTCTGTTTGCGCGGATGGCACGTGACAATGCCCGAAGCCCCCGTCTCGCACGCGACCACACCCCGTCGCTGTTATTTGTTTAATTTAAGGGGTATTGTTGCGCGACGATGTTTTCGTCGCTCGATTTATTTCGGCCGTGGTCATTTCCCGCATTTTTAACGTGGGAGACACCGCCGGGCGTCGCCCGACCCCGAACCGAGTCCGCAATCTCGCGAACTCGTGCGACTCGGCGACGCGGTGTCTGTCGCGATCGATTATTACACACCCGGAAATTTTACCGCCCCATTAATGAAACTTTTTACGTGGCCATTTATTAACGTCCCTTCACGGCGATAAATAAACGTTGCATACCCGCCGTTGCAGCATGTATTATGCATGCAATATTACAAAGCGGATGCTCGCTCGTAGGTAAATTATCGTTACGCGGATTACTTGACGGCCGGCTAAATATTTATCGCGTCGTTTTTGCATAATTAGATTTTCATAACTGGTTTGCAGAATTTTTTTTACCGACCGATACACCGATTACGGTAGAAGGTGCAGCTGCCTCGTCTTCTCTGACGCATCGCGCGATCTTGCAACGGAGACCAGCACTCGCTGAGAACTCGAACCTTACTAGTAAAAACTCGCTCAAGACCCTCACAGTCGTGGATAAGGTTCTGTGTGTAGCAAACCTGGGCCCCAACAGGCCCAGTGATAATTGAAGGATGCTACCTGACCAATCGTCGATGATCAAGTTGGTCATTATATATGTTTTAGATTTTAGAACATCACGTGCAGTCGTTCACTTTTTATCCCGTTTATTATAAAAGTTATATCTAACGTAATAATAAAACCGCAAAAACAAAAGTATACAAAGTGGATTTTCACCTCTTTTCTACAAATACATTACGCAAATGCGTAAAAAATAAATACAACGAATCGTTATAACATATTACGACAAACAGATAATTAAGAAGTTGTGTGAAGTCATCTGAGAATTAGAGATAACTTGTTTAAAGATAACAGTTTTTAAAGTTAATACAAGTTATCGGTATACGAGACTCAGTAACACATAATATTTTCAACAAATAAATAAATATATCTAATAAATTAATTAGATTAGCACGAAGAACATAAAAAAACGGATACAAAATATGGATGTAGCTGCAAATGTTGAGATGCGAATGTAAATAACATATCTTAACACTTTGACCGCAAGATTATTTTTAATATAAAATATCTATAAAATTAACTTATTAATTTTTGCACAATGCAGTCTCAGACCGAAACCTCTGTCATTTCCTATTCTCTTATTTACAACAAATAAATGATCATACATAAATTAACTTTTCTGTCTTGTGATCAAAGTGTTATCAATAATACATACATCATAATCATGCTCATTATGTGTTTATGATAATTACATTTTAATTACAGAGTTTAAAATCTTAAATGTTTAAATTATGTTATAGTTTAAATACTTTAAATTAAAATTTATTGATATAAAGTTTATTGCAATAAGTTGAATTTTTTGCATGCACTGCATTAAAAATCACAGTCACGAGAAAGAAATAGACAGAGCATGAGAGAAATACAACTTTTTAAACATTGGAACTATGCAATATTTTAACTTTGAGTGTAAAAAAATATTCACAATAATCTTATTGATATTCAAGTGCACTCACAGTACTCATTACACAATTGATGATGATACTTGCGTAATTGTGTGCATCCGATGGCAATAAATATTGTAATTTGCAATTCAAGGAGTTGTTCAATGATGTATCGTAAAAAAAATGTTATCGAAGCATATTTCTTTAGAGGTCCATTGATCATCCTTAATACGTAGCCGGACAATTTTTCTGATCTGTACGAATAAAGTATGCTCTGCTGATGTTACTCTTATCGATAACTTGATAAGCCTTTTCTACAACTGCGACTGGTGGTTTTGGTTCTCGCGTCAAAATCCAAACGTTTCGTACACTGCAAATAAAGTGAATTATTATTTCATCAATTCAGCAAAAACTGTTCAGTAATCTGATCTAATATTCTTTTACAATATTTTTCAGACAAAGAAAATACGCTTTTAAAAGACGAATATGTAATAACAAACAAAAGCACAGAATAATATATTGTGTAACAAATGCGGCGAGTCGACTATTGTTCGTAAGTGCGTTTACTCGCACGAGTGGACAATAGCCGGTCCGCGCATGTTGCACACAATAATTTTTGTTACCTGCGCTTTGAAGTATTGATACTAAATGTGAATTGACATGTGAGAAGAGGACCACATTCGGTGCACAGGTAGCAAAAACGATTTATCTCTGTATTATTTCTATTTGTTAAAATTCAAGCTTCTACAATATTAATAGATTTAATGCTACACTGAGAAAAAAAATACTAGATTCAAATAAATATTTCTTGGAATAGTGCTAATAACATTATTTTATAGAAAATCAATAATATTTATTTAAAACAAGTACTAGTTTTCTATAATTTAGAAAATATTACTTGTTTGAAATAAATATTATTGATTTTCTATAAAATATGTTATTAGCACTATTCAAAGAAATATTTTTTTGTATCTAGCAATTGTTTTTCTCAGTGTAGTTATGTTTGATATAACTACATTTTTTCTTTTTTCTACTTTCTTTTTAAACTTACTTGAGGACTCCAAGATTTGTACAACTCCACACTACGGCGTATGATTTGTAGTCCGTATCTAAAACCCAATAAGGCGCATCGAATGGCAATGGCAAGGATGGAAAAGTGACAGACAATTTAGGATCATCGGATCTGCCAATTAGCCTTCCAACGCCCTCGATACTCGTTGCTACTCCAGTTCTATGCAAGGGAAAAGAACTTTAATCCAAGTAAATAATTGTCATCGATGTTGTCATTATTCTATCCTATATGTTGTTTCCTTCGCTTTTAATGGCTTAAAATTACTGTTTGAGCACTATTATGTGTTGTACTTACAATGAAGAAATTTGTTTATTGATGATTTTTACTGAATCATTTTCACTTAAGCTGTAATTAGCCGTCACACATTTTCCACCAAATTCAAACCACGCAAAGTACCTTTCGACTTCGTACCATTTGCCCAAATACTAGAAAAAAGTATATGTGATACAATTTTAACTTAAATAATTGAGAGTAAGAAGTTTTTTTTTTTAATATTAATGTTGTTTTACTTTATAGCATTAGATACAGTAATAAATAAAAAAGTTCTGATTTTTTTCTTGATCGATAGGAAAAAATATGATTTTATCGCAATCATAATCTTATCTATGACGGAAACAACTTTCATCTATTATTCATAATATAACTGTACAATATATAAAAATATATTTTAAAAATTATTGTGTCTCGAAGTAATTATATACATTTTGAATAATTGTATTCCGATACTTACTCTGTCTAGTTCGAAATTTCGCATTGCTTCCAAGTCCGGACACGTACCCAAGAATGGCACCTGCGCCATCGCTGCATTTGCGATGATAACGATTATAAATACTCGTAGCATATTTTCCTCTAAGAAAAAAAAACACAAAATATTCATTCCCTTTTTTAGATTTAAAATTCAAAAATTTTCAAGTTTTGCAATACAGAGTTTTTGTGTATAACAATAATTTCTGTATAAAATGAAAATTTATACAAATCCCGAATCACGCAGTGGTATTTCAAGAAATTATATAAGTAGAATTTCTTATCTCTTATATCGCACATACACGCGCAGAAATATTACACCGAGATTCCGCTGTCATTGAGTTTCATTATTCTGAATTGAGAATACGAGATCAGACAAGGATAGTGTTAATCTTGTTTTACATGTCAGTTTTCTACGTCACGCTAAAGAATTAAAGAGTATATACGTACAGTAGGAAGCTAATGATTACAGAGAATTCTTCCTCTAGCTGATCACCGTTACGATAACACGAGGCGTATTATCGTAATGACGCACCGCTTAAAGAGCTTACGAATTAATTCGCATCAACTTCGAGAGTTTTATTCTTCGTGCTACTTTTGTGTTTCTAAAGTGCACAGTTACTGACTTTGAAGCGCACAAGGAAATGAAGAGAAACGAACGCGCGCTCTTTTATATCGCATTATCGCGTATCATTAGTTTCTAAATTGATGATATCACGATGTGGCACTGTTCTGCATGACACACTTTGTAACGTATATAAATGCGTTTTTATAAACGTTATGAAGTGTGCCATTTTTCCTATTCATGTTGCATAATCTGCATTGATTTTCCTTTGTGCATGATCACTTACAAGTGCTAATGAAGCAACGATTCATTTCGAGTATCATCTTTTCTTGTTACACCAGCAATTTGAAATTCATATTAATTCATACGCATCTTTTACGCTTGATATGAGGATATGACAATATCAGATACAGATTAAGTTATGCAAAAATTCTTTGGACACGGATTATTTCAGCTCGCGACCTGATTTCTAATTATTTGATCCCTTTAATTTATTCGATAGGAGGCTATTTACGCAAGTAGTTCAGCGAGCAGTTTAGTACTAAGAAATTCGATTGAAGTGGAAAGAACGAGAGAGAGAGAAACAGCCGTAGCATAATATCGGCAATACGATCTCGCTCGTTCTAAATGCGGCGCTCACCTGAGTAGCCTTGATCGTCGATATATCCAGAGAATACGTGTCGAATGTCAATCTTCGTAAGAATTACCGTCGATACCTCTCACACGACAGATCGTTCGTAGGTGACTGGACTTCCTGCTCCGCGGTTTGCTTCGGTGCTCGTCCGAGACGGACCCGCGAAGGTTGACTGGTTATGTTTGGCAGAGTACTGACAGTTAGTAGGTCAGTAACGGTACACACGGGGTTCAAGAAACCCAGCTCGAATTTACCATTGACCAATAGATGATCGGATGACTCTCAAAGGCACGTGGAATCATCTCATGATCGGACGCGATGGACCACTTTTGAAAATCGCTCGTTTGAATTTTGCCATAATGACCGATACAAAAAATATCTACGAAATATATTTTAGTATCTTATATAGTGACTTGTTAAGAATAAAATATTTTAATAGCGTGAATATTTTGCTTCGTGTACATATTTACGGCAAATTCATGTACAATAAAATATTGCATTAATTATAATTAGTTCGATAAAATTGTTTAAAACAAAATATACAGCGCATTTGATAAAAATAAATTGATGTCCAATAAAAAAATAAAGTTTTAAAAAATAAACCTTTTTACATTATATTTATATACAAGATTAATTAAAATTCTTTTCATACGTATTTTTTTATATTTCTATGTGTAAGAGAAGTATATTTAAAATTTCTGCTATTTGAGACTTCATTTGCATTCAATTTATAATTGACCTTTTTGATCATTAATATGTAGCGACTTTAGCGTTACATAATTTACATGTTAATTTCTGATCGGTAACATTATTGTTAAGAATTAAATTATTAATGATAATATAAAAAATACATCCGTTATGTGACCTGCTTTTGTTCACGATGAAAACGTTATGACACATTTAGCTTTTACTAATACCAGATCGTGATGCGAAAGTTAAAACGACTTTCCAAGAGTTCAGGAACTCCATTTTCTTTCACGTAGTATGACTATTCACGTTCATAAATTGTCACAGTAAATTATAGATAAGAAATTTTTCAGGAAAAGCAATTTTTTAACGAACTTACACATGTTATTTCACTAATAAAATATGGTTCTCCAATAGTCCGAACATAATTGTACGCATTAATATAAATTCGACAGCAATACTGAATGATGCATACCACTATATCTACGTAGTGAAATGAAAATAAACAAACAAATATATTTTATTAAGACATTTTCTATAACAATTTTATTTATCTTTATCTTTCTTTTCTTTTTTTTTTTTTTACATTTGTACGTAAGCCTATAAAACAAAGCGCCAACCCTATGTCCTCAAGCGACAACGATGACGACGACGTGTCGACGGAACGTGTCGTGATTAATGATTTTGCGGTACTTAAGCGAGACTGGTTCTCAACGGAAAAAAAAAACCGCTACGAGCCTAAGACATCGAAAATCCCCCGTGAATACGTTCCAGCTAGCACCAATTAACAAATCTTTTTTGGCTAAATGATACTTCTACGCAGTCGCTTCCGTTTTCTTCGGATGCTCGCTCTTCTTCTCGCTCGTGTTTTGCACGAGACTCTCCTCCTGGACGTCGATGATGCCCTCCTTCTGTATCACTTCTGCTATCTTCAAGATCCGTTCGGGAACGCTGAGCTGCTCGAGCTTTGCAGGCTCCTCCGCTATTATCTTCGGGATATCGGAAAGCGCTTTCTCGCCCGTAATCCCGGCTCCTGCCTCCTCCTTCTCCTTTATCTCGGCATCGGCATCATTCAGAACGCCAGCTGATCTCTTGTTCGGATCGGTTGATTGCGGTCTCCGTTTTCGCTTTTCCGTGTCGGGGTTCTTCGCCTCCTCGGGCTCCTCCGGTGGCGTGTCCAAGTACGCGCATTCCGTCTGATCGGTTTTCACGAAGAACGTTTTCGATATTTTGTATTTATCAAGCACGCCGTAAGCCTGCAATGGAAAATTTCAACAGTATAGTATAATGATAATAATACTTTATCAAATAATTTTCAAACTTAAAACTTTGTTAATGATTTTTATTTTATTAAGTTTGCATACCTTTTGAAGCACTTTTCCGGACGGTATTCGTTCCCTCGTCATGACCCAGGCATTTTGTGCATGGACCGGGCCAATACCTTGACAGCTCCATAAAACGGCGTATGAATCGTAATCCGTTTCGAGTACCGAGTACTTGGTTTCGGGAGTTAGTGGAACTGTGGTATACTTGACAGTAAGTCTACCCTCCTCGGCCTTGGAAGCTGCGGGCTTAATTTCACCCTCCAATATCCTCTTTATGCCAGTGCTAAGTACCAGAGATATTGTTAGTGGGTGCGCGTATGTGTGTGAAATTCCGTCTGAATCACTTATTAACGTATTTTCTAAACACATTTTTTTTTAATTTATCAAACAAATTAGAAGTATATGTACTTACAAACGATTTGTAACTTCATTGATTACGCGGAATTTGCCATCGCTACCTCTGGTGTAATTTGTCATAACGCATCGAGATACTACTTCAGTAAGTTGGAAATATCTTTCGGCCTCGTACCAAACGCCCATAAACTGTAAAAAAAAAATAAATCATTTATGATATATTTCCGTGAAATTGAAATGAATCTAAGTCACTATGAACTTTTTGATTAAATGTTGACAATAGTACGGACAGAAGAAATATAATGCAATGTCAACGAAAATGTAATTTTTCTGACGTTCGATAACTGAAGACATTGTCATAACGTACAATAAAAATAAATCCGAATATACGTAACGAAACACAAATTTTGATTAAAAAAAAAAAAATAATCGAGCTACTTACCCTTTGCCTGTTAAAGTTCGCCATGGGTATGTATTCTGGACAGAAACCCAGATTAGGAATCTGGGCACTGGCCCACGCCAGAACCGAAAGTGCTAGGATAATCTTCCCGAACATGTCTGATGACGATCTGCCTCGAACACCCGTCGAGGCTCCAACCTTTATATACATTAAGCAGGAGGAGCGTTGACCGGAGAGGTCTTACCCCCTCTGTGTTACCCATATGGTAGTACTCTTACGGTACTCTCCATGGCCCGAGACACCGGCCGAGCAGACGGTGGTCATTGGTCAATGATGCGCCTACGAATCTCTTGGCAAGTCCATCCGCGACGCGACCAAGAACCAGAAATGCAAGATCCATTATGCAACTTCAGAACGAACGGTACTTCCCGATTGGAGACGCCAGCCCCTACGGAAACAGCGCTAGACCGAGGTCTACCAACTCCGTGGAATGCTAATGGTTTCTCGGATTAATCCGAGGTTAAATGCCAGGTTAACGGATTAGCAGAATTCTAATTTGACATATCTCCTATTTATATCCACGCGTTCCTCAATCGAAGACTCTCAAAGAAGCAGAAAACACTGATAGATCTTTTTTTTTTTTAATTTTTGCGAATACTTCGCACTTGCTGCCCGTTTATATTATTTATGAATTTGTTTTATGTGTTTTTAAAACATGTATTAAGACAAATTATTACCTTATTAGAATGATAATCTTTTATTCTTTCTTATAATTAAAATTTATGTTACTTTACTTGTGTAATAAACACATTACGTACACGCGTAAGTTTAATTAATAAAATATTAACACAATGGAGATATGATAATATTGATTAGGAGCAAAGCTTGCACGTGTCAAAATTATTGCACTAAAAATTTTCATCTCTCTCCCTTTCTTTCTATTATTCCTGCCAAAAATATTCGATTAACGCTCTCCATCTTTGCAATAATTTATTGTGCGTATTATATCTAATTGCGTATGTCACACGTGAACTACACTCAAGATACGTCTCGATTATGAAAGGCAAATATGTTTCCCCGCTTCTTGTCATTTGTAGAGCCGGTTCCAGCAATGTGGCCCTCGTAACAAGCACTTATTTACATTTGGCTGCGGGGCAAGTGCCGATCGGACAGATCGATTCCCCTCGGGGAGATAAAACGAGTCAGGTGGACGTTATTCGTGGCGTAATTATACAATTGACACCGTCGAGATTGGATATACGCGGCATACGGCACTCTTGTTGGAACGTAGCCCACTAGTAACGGGTCTCGCTGTGGCTTTTCTTTTTGTACAAAACCGAAGAAGTCCTCGAACCGTTACCCGACGTCTCTTGCGGCTCTCTTGGGGAATTCTTTGAGGATTCTGCGAATCCGCTACGTGCGTTTCACGAAAACAATAATTAGCTCTTTAATTTCGATCTCTCGTCCGCGCCGATGAAGGCGACCGTCTTCAACAGAGTCGGCCAGTCGACAACTTGGCAATATATATATACTTTGCTTTCAAGAAAGCGTAAATATATGGAATGGAAATGATAAAATTCCGTTAAATAAATGTACATAATTTTTTCTTCTTCTCTCTTATATAAAAATTATCAAGAGTTTTTGCAAAAGCGGCAATTTGAAATATTATAATTCAAGATAGTTCGTTCAATTAATTTATTAAAATCATTAGATTTGCTTGTTAAATTCAAATGCGATTCTCCTACAAATTTCTCTGTGTACACATCTCATAATCGCGCCTTTGAATAATATAACTTTCAACAAGTCACAACGCAGGTCCTGCCAGGAATGGGAAGGGGAAAAATCGGCGATATTCGTTTATTATTATCGGCGATAGTCGCTTTTTTTGTCTTGTTGTACTGTTACATTCCAATAGGCTCCTCTCCCTCATTACACAAACACTTCCTTTCCTTTTTGTAAAAGAGCATATTCAAAATTTTCATTTCAATCGTTCCACCGTTACAGACACATAACGCGATAAACACAGATGTTATGGCCCTTAGGTCGCTCTCGGGCGACCGTTTTTAAGATAATATAATATTAAGATAACAAATGTTGCTTGTGATTTAGTCATTTCGAGCATTCTCGAACAAAAAGGAACGCATTCCTACGCGATAAACACAGATGTTATGGCCCTCAGGTCGTATCCAGGCGACCGTTCCTAATATAATATAATATTAAGATAACAAATGTTGTTTGCGACTTAGTCATTTCGAGCATTCTCGAACAAAGAGAAACAAATTTTTTTTTTAAAGAAAGCCCTTTTGCAGGGTATAATCTTTGCACTTACCGGACAGGGGAAAACTTGTATGTGGATAGATATTAATCAGGACGTAAGAGTACACCAGTTTCCTTCAGAATTTTAATTTATTTCTCATAAACCTATGAACACTAAGAAAGCACACGGAGCTCGCGCCCCGCTTGGAAGATGCTTAAAATCTACAATGTTTCATCCGGATGTCCGAACGAGGAGAAGAAGCAGACGCCATACAATGACGGAAGACAATGTAAAATCGTAGAAAATCAATGTTCCCTACATAATTATATTAATTATTATATCCCTTAAATCTTAACTTTACTAAACGATGCATAATTTAATTTATATTATTTAATTGCCATTTAATAGCGAAAGGACTTGCGGATCTCGAAAAATTTTGCAACGTCGATTAATGGTATCAAAGAAAAATATCGTTTTCTTCCGCGTTCTCGATCAACTCGACCGATCGAGAGCGTGAAAATTCGAGATCTCTGCTTTTCTTTTCTCCTCGACAGTGGTGCGAATACGGTTTTCAAGGAGGGACATCCGGATGCGCGTGCGCGCTAAACATAATTAATTAACAATAAAATAATCTGTAATGCGTAATCCTAACGCGTTTACGGCTCGAGAAGAGGGGTCGACTGATGTCGGGAGTGTGTGATAAAGGTGGGCGAAAGGATAAAGGGGAAAATGGTAATAAAAAGCTGATTGCTTAAATTATTATTTGCGACTCGCAAGTTCTTTCTCTTTGTCGGTATCCTCCTGCCCCTTCGCGATTCGCAAGATTCTCTCCTGCTCATGCCGAGAGCCACGAGTCGCGCTCGTGCCATGAACGCCGCGGCGTCGCACGCTAAACAATAATTACTTTAGCTTTATTATCATTTAGTATCACATTACGTTCACTGTTTTGTGCTGGCCGTTTTTGCCTGGCTTCGCGAGAGCGCACACCACCCCTCCAACCTCTCTTTCCGTTCCGTTACTTGTATACGCCGTCTCATTACAACACATTCGCGTAAATGAACGTCATAATGTTGGGAAGTGGAGGAGAAGAAAAGACGCACCGATCGATTTGTCTCCACCCCTGAGCGATCGCGATTGCGAGGCCGAGCAGAAACACGAAGATATAAGGAACGTTAATCAGCCGTGTTTCCATCCTCTTGCCGCGCGACGCTTTATTTGATTGATACAAGACGCTCTTTTGAGAGAAGCAGACCGTCAAGAAACTTTTTTATTCACTTTAAAAAGTATAATTTTATATTTTATACATCTCTTATTGCATACACAAGTCTATACACGTGTATGTAATCAAGTTGTAAGTTATGATTATAAAATATCGTTCAAGTATCATGCCGTTACTTTAGTGTTACTCAAAATAACACACGTTAAAAAAATAATTATATTGTATTTTACATTTAACAGATTTAACTAACTATTTGACAGATTTTATGAGAACGTCTTTGGTATAAGATCTGGATTGCAAAGTTACATTTAGCTAGAGCGTTTATGTCATACATTCTAATTTCTCTGTATATATATCTTCAAGTTATCTCTTCACAATTACAATTCGATCAATTAAACGTTATTAAATTAAAACAATTTTTTAACTTTGTTTCTTATGGAATGTGTATTCTCTAAATAGAAACTTCCAAACGCGTTATCGTTAATCGATCGATTTGACAGTGTCTTATTTCTTCTCTTCTAACCACTTCCAGATATTTTCGAAATAATTTCGAGATGTACAATCAAGGAGCAAAAAAGAGGTTGAGGCCCTTCTTCAAGGCACCTTAGGTAATAATAATGCCTATCTATAGAGAAGAAAAAAAATGACGTCCTGCGTCAAACAAAGATAAAATTAGAGAAAAGAAAGCTACTACTTAAAACGATCTAACTAGCCTTAAGAGAAATTGAATTCGAATTAATCTTAAAACATTCTGCGTGAATTAATTAACATTCCTCCATTTCCTAAGCGAGCTCGTATCGTCATCTTAAACGCCTATGTCTCTTAAGCCTATGAACACATGAAATCACTGCCCAATCGACCAATTTGGACCCATTTGACAAGGCACTCGAGTCGCTAAATTATGTCGAAAGATGTACGGGGGAATGAGGAAGATGTAGGGGAGGCGACAATGTGGAAGACAGGTTTTTAGAAGACAGAACATTAACAACGTCGATGACGTTTACTAGACAATGAATCATCAATAATTTATAAACATCGTAACTGCGTCTTCCGCAATCGATTTCGCCGATAATGTTCCCTTCCATCCTGCTTAACATTTCGATACTTCATTCGTTCCCGTCTTTCAACATCCCGATCGAATACTTTCGTGTTCGCGATCGAAACCATGCAGTTCTATCTGCTAGTAGTTAGCTCCTGGCGATTAGCGGGCAGGACACCTAAGATCTACCTAAGAAATCGGTGGAAATTGGTTGGTCCCTTTGCGGTAGAATGAAATAAATAAATTCTAATCATCTCCTATTTAACATTATTTACATCGTGAGATTAGTCGCACGCGGTGAGGTACGCTGGTTGTCGGATTTGCCACGTGCAATGATTAAAATAAAATAACAACAAACAAGACGCGACAAAGAGACTGCTTTTCAATCCTACAAGCTCGTCAAGATTTGGCGCGTGACAATAATTGACTCTCTGTTCGTTCATATTATCGTCCTTGTACTTTTCCCACATCGTCTTCGACGATTATTTCCGACGTACGTACTCGAACCACGTCGATTATTAACAAAAACATCTTATCAAAGTTATTGCTTAGCCATAACGATAAGATACTTTCTGAAAAGTCGCACCGAATTAAACGACCTCAGATAAAGAAGACATATACATTGTATAAAATCAGATTTCTTTTTATTATTCTTAGGAAAGACCCTCTTCCGGTGCTGCAGTTTGTCTTCAAACAGAACTTATTTAAAAGATGTTGCAATTACGATTTGAAAAATCTTAATTATAAGTTCTCATTCTATATATAAAATCGTATGAAAGTATTATTAGGCACTAAGATCGAATTCCAATCCTATATCATATTTTTTCTTCTCTATTAATTAAATAAAAAGTAAATTTATTCGTGAAATTACGATATTAATTATCACGTATGAAAGTCTTTTTTTATATATTATTTTCTTATATATAACATTATTTTCGACATAATGATAGTATCAATAAAAAAAGCAAGAAGACAAACTGCAATATTTAAAATTCTGTTCAGACCTTATGTAAATTTATTTTCTAATATCATATTTGTGTTTTTTAATATCATTATATGATATTAAACCAATAATCATTTCTCTTACTTGGCTTCGCACTATATTTTGTCTGTAGTAAAGTTACATTACATTACATCCAAATAAAAATATAAAATATAAATGTTTTAGAAATATTAAGGCTATTGCAAATAGCGAAATTATTTGAACAATTACATAATAGAATATCTAAAATTATTACGTAAACAATCTTCATTGCTTTTAATGATATAACAAAAAGTCTAGACAATTATCTGTTCGTGGAAAGACAAATAATTAATAAATTAAAACTCATTCGTATCGAAATATAAAGATTATTTAAAAATATATAATTTTATAATTATATATTTTTTAAAATAATATGCATATTTCGAAAAATATGATTTTTTTTATTACACTTTTTTGTGTATTGTCAGTAAAAAGCATGAAAGGGTGATAATTTTAAATGTCTCGTTTTGCACAAACCAACTTTTTTTAAACGGTCTGAACAGAATTTGTGTGTCTCGATCACATACTCCTAACGACGATCCTGAGGGCGTCAGATGAGTTGCTCGAAGGACTCGTTATTGTGCGCCCGAGGAACACTCTTCAGCACCGGACGGTCTTTGACTTTGTCGCTATTCACGATTCGTAAGTTCAAGATGTCGTTTCGTGAGATCGATATTCCTGCTGAGTAGCAGATTGTTGTGCGGCCCTGAAAGATGCCTAATGAGATCTTGCAGATTGACGAAGTTCGATGACGAGCAGAAGCAACACGAAAACGTATTATCTGGGGCGGCTATCACACCTCGATGCACCGAGCAAAGATGCTTTAGCAAGTGGGCTTTTTGTTTGAACATGGCAACGCAAAGTCTACATGCAAAAGGCTTTTCTCCCGTGTGCACTCTTAGGTGAGTCTTCAGGTTCCACGACATGCCGAACTGCTTGCCGCAGTAATTGCATCGGTAGTCACGAACAGGAGTGGTCTTCGGCGGATCGTCTGTTGTTGGTGGCGGTGGTGGAGCTCTGGCAGGTGGCATAGTCCAAACCCAAGGTGTCTCGAGAGCCGCTGCTGATGCCGGATCGGCACTCGGCGGCCGATGTGATGGCGGTGTCATCGATCTATCCTGCTGTAAATCAATAATAACAATAATATAGCGAATGTTTTGTAATATGTTGAAAGTAGTTGCCGAGAGTTAGAGAGAAGCATATATAAGTATTATTCGAAAAGAAAATGGCTGCCTTTACGTTTGACTAATGTCTTTGTTGTAACTCCATGACGATAAAGTAGATTTTACCTCTTATAAAAGCGCATTCTGAATACGGATATTAATCTTTCTCTTTACCTCCGTCACTGTCTCAAAAGAAAATGGCAGAACCAATCATCTCATAATACTAGTGGCACTTCTTTCTAAATCTAAATGTCTGTTCTTTGTATATAGCTGAATTTCTCGTGCGTCATTTCTCTTTTTTTCCTCATGTGTGAATGAAAAAAGAAAAAGTGAAAAGATGATCCGTCTCCGGTTAAAAAGAATAAACTTTAGGACTTTCAGTTACATTTATAGATAAATCTATGATGTAAAAAGAAAGGTTTTAATAATAAAACTCAGTATAGTGTGACACACTAGTTAAGGGAAAGTAGCTATCGGAAACTAACCAGGTACGGTGGTGCTGAAACACTGAGGGGATGTGGCGCCTGCAACCTTCTAGGTGTCTCGAATCCTGGATTGAAAGGCACGAAGGCTGGATTTTGTGCGGGGGCATTGTGGAAGCCAGGCCTTCGCTTTCGATGGGGCGTCACGACGTACGCCTCCGCAGGTGGGATTGGTATTTCTTCGAGTTTTCTCTTTTCTAAGCCTAACGCCAGCCGCGTCGCCAGCTGCCTCTTCCTCTCTTCAGCTTCCTCAAGAGATTCTCGCCTCTCGAATATCGGCTTTTCAGACCTGCGACGATCAAACGATGACATGGAGAAATAGAAAAATTCTCAATTACTTTGAGAGCTTAATCTATTCCTCCTAGACTTGCTTCTATAAGGTGTAGCTTATAAAGTAGTTGGATTGTGTTATATATTTAGCATCATAACGATTATGCGACACGATGATTGTCTAACCTGTGTATTATATCGTGTGAGCTGTCGCTCGTAACGGAAGTGCCGGAATTAAGACTGAGATTAACAGGATCGGAACTATCCCTTCTTCTAGGAGGTTCTATACTGCCCTCTCTGTTATCCGATAGAAGACTTTCGCCTTCCACACCTTCCACATCCACTTCCGTCTCCTCTTCGCAACCTTCTGTTTTAATAACAACTGAGCAACAGTCCGCGGGATTGTTGGATTGTCTGTAAGATATAAAATTGTAAAAGATTTGTTGGAAGTAATAGAAATCAGGTTAAATTGAATAAGGAATAAGGCGTTAGGCATTAGGCGGATTCTTCTTCACTTATATTATATTTATTCAACAAAGAATCAAAAGTGACTGCTTTAAAATTGATCGAATATTTTTTGTATTGCTACGATAAATCGTATTATCCCGATTGCTAAATACATTAACGCTGGAATAAGGAGAAATTTCGCAAAATATTAAATTCCCTTTATTCATCTAATTTTTCTATTTATACAAACTCGATGTGAATAACGGATTTAATTTTCTTACCTGCCATCATATTGGGATTCATAACTGGAACTCTCCTGGCCTTCCGAGGCCTGTGGAGTTGATACTCTTTCGGGGTCAGAGTTACCAGTTTGAGATTGATTGGGCTCAAATAACTCTGACTTAATTTGCAGTAGTTCAAAGAGCTCCCTCAACGGTGTAAGCTCTGTCGACTAAACAAAATGAAATTGTATATTAATAAGATTCTACTTGGCGTATCTTAAATAGTTAAAATACTTTCTGCACGCCAATCTTATGCTAATAAGTTTTTCCTTTCGAAAGAAATTTTTTTTGTATACTAAAATCAAATCGCGAATTAAAATTCATACCGGTATCAATGCTTCTCCATTATACAAAAACTCCAATAAATGATTTAGTTGAGTCTTTCGGACGCCTGACAAGTGAACCACATGGTCCAGGGTAGGATTCCGAAGTAAACTAGCTAGGAGGGGACTGGCTGCAGCCAAAACGACGCGATGGGCCTTTACGACAGACCCATCGTCGCATGCCAGGGTCACGTCCACATGACGATCTCCACTGTACCAGGCCCCGACCTCTGCGGCCAAGGTCGCTGGATGTTTTCCATAGTGGAGTGTCAGGAGACCGTCAGAATACATCGTCTGAAACAAGAAAAAAAAATTAACATCCATGATCGAATAGATTAATCTAAAATTAGGATTGAATACATCATTCATAAGAGTGAAATAGAGAACAGGCAAATAATGGTACATCAAAATTTAATAAAAATTTTGTCAATAGGTTTTAAATTATAAAAATGTTAAAAAATTTACATATTTTAAGTTAAACGTCTATGATCAGATTTTGGCAAAAGAAAGCTCTAAGCAGATTTAAAAAAAAACTGCTTCAAAATAGTATTCTCGAGTAAAGGACGATAATAACCTCGACACATCCTTGTTCTCGTAGTACATTGGTAATCGATTGCACAAATGATTTATTAACAAATTTAAAAAATTGAGACATTAGCCGTGGCGAGCGTTTATGGTAAGAAATTATGTGATAAAAAATGCATCCCGCGTCCTTAACCCAATAAATGGTTTTGCTGCCTTGCGTGATGCGATGACAGCTTTGTTACACTAATTTCCTCCTTTCGTGTCTCGGTTCTCTAAGAAACGGCGGAAGAGACACTGACGTGTCACAAGATCATGTTTCTCACGTTTCCCTTACAACTACGCAGCTCTCCGTTGACCATGTCAAACTTGTTTAACGGTGCAGTATGCAATTATCTAGTTAGAACGGTCTAAACCCCTCGCACGCATTCATTTTTATTTTGACCTATATTTAATTCCATTTAATTCCGTTTAATTCGTTTGAACTGTCCTGTAACTTTACAAAATACAGATATAAAAAGAATTACCTTCTTTACTCCCGTACAAACCATAAAGATTAAAGTCTACATTATGCTATCTGTAATTCGACAATAAAATTCAAATTCTATTTACGTACAAATTATAATTACAATTATGAAAAAATTCTTGCATTACGTGCAAATAAATAATTTTGATTTATAATTATAGTATGTATAGAAAATAATGCTAAGGCAACCGATACGAAATATAATACCTGTAGCCTAAGGCTAATAGCATAAACATGTACTCATTGCAAAACCGACATCGAAATGAAAATAGTGCATTATTGTAATTCTGGTCGTTTAAATGGTTTCTGTATTAAACGATACATAAAATTATAAGTAGAATTCTGTATCGAATTCTATCGCGATTTATAAATTGAAGCAGGTTTAATAATATTTGATACAACATTGAATTTATATAATATAATGTTTACGTTAATTTATTAATAACAGTGCAATACGCCTCTCAAAGTAATTGGATTGAATAATTTCCATATCCTGTTTGTATTCTTTCACTTAATATAATTAACCAAATTAATATTATATAATATATAAACTATGATGCAATTGTATTACTAACGTTTTCGAGCGTAATTTTATAACCTGTACGATTAGAATTTCTTCAAAAGCCATTAATTATGAGAGACACTACCTGTTCTGCCGTAGAATCCGATTCTATTTAGCGCTTTCTCACCAAGTGTCGGCCAGTCAAACATAATTCGCTCCTAATTAACACTTAATTCAGAAAACAACTGATGGATCGTTATTACAACATAATCTTGTAACAGTAACCGTAGAAAAAAAAAAGACATTTGACTAATACAATATCGAGCGCGCGCAAGAAATATCCCATTCATCCGTGTCGGAGATTTGCAACAGTTTAACGCGGCCACGGCTAAGAATTGAGAATTAACGGCTGATCGAGCATTCCTTCGGTTTCTCAAGGGAAGCCGAGAGAGAGAAAGTCCGGTTTCACGTTATATTCTCAAAAGGGGCAAACGCGTATAACTAATATTATGAAACGAATTCCGCAATGTCAAACGTGCCTCGAGAGTACAATCCGTTTAATATTGAAAATAAGCACTTTACCGGTTTGCCGCGCAAACTTTCAGCTTCTGTAATATTATCAAGGGGCACGTGCCAACAAATGGATTATCGTTTCAAAATACATCGTATTAATATATTCGTATATTTGGTGTGAATGTATATCTTTTACGCGAATCGAAGTTCTTCCAGTTCTCCCAATTCTGCATAAATGCAAAAATGTTAAAATGAGATAAATACGAGGATAAATTCAGTTTCCGTCGTGAAATATGAAAAGTGTCTCCGGTAGTGCCGTAAATCAGGATCGTAGTGCGGCGATCGGTAAGTGACGCATAGCGCGGATCTAGGAGCATCCCGCATTCGCTGCCGTGACCTTCGATCGATTGTTCGATCGAATTCGAAAGGGAAGGCCTTGAGTAAGAGTCACGAAGAGGTTGCTGAATCTATTGTGGAATTCTAAATCGTCGAAAGTAGCGCGACGAGTTCCCCCGTCGGATTTTGACATTAGGTATGCGTATATACGGATTCGCGCGCGCGCCCCGGGCCGGGCTATCTTTATTTATTCTCAGATAGCGTATCCCCATATCGTAAAGAATTCCTTTCGTGTTAGACGTCGCGGCGAGCGCCGCGCGTTACGTAACCGGAAAATTTATATCCACCTGTAACCGCGCTTGCATAAGAAAATCATTTCTTTTGAAAAACCTCGCGCGAGGCGGATCGAGGACGGCACGTCGTACGCTCAAGTCATACGATTATCTTATCGTCATCTCGGTGAGATTATGAAAGCGACGCGGTAATGAAACGGGAAACGGGAGCAAAGGGAAAGGCATCGAAATTTCTCTCTCCTTTCATTTCTCTCCTCCTCTCCCCCCCCCCCTTTTTTTTCCTTCGCGTCCGCATGTCGCGTTACGTTCGTCTCTTACGATCGCGCGAAGTCGCACGTGATAAATTAAACAGAAGGACGTACAATCAATTTTTCCTCGAGTAACGAGCTTCTCGCGTGCGAGCGTCGCGCGCCGCTATCTCGAGCCCAAGAGGAAAAAGAAGACGATATCATGACGGACGACGTCCGTGGCGAGAGAAGTCGGGAACGATTTGAAGCGATTAAAGCTTAAAGGAAAAAAAAAGGGGGGGAAAAAAAGAGAGGCAAGTTCTTCGGGTGAGAGAGTTACGATGCGGCAACGGCAGCGCACAAGGCGTTACACGCTCACTCGCATGCGTAATAAACTCGCCGGCGTGATACTGAGAAAATCGCTAAATAAGGAAATCATTGCTGAACGCCGCCGACGTTGCTGCTTCCAGCTGCTGCCACTGGAAATGCTAGTAAGCAGCGGCTGAAGTTCAGGGTCAATCCGCGCTGGCCGGCAGGCTTGGATTACGTTCGCGCTTACGCGCTCGCGCGTTCGTCTTTCTTCTTCTATTTGGGCCTTGAAGAGTTGCCGGGCAGGGTCTCGTGCCGCGCGTTACACGGACGTAACAAATGACTGGGCGAAGTGCTACCCGCGAAGAGACGTAAGTCGAGGAGATCGCTGCCGCATTGAATATCCCAGCAGCAGCAGCAGCATCGAGACGCAAGTACGGTAACCGGTATATCGTCTCAAGTTTGGATTCCAATTATAGGCAGGCAACAGAAAAGAAATGGCGATTTGGCTTAATCGATGACAGCAGCGAGAAATCAAATTCGTGATTTTCAAATTACACTGATTTCAGGTCCTGCTGCTGCAAAAAAAAAAGAGGAAAGATGAACCGCGCAACAAGTTCAGTTAAAAAGACCTTCCATACCGGTCAAGCCGTCTTACTTCTCGTTCTTTGCGTGTGCTGTGCTGTACTCTGCTGCGCCGAGAACAAAACTGCACCTTCGAACCGAGTATCACGATACACGGTGTCGGTAAAATTCGTTTTACCTTAACATCAGTTGATACTTGCGAGAAACTTAATTTTGTATACAAATAATGACTATGCAAAGGTATTCAATTGCAAAAGATATTTCAATTTAAAGATTAGTCACTCCTAAAATTACTATTTTATGATGCGTTATTATCTCTCGATATTGCAAACAACACTTTGATAAATCCTACATTGTGCAAAACAATTAAAAAACATGCTTAGCTTCTTTTTAATTAATATAAATTATTAGATATTACTTGATGAAAATTGCAAAATTTTTCTTAGGCGTAACGTGTGATTTTAAATAATTATTTTATTTCAAATTTATCGAAATTTAATGTCTGTATTTTTACTTTTAAATATGTCAATATGTTTTACGCTCCAAGTGCAGTACAAAGTTACAAAGTGAAAAATCAGAAGATTAGAAAAGTGTAAATCAATTTTAATGAAATTTAAGAATATTATTATTGAATTTCATTAGACATGATCTTTTTTTTTAGTACGTGCTTCAAAATTTGGGAGACAATGCAAGTAAATAAAACATCTATTAAATAACGATCATAACATTCATAACCCATGTCGCCAATCGACACCCCGCTTGTCGCATTGATTATTCACGATGAATCATTCAGAGCCGAACCATGCTGGCAGTGACAGAAAGAGAAAAGTAAAACTGGCGCGAACGTGGTTCCTGAGGTCGGGACCTCAGATAAGAAGAGAAAGTCGATGAATTCGTAAATTCTACCGGTGTGTCGTCGCGCTCGCTTATCGCTGCTATGTGCGCGAGCACGCGTACTTTTTGTGTGCGTACACGTGCATACGCGTGTAAGTGTACTTTCGTCCACGGCAGTGACTGTACACGTGTGTATGCGCGCGCACGCGCACACACACACACACACACACACATACACACACACAGAGGACATACATTGCATACACACGAGAGCGACGATGCGCGGTACCACGTACACGCGAGCATTATAATCTCCTATCCGGATGGCGGACGTTACGATCTACCATTGAATCGAACAATGGCGAAACTGGGTTACGCAAATGTCGAGGCTGAAAATTAAAGCGCGAGACACCGGGGGGGAGGTTGTTAGAGCGGGAGGGAGAATGCGCGTCGTGGCCGAATGATGAAAAAGATCGCACGCCGTTGAAAAACGTACACTTAATTGTAGGAAACGCGCGGTTCGTTAAACTTGGTTGCAAAATTTTGCGAATATACATACGTGTAGATGTGCCCAAGTGTACTATGTTGCACTTTTTTTTTACTCACGGATCCTCCGATTAATGTGACCGAATCGGTTTTCCTAACGCAGGTATTAAAAATTAATTATTTGTAAATTAGGAATGGCAACAAATTAGCAACAAAAGGCCTCAAAACTCTGTCCGAGTGCTCCAAGCGAATAAGCAATCATTTTCCAGTAGTTTTCAAAGCTACATTTTAACAGAAATCCAATTGTACAATCGAATTATGAAGAACAGTGACGTTTATTTAAAAATTGATTTTCAATAGTCGAGGAATCCACAGATCAAGGGAGCGGTGATTAAATATCGTTTTGGTATCATCTTTACTGACGAGTACGGCGTTTTGTCACATTTGTAATCGATGTCATTCTGTACGCATGCGTTCAGTACGTTAATTTCATAATTTTTTGAAATTGTAGGTTTCCGTAAAGCTGTAAATAAAGAAAAAAAGAAAATACGAATCGCGACAGTGCTGATTAAGGTGAGGCCGCTCAAACCGCGCAAGCCGACCAGCACGGATTGAGCAACGCGGAGAGAGAGAGAGAGAGAGAGAACTCGTTACGGGACCTGTGTAATGGGGGCCCAGGCGTTTCCGCTCCATTTTTTTGTGGGCCCAATTACGTTTCGCCAGTCCTGGATAGGCCGTGTTTCGCGGTCTCATTGTACCCGCTGGCCTCGTACATATACGCTCGCGTTCGCATATACACGTTGGACCATCCAGCTCCACTCGCTTGGAACGCTAGGCGGTATTCCATGGGGAAGCGACTGCTCACCACAGAGTGCAGTTAAGCCGATTACTCGGAATCAAGATTTTTGAAGGGATCGCGGGCGAGTAAGCGACATCGATCTTTCACGATACATTAAGCGGAGACAAGCGGCTCGAGAGGCTTCAGCTGCCCGTGAAGATACTTTTACACCGAAGAAATGAAGACACGAAGTGACTTCGGATTATGTTTATCGGACAATGAATACGCTTCTCTCTCGCCTCTCCTTCGGGAAGAGAGCTTGCACAGCTCATCAAAAACAAAGACATAATACAACTATAAGACCCGCGTATGTAACTGTCACGATTGGACAAAGATTAAGTTTCTTAGGTCTTTGTTTTTCTTTCTGTAAAGAAACATTCTTCCGCCCGCTGGTATCAACCTTCGTTTAAGAGCTGCCGTTGCGTCCGTCCGTAGCGCGCGCGCTGATGTAAAAACATCCGTCCGCGCCTATTTTCGACGCGGACTAGTTTTTGTTCGATTCGCGGACAGTCGATTCGAGAATACGCGTCTACACGTTTCCGTCATCCAAGAATAACTTCGTGGTTCGCTGACTTCCCGTATCGCGGCCGCGCATTGTATTATACACTTCGCGTCTCGCGTGGAACGAAAAGTGCCCCGAGCGGGGTTGTGACACCCCGCGTGAAACCGTGGCGCGGTGACTCACACCTTTCCTCGATTTCGAATCGCCATTTTCCACCTGGTCTCTCACGCTCTCTCCCTCTTGCGCATCGCTCCGTCGACTGTGACGTGCTCTCTCTTTCTCTCTCTCTCTCTCTCTTTCTCTCCTTCCTCCTATGCTGTTCTTCCTCGTTTCTAAAAAAAAAAAAAAAAGATTCCGTTCTGCCCTTTCGCAATCTACCAAGTACCGAACGGCAATGTCGACGAGCGTCGCCTTTCCCGCCCGGAAGTACGTGCGTGCTGATGCGGTTTTTCCCCAAAAATGTTACCGCGAGAGTTCTTCAGCCCGACGCCATTAATAAAAGGGATCGTTTGCACAATTGTACCCACAAATGTCTGCCGATTGTACATCGTGCGCCACGATCCCTGATTCATTCCCACACAATTACGGTTGATGGTATAATCCTCGGACGGGATAGACGGGAGCGAGGTAGAGCGCCGCTTGAATCAACCTACGAATTATCAGCCGAGCGGTAATCCATTTAACGTTGATACGTTTAATTTTTCCTTTTCGTGTCACCGTTAACACGCGCAAGTGTACGCGCGTCACGAAAAATCACGCGGGTGGTGGGAGCGAGAGAAGATTCGCGATCCCCTTATCGTCTCGTGGATCGTCCGTAATGGTTTAGGAGCCTGCAACGCGATATCGTCCGTCCCCTTTCGCGACGCTGGCATTCCCGCGATTCGGACGCGGAACCCGGTCGTTCCGCGATGGACCTAACGTTGCGATGGAACGGGCTGCCAAAAATATACCGAAGGCGCCTCTCGAGGGCGGTGGTGAACTTGCTTTTCACACGAGAAAGGGGGAGCGGGGAAGGGAAGCGACAAAAGTGTTTCCCCGCGCGCACGATCGACGCTCGCCGAGAGTCACCGGATACATTTCGTTCAAGGCCAGAAAGTAAAAAGCCTTTTCAGCTGCACTTACGTACGTACGTATGTAGCCGAGCTAGCCAAGCAGCTCTAACTGGTACGCGCGCTCTTACACACGTCACCCGTCCGTCAGGTATGTACACGCGATGCACGCGAACACACACGGCCACGGCCTTGTGTGAGCTCATACGCGCACGTATATTGGAGTTGCACACGCGTGTGTCTGCGTGCGTGCGTGCGTGCGTGAATGCGTGCGTGTACGATTGTATGTGCACGCGAGCGCGAAGGCGTCCCTCTCGTCGACGGTCTCTCTCTCTCTCTCTCTCTCTTTCTCTCTCCCGGGCCCCCCGAAGCGAGTCCGCGAAGCGGCTAGTTACATGATCCATTCATTATATAAGAACAATCGCCTCCTCTAATAGACACGCTCCATCATTGTGGATCTGAAGGGCACGCTCGGTGTGCGCGTGCGCCGTGCTCTTCTGCTGAGCGTGTTTCCAGCGCGTTTCACGAGAAACCTGGGGCACATACACTGCCCCGTGGTGATGATGATGCGGCGATGCTACCGAAATCGGCTACGAAATTCAACGGCGTTCGGGGAAATTTACCAAGGTCGCCGCTGGTGACCGTGGGAATCGTCGTTCGTCTACAATCTGTCGCTCCGCCTGTCAATTTACGACGCTACTTGTGAGGATTTTTCTCCTTTAACCGCCACGCAACGCCGCCGCCGCCGGTCGGATATTTATGTAATGGGGGAAACACATTGAGACTTCGCTGAGCCGCGAAGAGTGTCTAATCAGATTTGTATTCGAAATAATCAGCGGCCTTCGCACGTGCGGAATGCACATTATTGCGCTTCACTCGAGCGCCTCTTTTTTTTTTTCTACATCGCGCTGTCGACTATATAATAGACCTCGAGGCACCCGGAGAAAAATAAAAGTGATATTTTGGTTCAAAGTTCCACATATCTACATATGAAATAGATATATAATCTTCCGAGCGTTGCATAATGAAATTACACCGAAGATTCGAAAAGACGAACGTATAAATTATAGCCGGTCGAGTATCATGCCGCTTATATCCTCGTCCTCGAACTGAAATCGACTCGAACGCGAAATTTCGCAGTTAGTAAATCAAGCAACGGCACGTTATCTAGAGAATCTACCCTAACTCGACCGCACAATTTTACAGCGCAAGCAACTCTCAATTTTTTTTTAATTTACCCCTTTTGCTGACTTCGTGTAATACCAGCATTACTCCCGTTTATTCTTTTACGCCGATTCCGCAAGGCCCCGCGCGAATGTCTTTGCACGTGTACGTGTATATGTGTATGTGTGAGTGTATGTGAATCGGTCTTTATGCCATCAGCGTCTCCACGCCGCCTTCTCTTACGTAACGCACGATCGTTTCTCTCAAATGGACGACGTCGCCTCCTTCGCCGTGTAATCCAAAGGGCACTCTTGTCCTGCGCCCGACACCGACGAGATCGCTGCCAACGATACTCACGGCCATCCATTTGGTATTTCAAAAGTAATTTAAATACCACGAACGCGGCAGATAACATTTCGGTAGTTTTTACGACGTACGGAGAAAGCCTGGAGAACAGCTGGGCGTCCCTTTCGGTGAATAATTATATTAAGAGAGTTTCTCGCTGCCGCCTAATTAAGAGCATCGTTAATTGTACCTTAATTACGACATAAGTTGACATCTCTATTCAACAATAAAAAACTCAAATTTGATTTTGTCAAAATATCAAAAGCAGATATTTAGTTGCCACCAAGTACAGTATTTGTTTATAAAATATTCGCACACACTTTATAAGTTATGTATTAAAATATTAGCGCACCGCTAGGTGAAAACGGACTCTAACCTCTCCTCTGCGTTTTTACTCTTTCTCCTCTCTTATTACAAAAATTTATGAATTTGATCTCGCGAAAAATAATATCAAGCGTTTTTTTTTTTAGAGAGTGACAACTCTTAGTAATTTCTACTATTACAAGTAAACAAGCGGATTAGCTCCATGTGCGTCTGTATCAACGAAATCTGAACTCGGATCTGAAATTATACCGGTTTCAATCGCTGTCCTGTTGTGTACGTACGGCGGGATGCTGCGTGCCCCCCTTGGATTCACTTTTGTCGAGATGTCGTGGCGATAACGCGCGCTTTCGTTGCGACGAATTCGCGACTTTTGCACGTCGGGGAAAAAAGTGCGCGTCGACGACGCGCCGGCTCTCCGGTTACATAAATCGCGCCATAAAACGAGTAATTTGATTACGTGTAAAGACCGCGATACGCAGGTAAAACGCTCCTGCTATCTGCGCAAATTGCCGGATAAGCGCGGCGCTCGCGTTCTCGCAAAATTGTAATTGCCATTACTTTTGCGCGGCCCCGTACTTTCGTTCGTCCGTCTCGCGTACCTCATCGCTGTGAACTCACATTACTCCCGGAAGATATCTCGCCTGTATTCCCGATACGCGGGCGATAATAATCCCTCGCTTTTTCCACGGAAGACCGTGTCACGCACGGCAAGTCGGCGCTTGGCGTGAATCCCGCGATAATCGCAAATAATATCTGGCAACGTCGGCGCACACGTGTAAATTACTTTAACCTAAGTGATTTAATTCCCCTTAATTTCTCCGTGACGTCAGAGAAGGCATATTTAACCGAGTCGTAAATTACATCAGTTTTTCTTCGCTGATTCTGCTCGAAGGAATTTCGTTAGAGTTCGATTTAAATGCACATAAAAAAAAACCGTCAAAGGCAGAGACACGCCTCCTTGTCGAGAGAGAACGCGAAGAAATATCTGGAGGGAGGAGGGGGGGGGGAGGGAAGTGGCCGAAAATACGGTCGCGTAATGCGGCCGAGCCGCATTCTCTTCCGTCCCGCTTCGCGCCCACGCGGGCAACGGCGACGTGAAAGAGTGGAAATGGGAGTGACGGGAGTGCGGGAGACGCGCGCGCGCGCGCGCTGGAGGAGATTCGGATGCGCTCAATGTCAAAGAGCGGGCTCGTCAACTGCTGCAAGCGGCTTTTACTGCGCAGCGAGAGATGCACGCGCCGCCGTTTTCCGTTCGCCGCGCCGCCGCGCGCCGCTCCTGACGGATACCTACGGATTAGTCATCCAACGGCGATCCGATCTCCCCGGGGCCTGTGTATGCGCGATCGGGAGCTATTAAACGGATGGCCTTTCGCTGCTTAGATCTACATGCAACACCCACGTCGCCCGATCCGAGCGTGTATACGCGAGGGACACGCGTGCACGCGCGCACGTTACGCAAGACCGACTCCCCGCGCGCGTCCTCCTCTCTCACGCACGCACGCACGCTCCTCTCGCTCTCTTCCTCTTTGCAATCGCTCGTTTTATACATCCCCCTTTCCGCGGTTTCTCCTTCCTTCTTTTTCTCTCCTCCTTCCTCGTTCCTCGCCGCCGCCGCCGCCGCGATGCGTTTCCCGTCTGACGAGCGGCGTTCCGGATACGCGAAGGGCACGCTACATATTTCATCGAAATGACATTTCACCTAGATAACGAAAATTCGACGAGGTATTATTAGAGAGATACTCGATAGAATTTTAATAATTGAAATTAGACGACCGACGAAAATGTCAAAACATCAAGATAAGATTGCCCATGTCGGCGGACCTTGGTGCCGAATAATAACTTTCGTGTGATTTTTACGGTCTCCGTATAAAATTGCGCACCGCAATTCCGTCAGTCTTGAAATTTAAGTTTCTACATAAATCCAAAGTGGTATAATTTCACAAAACAAATTGATGAGTTTAATAGTATTCATCAAAAAACGTGTACAAGATCCTCCCTTTCCCGAGAAAAAGGAAAACTAAATAATTTTATTGATATTTTTAATTCGGAAATTTCTATTTAAAAAAAAAAAGAGCTAAAAGTGACGGGCGACACTTGTTATTTCAGACTTTGTTTTAACAGAAGCTGTTACAGATCCTCCCAATCGTGCAACGCACGGTTCAGCCTGGAACATACACATAAACAGTGAAAATTTAGAAAAGCTATAATATCGCGCTTTATCGATCTAAACGGCGTCAGTAAGTTATAGAATTATAAAATTGTCAATCGTCGTCCTTTTTTTTTTTTTTCTCAAACAGCCGTCCGTTCCATACCGAGCGCATGTTTATTAGACGACAACACGGAATACTATTTATGTAACTTTCCGACATCGCACTAACTGTTAACGACGAACATCGTTATTAAGCCGACGAGCGACTTTTAATGCAAATAAAAGCTGCAAAAAGAGCCGCGAAGCCGGGGCCGCGATGGAAATCGGAGGATGCAGATGATTTTTTTTTTTTCTCCCCGCGCGTGATGTACGCGAGCAACTTCTCACGCCGCATTTACATTCTCCACCTCGGGAACGCCTCGCGAGTGTTATTTTAATACAGCTTAAGACCGCCGCTTTTGGCGTGGCCTTGCCGTAAGTGAGTCAGGCGGAAACAAGGTACGTCCGCGCGCGAGCCCGCGGAGGATCGTTTCGTGCGGTGAGTTTAACTCTCGCTCTCTTTCGCATTTACGCTAATAACGCATCTCCGCGTTATTTCGCGGAAAGCCGCAAACTCCAAGTGGATATTTTGCGGGACCGTCGCCGGGAATAACGTCCGTCCGATATAAAAGTTCCGATTCGTTCGTTGAGGGGAAAAGGAAATCAAGATGTGCCTTACGCGACGATAAGAAACCATGACGTAAATGGTACCGATTGTCTCTCACGTTTTTTCGAGCTTATTTCAGCAAATTACGCGAATGCATAAGTTACAGTGCGTAACTCCGGGAGAATAAGACTATCGAGGGTCATTCTCTCTCTCTCTCTCTCTCTCGAGGGAGCAAAATCGAAATCATCGTCTCTCATTTCAAAAGTTTTCGTTATTGACAAAAATTGATTTCTATCGTTAATATTTTGATTTAACATATAGCTGTGCTATTCTCTTTTTATTGGTTCCATCGTGATTTTGAACTGGCTATCAGCTCGCCATCGCCGGAAGCGCAGCGTAGGATACTTGCATAGAATTCCGTACGATCGTTTATCGCGATAGCCGTCGCACTTTAATCGTAATGTGACTTTCATCTACATAGCTAATCAGGCAATTCTGTGTTGTGCCGCGTGGCAGCCTTGGATAATTTCCTATTTCCATCGCTGCGCTGCGTTCTTCCTGCACCAGAGATCCGCCCAGTCGCGCGTCATTGTTGCGAAAGACACACGCCGCGGATATCGATATCGATTAACACTTCCAGCCACCGTGCCTTTAATTGCTATTTTATTTGGCTTTGTTGCTTTCGCTTAAACGCCCCGGGCGATCTCGTGAGCACGCTCGGGATTCGTCCATTTGTTTAAAACGTGCGCCTCAAGCGATGCTCCGGCTTAGGATCGAAAGTGTTTAAGAGTCGTTAAATGTTCGCCTGAGAGAATCATTAAAACTCTGACCAGATCTCTCGACGGGATGATCTAAGCCTTCGATTATCCATTTGTTCATTCGCGCTTGATCGCTCGTGACGAGATCGTCGCGGCGATTAGCGACGATTTCCGATCTGTTACGTGGACAATTTCAAGCGTTACGCAACTTGGTTTTTTGCGATCGCTCCTCCCCTCGCGCCATTACTTTTCCAATGAGATTGAAACTCCTTTAAAATTCTAATGCACTGAAAGAAAAGCTTAATATTTATACCTGTAATTTCATTTAAACAATTATGCTTAGAAACTCCATTTGTATAATTGTTACTGCTACAATGTTTATAGTTCTCTGCCAAATGTGAAAAAATTACTATAAATTATGGGAATTTTAAATATTAATATGTCAAGAGAGAATAAAATGTCAAGAGAGAAAGAACATATAAATAAAATTGTTTTACGTAATACATGCAATCACAATTATGGCAAATGTAATTTTTGCTTACTAGTCATACAATAATAACTAAGCAGCTATAATTTGCATAGTTAAAATAACTATAAATATATAGATGGCGAAAATTATTATGAATTATAGTTAAACTATGATAATTGCAATTTTTTTTTTCTATTAGTGGCATCTTAGATCATTCGTTCTTCTTTCGATTTATAATTTTAAGGTTTATTTTTTCGCGAAAATTGTTCTCAAATAACGCAGTCATTGTTTCTCACTTCGTTAACATATTGAATGTAACTTCTGTCAGCCTTATAGAGACGTTATATAAGCGAAGGCGAGAAAAGTGCAATTTATTACGAACGCATCACCACACCCGTGTATATATAATCTTTTCAAATTGCGCGCAAATTTAACAAGATTATACGCGCGGAACATAATTAATTCACGGTAACGTTTAAACATAGGTGGAATATTAACATGCCAATTATCTCGGCGAGATACTATCAGCCTGTAATTTGCATCCCGTTACACCGAAGAAATCCCGGATTAATCATCGATATCCTCACATATTTGTTTGCGATACGCGGGCTCTCAAGCATAAACATCCATTTCCAGCGCACAGAGATAAACAATATCTCGAAATTTCTTGTATCCTCGCGTCAAAATCCGTTTTGCAGGAAATGCACGTTTCACTTCCCAAAAAATGCCGAAAAAATTGTCGAATTCCTTCTTTTCTCCGCGAAATTCAACTGCAGCGTAAAAGGACCGCATCGGCAAAATAACGACGCGTCACGTCCACCGGAGCGGTATGCCACATGACACTTTTACGCCTGTCCGCACGGCACACCGCGCGCTGGGCACTTACGTAATCGCAATGATCTCACATCGTGGGTGGAGACTTGTCGCACTTCTCACCGCGCTCATGTTTTTATTCGCGCGCGAGTATGCGAACGCGTTGCCAGAAGCGTCCACCGTGTCCGAAAAGTGCGTGCCACCAGCAGTGAAAGGTCTTTTGTTTATTTCCGAAAGACAGACACACACATAGAGAGAGAGAGAGTGTGTGTGTATGTTGAAGGAGGCACAACTTAATGGCTCGAAATAACAAATTTCAGTAGTCCCGAAGAGTAGCAACGGAATCTGCGATTCGAATAATTTTCTTTGTAATCAAAAGTAACAATTAAATATAATTACTTCAATAAAACTTGCTAATGACAGACGTAAACATGATATTGTGCATTGTTTCCGCTGAGAGAAAAGTCCATTGCAAATATCTATGTTTACTGCTCATCACAAAAGTTCCGTTTTAAATCAGCAATACGCGTGATCTCATAAATTTTAAGTTTACAGATGCAATATAATAATCGCTCGTTCGGAAAAAGAGCTAATTCTCGGCTATTTTTGTCTTTCTTTTTTTGTATCTCGATGTGACGCATAAGTATAGCGATAAAGATGTTGTTACATTGTTGTTAAAAAGTCTTGTCCTTCGAATTGAGAATCAATAATGGGCGGTGAATCATTTTTGGTACAGTTTCGACTAGTCAATCGCATATCCGATATTATAGTTATGCATTTGAATCGCCAATGCATATTAAAATTGTACTTTCATTAAAATGCAAGTTATAAATTAAAATTCTAAATCGTGCAAATAATTACATATTTTAATTATGTATAAGTCTTTGACGCAAATTCAAACTATTACAATGTTATCGACGTGAAATTATTATTAAATGTTAAATCCTTTTATTGTGATTATTATTAAAATAAGTTAATTATTCCACCTCCTGTATATTTACCGTAAATTACGGTTATATAGGCAATGAAAATTATTTCAAGAATTAATAAGTTACGTTAACGTGCGACGTGACAATTTTTTATTTCAGAGTTTCTCCTAATTTAAACTTTTCTTTCGTTTAGAAGCTTTTCGCAATAATCGCGAGAAATGGGCGACCATGTTATCGAAAACGAAATGAAATTCTTTATCTGGGTCGCCCGTTCCGCGGCGCGACGTAACAAGCTCCGGGGATGATTAGCATGTCACAAGAGCGAGACGACGATTGCGAGATCGTTTAAGAGTAACAATGGCGAAGGAGAAATTACGTTGGCAGTTAGGTGTACACGAGAGCGCCGAGCTCTACGTAAGCTGACACGTAAGCAAGAAAGTCCGCCTCCGCGGGCCGGCCATTCGGATATGCGGGTGAAAACGCGCGAGGAAGTCGAGGAAACCGAGGAGATTACTGGCGACACAAACGAGTCATTTTTTGTTTCATAATTCGAGCGCGCTGATTTGTTTCGCAGAACGCGGCGCGCGAACGCATGCAAGTTTCTCTCACGGACATTGGAAGTGAAATACCGAATTAAATGAATTTCCCAATGTATTTAATTACAATTTTTATATCTACAACAATATTGTCATTATTAAACAATAACGATAATAACGCGGCATCTAAATCGCATTCACAATAAAAGTATATTACGATTGTAGTTATATTGCAAATCGCTTTTTTTCTTTATTTGCCTAACAATTCTGCCCAACAAAATACTTTTAATTTATAATCACAGATATTACCATAGCTATAAGCGAATGTTAGTGTACAAATTGTGGGTCTGTGGTTTTTGTCCGTTGCCTAATTAAACGCTGATTGCAACTAGAACCATTATTATAAAGCGGAAACGTGATTAAACTAAAAGCAAAGACTCACGCTTAGATAAGTGTAGAGCATCAATATGCTAATTATTCCGATTGTTCATATCTTCATTAACATTGATCTAAATGCATCCAATATATTCCAATGACTAAATATTCCTATTAAGGTTGTTCAAGGTTCAATTAGCATTGTCATTTTAATAATGCAATGCAATTCTTCATTATACGTAGAACAATGTATTTTACTACTGATACTACGAAATACTATACTGACATTATAAAAACTTACAACTAAAATTAAAAGAAACATTAAAAAAAAAATAAAATTGTATATAAGAGTAAATTTTAAAAAATTTGTTAAAATTGAAATTAAAGTTAGAATTATTTTTAGTAGTTGGTAAAATTCTTGTAATATAAGCAAGAATTTTATACATAAATTATATAAATTAATATATTAATAAATTTATATGTAAATTAAAAATAAGGATTTCAATATTATTTACTATTTTCCTTCCTTTAATTTCACTTGTCTATTTATTTATACGTATATAATTCTCTTTCACGTGATATAATGCGACTCGCATATAGCTCTCCTTGAGCTCTCCTTGTATTTCATACGAATTCTCGCTAAATATTTAAGCGTCCGTAACGAAACATAGCGTGGAACGATAAACGCCGAGGCGTATCAGCAAAAAGTGTATGTGTACGCTTGGTGTTAACTGGCAGCGCCGCGCGAACTCTTTCTCTGTTCCCAAATTGGGACACTTTCACTGTCGCACGAAAGGCTCGACCCCTCAACCAGCCGTATTTCATGCGATATACAATAGAGAATACGTACACCATCCGAGTCGAAATTACAGTCCTCCCCGATGCGCATCGCCCCAGTGCGTCATACGTTACGGGACACAACCGTACCGACGGAGATCGTAATGAGAGAAATGTATTTTAGAGGATGCGCTGCGGTCTGCGTCCCCTGAATATTTAATCTTTCATTTCCGAATCGTCCACTTCAAAGTAGAATCGAGGAGGACAGGTCGGTGAGGTTGCGGTCGGCCGAAATGCAAACAGTTTTTTTTTTTTTTCGAGAGAGAGAGAATCGTCCCGTTCCATAGGTAAGCATTTTTTACGGGCTTAGAGTGAAACACTTGGCGAATGAAGTTATAAGACGCGATTAAGAGTTAATTGCCGCGAGTGGGGAAACATATTTTTTTCCTCCCGTGCGAAACTCATAATGCGAGCGCGCTCGCGGGATATTACGACTTTGCTTAGAGAAAACTCCGATGGTGAACTTACGGCCGTAACTACGGTGCGGTTACGAACGCGCCGAGTAATAGCGTGTTTATTTTCTTAACGGCTTAGGCGCATCTTTTTTAGCATCTCGTAAGCAATGCTCTCTTAAAGGCAATACATCAATTCGCTTGCTCGTTACGAGCCTATACCCATGTTGGAGCTATTACGCGCGCGCGCGCGCGGGCACACGCGATGTAATGATCTTCATAAAGGTTTTCCGCGCGGAGACGTGTTTCTACACGGGCTCTTTCAAGTCTGAGAAAACATATTACAGACCGGGAGAGATACATTAATCTATCCCGCTACTTGAGGCTACATTCGCCGAAATACTTGTGCAATTTTTTTTTTTCATCTTACAACGCGGAGTTTTATCATATTGAAAAGTAACGCGAGTAAAAATTTCCATATGTAATCGTATATACGAAATTTGCTTCTTTGTGCGAGCCACGTCTGCGATCATATCTATTTTATATAATGTTATATAATAATGTTTACCCTAGTGGAATTCAAACCTCTAAGTATGCATATGCATCTAAGAAAAACATTATATACAATTATATAATTGTGTACACAATATAAACATCTAGTCAGACATGGCCAGACGGAGAATTATCTTTCGTATACGATCAATACGCAATGATCTCAAATATGTAGGACACCGCGACGTGTATCACTGTACATGAGAATTGTTATTCGAGCGTGCAGAATGTCGTTAATATTATCCGTCATTTCTCCCGATATGACCCTTTAAGTGAAGAAGCGCGAGGAAAGGCGGGAGAAAGCGGAGAACCGATGAACTTTTCCATTCGTCGGGTGCTCCTTACTTCCTCGCTACCGTTTCTTCAATGATACAATTCTTTTTTTTTCTGCGTCGCGTACGTTGCACACACGTTACACGGAGGCGTGTAACAGGCGGCGGCGAACGTACGAGCGAGCGAGCGAGCGAGCGAGCAAAGTCCCGAAGGGGCCTCGAGTGTACGAGCCGGGGCCCCGCGATAGATGAAAGTGAAAGGAAAGGTAGAAAGGGTTGGCGGAGGTAGGTACTCGCGGGGCCGCTGTTACTCGTGCTGTTACTCGCGGTATATGCCCGAGCCGCCCGCGGGGGCCCGCGCAAGAGCGCGAGAGATTTACAATCGCCACGAGCCCCAGAACGGGCCCAGAAACGAGCGGGCAAAATACCGAGCCGGGCGGTCGCCGTACCTGCGCAGAGGCGACCGTATACGACGTATACGTGTGTACCCCACGTATAACGAGCGTTATATGCCCGCGGTAATCGCGGGACGCAAGCTCTCTTACCGCGGCGGTAAGAGCGGGACGAGGGACGATTATGTTTTTCTCGGGAGCCCTGCGTGGGCGCGAGAGTGGCTCTCTATCTCTCTCTCTTTCTCTCTTTCTCGTCATTGCGATTCCGCACCCGACTTTACGATAATTTTCTGTTACGACCGGCCGCGCCGCGCGGCGACGCCAGGCCTGTACGGGATCCAGCCGCACATTCGCCAAGCTGTAAAATTGTGTAATATTCCGGTGGCGAAATTACGCTCGTGTAATATCACGTCTACACGGAATGTCCACGGACGATCAACGCCGCCCGAATTACGATAATCCTTTCGTTTTCGGCATTACCGTAATAATGCCGAAAATAACTAGAGCTCGAGATTAGCCTACATCTTGTGGGAAATATATGGCTTTTGAATTACGTAATAATGGCGGTACCTAGCTTATTTTTTTTCGTGAAAGCGATAACGTATAACGTTAAATTTCGAAATTGGCACGGCTCTTTAGTAACGTCAAAGGGCCAAAAGCGGTGAATTGGGTAACTAGGAAATAAATCTGAAACAATCGTCTACGTGCGTGGGATAATATGAGTTGCGAGATGCAAATCTCTTCCCGTGTAGCATTTCAATTTACAATATTGGCTGTGGTTGTACATTCGGTGCAGCGCTAAAACATATTGCATCAATACGTAACAGATTTCAATATCAATTGATTAATACTCATCTTAATATATATCACATTTATTTTGTAAAACGTGCTGTAGAAAATGATTAAATGGAAATTTAAATTTCACTCCTTTATTTTTTTTTCTCCCGCGAAATTATTTTAACATTATATAAACAGGTTAATATATATATATATATATAAAAAACCGGAGAACAGTATAGTAATGAGAGCAAGTGGGTACGAAGAAAAAGTGCAAAATTACGAAATTTGTTCTACGTAAATACTAGTCGGCAACTCGGTTAAAAGTTCAAGCAGATTTTGCATGGAATGGCACATGATAAACGGCCGACCGCTCCGAAACTTTGTAAGAGAATTTACGAGGCTCTCGAGAACCAAACTTTCAAGGTTGCGACACGTCCAAGCAGACGGGTTTATTCGATCACGTATAGGGAACAGGTTGATATGGAATGCGTGCGAAACTTTCTTTGCGAACTACGATGAGGAGGAGTACGGCACATTGCGCACGAGGCTCAGTTAGAGACGTGATATTTACGATAGCATAACGCGAACAACAATATTTCGTACAATCGACGGAAATTTCATCGGCCGTCGTAATCGTATAATACCTGCCAATTCGGCACGACTCGGTACAGGTGAAAGTATACGCGGCCGAACGAAACATTTTCGCCTAACGTCCTAAATCGTTGAAGTCACGGGTTTTCGCAAGCCGCGGTCGCTATTTAGTAAACGCGAAAAAAAAAAACGGCGATTTTTGAGTCGTTAACTTGTTGATTTTTTAATTGCGAGCAATCTGAGTATATCTGGATTAAAAATTGGTTTCCTTCTAATTTTCTTCTTACTTCTCTTCGCAGCCGTTTTAGAACCGTGCACGTGTAGAAAAATACGTGTAGAAAAAAAAAAATCCAAAAAGAAAAAAAATACACACAATAACAAAAAGAAAAATGCATTTCAATGACATCTTTTTAATTGCAAATTTCTGTGTCGGACCGCACGTGTAGAAAAATACTATTCTCGTGCTAAAACAAACATTCGTCCATTTTAATTTTCTATTTTGAGTAGTGGCTATTTTTAGCAGAATATTTTCTTGATAATATTGATTTCAAAATACACTTAGGCCGGTATTCATAGTCGAATCTTATTTCGAGATTGTCTCAAGCAATGTCTTAAGATGCTAATACAGCTCTGTGATTGGTTGATGGCATCTTAAGACAGTACTTAAGATGATCTTAAATATAAGATCCGACTATGAATACTGGCCTTAATTACATGAATCAAGTCGTATTTACTTATAATAAATGTCAGTGTATACGGACACATATAAATTATAGTATAATAAACATTTGAATTAAGTAAATGTTACTTATTCCAATTATTTTGAAATATAAGTCTGTCATAAAAATTAGATTTAAAATATATATTTAAACTTTAATAATTTAATACATTATTCTCAAGAATATTAAGTTAAACTAAAAAATAGATTTGCTTATTATTCTAATTTTTCTGTAATAAAATTTTATAATATTTTCCGAAGAAATATATATATATATATATTAAATTCTTCGTTTTAGTACATATTTTAAGAAAAAATTATTTAGAAAATTCTTTCAAAGAATTATTAAAAATAACCGTTCCTCGTTAAAAGAAAAACACATTAAATTAAGTAACCGCTTTGCTTTGCAATGGAACTGATACTTTTCCGTGTGGATTTTGGTTTTCCAATTATAGATATATATTTCCCACAGATTACTCGCCCAATACACACATTGGCAGGATTCCGACGATTAGAAAAGCGATTTAAATCTTGGCGTGATCATAATTGCCCATTACAAAAGATTCACCGGTTTACGTCACGTTGATAAGTGTCACGCATAGATTCTGATGCACCTCGATACAGCGCCATGTAACAATAATGGACATGAACTATACGCTCGTCCAATTAAATTCTCTTTGGTGGATCAACAAACGTGTAATGATAACTATCCATCCGACATCGATGTCCACGGTTAATTTTGATATTACACGCGGTAAATATAACAGAGCGGTCAATTCTCTTTTGTGGTCTAACTAACGAGTTTCCTGCAACGAAGTCTTTAAACACTCGTGAATAATCACCCGGAATTAGCCTGTCACTGCAACGAAACGAAGCAAACGATAATGGCATTCTTCGGTCACAGCGAAATGACTTTCGTAGCTGCGAACCATTCGGAAACATTACTCGCTCCCGAATGATCGGACGTCTACCGATCGAATGTGAAAACCTTTCGAGACGAATAGTCACACGTTAGATTCCCTAATGCACTTACGTATAACGAAACTCGTGACATCTTCGCCCGCGATTCTACGTGTTAACGCGAGCGTAGAAACAGAGAAAGTATTATACATATACGTAAATTTATTCGCCACGTGTCCGTAAATTTGCAACTTTGTGCCATTTCATGCAAACCGTTGCGCATTACATGTCGTTAGGTCAAATATGTCCCCACCGACCTAGTGGATTCAGAGATAAAGTATCGTCCTTCGTATCTACACGTCATAACCGCGCCCGCATTAGGTCGATATTGCGCAGGCATTTGACCGTCATACATATCGGATTGATGGGAAACCTCTGAAGGAAGATAAATAAAAATCAAAACGCCATTGTTTCCCGATTTGCAGAGAAATCGTGTCATTTGTTTCTATAAAAATGCAACCGTGGTTAATGTGTCTTAAAACCCGATTATCTACTCAATAATTTATAATTAATAACATATTGTAATCTAGAGCACTAAAAAAATTGGCTTATTTTATAATTTTTTTTAAGAAAACTGCTACGCGTATTTTTCTATGCCTTTACATATCCACTTGTCTACTTGTATTTACCAAATATCTATAAATTTTTATATTACTAAATGTTAAGTTTTTTATGTTGCATAAATTTAAAAATAAACACACGTTTCAAGTTAACTGGCACGATTTTTCAAAAACTACCGAAGTTCTTGCTTCAATTTTTTCATACATATAAAATACATATGTGTTTATCGCTTGAGCTAACATTACTGCGACATCTATAAATTAATAATAATAACTATTTTTCATGCACGTTCAGTTCAATGGATTTTGTAAAAAGAATTAGTTTTTTAAACCATGCCATTTTTATAATTTGCAATCTTTTTTATTTACCTTAGTTTTGCAATAAAACGTACATTTTACATAAACACATAAGTTAAAGTCGATAGCTTCAGTAATTTCTGAGAAATCGTGTCAGCCGATGAAAAAAATGTATTATTTTTAAATTTATGTAACATAAAAAACTAATAAACATTCAGCAATATCAAAATTAGTAGATATTTCACTAAATATACCTAAGTAAATGCGTAAGAGCGTAGGAGAATTTGTGTAATTTAAAAAATTTTCTAATGAATACTCCTAATTCCAACGTCGCTTCAATAAACAATATCAAAGCTTCGTGTAATCTCCGCATGGCGATCAAATTTGCTTCACATTGATCTTACAACTGGTGAGATAGTAAATGCGCGGTAGGATCAACAAGTGCAGAGGACCCGCGGGACGATTCGCGTCGTCGCGCGAATCGATCGCAAAGAGAGAAACGCCAAGGCGAGAAACGGGAATAAGAACTTCCTCCCTCGCCGGCGTGAATCGCACGCGCGGATTCCCACGGTGCGAGATAAGGCGCAGGCCGGGAGATAAAGACAGACCACGAGGAGAGATGCGAAGGGGGAAACGGGAGAGAAAAAAAAAGAGAAGGGAAAAGGATGACGGGAAGAGAAAGGGCGGGGGGGAAGGGGGGGAGGATGTGTGGAGGGCGCGGCGGAGAGGGAAGGAGAACTCGGCGAGGACGATGTGGGAAAAGAGGAAGCTAATCAGAAGCGGAAGTACGCTCTGGCGAGGCCCGAGGCCTTGAGAAGGCATAGTCGGCCGCGTGGCTTTTAGCTCTCTTAATTGCAACTTCATTTAACGCGCCGTTCGGCCAATCCGGACCTCGCATGCCGGGAATAGCTCGTCTTAATAAGCATCTTATCGCGTACGCGAAGAAGAAACGCCTGAGAAGGGAACGGACGAACCGTGGAAGGTGGAAAAGTACGAAGCGAAAATATGAAGCACGAAGAAAGGTGCATTGTCTTCCCCCGAGATAAATCGACGCAATTCACGGTGCGGATGGGATATCACTTTTTTTTCCCTCCTCATCTTTAAGTCATGTTTTATTTCGACAATTCTGCAAGAACGGAACGTTGACTCTGGCGGTATCTAATGCCCCACAAGTGCGTGTATGCAATTTATTACCGCGTGACATATAATAATTGTAATTATAACTATCTAGAAAAGGGACTGCACGAGCGTGTTTGTTTCGGAAACGCGGAAAACGATACCAAGATCGATAAGGAGTTTACGAATATCCAATTAGCACTTAGTACGTCGCTTATCTGGATCGCGGTTATCTCGCGATATCCACGTTAATAACATCAGGCCGCGATAATACAATTTCTAGAGTCATTGATAAGCACTACGATAATAAATCCACGTGCATTCTTCCGTTTATTCGCGGACCTAGTCGTTCCTGAGTACAATAACATTCTTTCCCCTTGAAAATGAGTAAAAACTTTATTGATAATTAAAATCGCATTAGATCTGACAGGTTGTTCATTATTGGTAGAAATAACTCAAGTTGTGATTTACTTAATGCGAATCCAATATGATTCACTCTGTGTAGTTTTATTCTAATTTTTTTCTATATCGATCTATTGATATCAGTGCGTATCAGAGATGCGTTCTGCGTTCGCGCTCGATAATGTCGCATATTACGAAATTGTTTATTATCTCATTAATTAATTGCATTGATCCTCTTTCTACTTTGCCGTCGATCACTCGGTAATAGAAAGTACTCTCGAAAAAGTGTCGAATAAAATGATGAACAATAACGACAAATTAATTCTTTGCTGAAGTTAAAAAAGGCTCAGTGATGATTAACATAGGATTTCAATGTACATTATTTTTATGATTACGAAAAGGAGAGTGCCTCTTAGTTAAATGTTACTATCCGCGAAATACAAGAATTACTTTCCATCGGAATGTTACATGCAACATTTAACACTCGCAATATTTTTCCCCTTCAATTAGCAGACGTAAATAGGTTATTAATTATTCATAATTGCTCGGCACAGAGATGCTCTTTTCGCTCATCTTTTTCTCATGGCCACGCAACGGTGGTAATTGTGCACGTCGAGTTGAGGATCTTCGGTAAAGAGCGGCTTCGGTAAATTTAAGAAAAGAGCGACGATGGAATTCGGAGGCACAAATAATTATCGTCAAATGTTTGCGGCCGCACGTTAAATGATTCGGCCATAAATCTCCGTTGCGAATTAGGTTCCCGATGTATAACTTAGCGAAATCGGTCGATTGACATAGTCAAATTTATTCGCGCAGGCAGTGCGAATGACATCGTAGCGAGCTGTCGCTAATTAACGTGAGGAAACTCATTTGCGATTTATGTTAAACGTCTTTCAGAATTATCAGATGCAACATCGGTTTTACTTATTAAAAAAAAAAAAAAAAAAAAAAAAAACTCAACTCTTTTCGATTTCCGACCGATCCTTTACGTTTCAATTAAAAGATAATTTAATAAACTGAAAAACATTCTGTTATTTGTTTCGTATGAGAGATAATACTATAGAGGAAGGATAAAGATAAAACAAATTAAGTAAAAATAATGAAGCTGAAGCTAGAAAAATAAACGTATGATAAATGAACATGTCGGTTGCGAGACCCTAATTCCTTATTTGGATTATGTGAAAGATAATTTAAGGATTGAGAAAATTGACAGTAAAATTTCCTCAGAATTAATATCGGATTCGCACAAATTCAATTTAGGCGCGTACTCTTAGGAGGATGAATATTTAGCATCAGCTGTCGCTTACCAAATAAAAGGAACTTTCTCGCGCCGCGATTATTCGTATCCAGAAAAGAGCGCGACGCGAGACGTGACGTGACGTGGCGCGGGCAAAAAGTCGCGGGAACGCGGAATTTCGACTGGTTCACCTTTCGGGGGCCCCGACGATCAATTTTGTTGCTGCATTCGCAGTCGGTATACGCGTCGATGCACACTCCGTGCAGCCGGTGAACTACGGTAAGAAACGCGCGAGCCGCGCGAGCTCTCGTCCGCGGGATAATGGCAAGATGAATGCGAAATGGCAAGCGCAGAGGCACCTTTCGATACGCGACCTTGACTGGAGATCGCTTTTTCTCTGCGATTCGTCATTCCACGCCATTGATGACCACACCGGACTCCACGAGGTAGAGGAGCGGCGCTCCTCGTTTCTTCTCTCTCTCTTTTTTTTTCCTTCCTCTTCTTCTTCTCTCCTTTTTATCTTTTTCTTTCGAAACGGTTACACAACAATCGTCCATATTGCGGCCATGGTGCGCCGCTGAACTTGAATTATTATGCTCAGAAGAAGTTTTCCTGCCTTCCCGCCTCTCCTCCGTCTCTCTCTCTCACGAGAGAGTTTACAGCTGCCTATTTACGACGTACGTATATTAAACGAATATTATTCCGCTGCGGGAACGGGGTTTCACTCGGGTTTCCTGTTTTTCCTGCTTTCATTCTTTTTTTATTCCCCCGTTTCTCGAGACAACTTCGGAATCGTCGTAACAGCCAAAATGTCGTCGAGTGTTTTCAAAAATTTTTTTTTACACACGTGAATCACCGACGATAAGGATGTCAGTGTGGCGTGATTGATTATAAAATATATATTTAGCAAAAACACATTTATTATTGAAGCTTTTGCATCGCGTCTAAAACACTATAATAAATAAATGTAAAGTATCAATAAAAATGATAATATAAACAAATATCAATAATAAGAATTATTACGTGCGTATTAATGTAAGTTCGAGTGACTCTCGCGTCTTTTTTTTTTAGAATTGCACGAGTGAAAAGATTCTCTATGCGATTATACGCTCATTATATTTCGCTGATGGCGAAAGAATACGTTTTTTCTTCTCCACGCGATATTACCAATAAAATAAACGTACATATAATTAAAATAGATATCGGTAAGATAAGTAACGAAGACTCGCGCTTCATCGGCTTGGCATAGTTACCGCTTTTAACGAGTTTAGTTGCATACTCCTATGCGTTACATAATTTAACGTGATCTCTCAAATGGAAAACTGGAACGGTTTTTTAAGAGACAATAACTATGTCACTTGCGTTTCGTGGTCCCACTGATCATATTTTCCCATTGTCAGCGCTCGCGATCTGTCTACCTGTCTCTCGTTACACGTTAGGCCGTCGTTTTTACTACCAATTATGTCGCCGCATTAATTTACGCCGCCTCATGCATCCAATCGCATGGAATGTCAGTCCACAACCGCGACAATTGCCTCATTATCATTGGCAGTTTCACCATGCCGTTTAAGTAGAAAATGACATTATTTTCGACGATAAGTGAAAGATTTTGATGGATTAGGTGGCATCATGTGTATGCGTATTTATACGTGCAAACGGAAATCTATGTCTGTTAATGACGAAAAATATTAAAAAGAAAATACAGTGAAGAATCGTATCGCATTCCCGCGTGATTAGCATCACAGATCGATACCTCTATATCATATATCGTTTCACTTTATCATATCATATCCATAAAAGTAAGCAAACATTTTTTAACTGTCAACATTGTATCATCGATCATCCTTAGCCCTTATTCTCTCCTTGCTTGAGCACGTCAAACTAGCACCGCGAGTGAGAGAGAAAGACAGAATCCCATTGAAACAGTCTCATTGAAATATTGAACGATAATAGAAAAACCGAGACGAAATTATTTTAATCCGTGACATTGCACGATTTCAAAATTATTTTGTAGTTCAAATTTGAATTTGATAAAATATTAGTAATATTTTATTAATATTAGTAATAATTATGTGTACACATTCAAAATTGTTGTACGATTGAGATGTGAAAGTAATTTATAAGTAAAATAACAAGGAAAATAAATGTAAATGTAAAATAACATTTTTTTTACGCACAAATGCATTTTTTGTCGAAAAGTAATTTAAAAATTGGGAAATTAATAACATATTTTTTAACAAAAATTTTAAGGTTTATTTTCCTACATTCCCCTGTTACTGCGTACGTGTGTGTCAAGATGCGTTAAGTAGGAAAATATCTTGGAAAGCATCCAATGTGTTCGAATCTTTTGTCTAGATGTAAACTAGCATGAAAACAAATTTATCGGTATTTTATCTACTCTTACAAGCACCTGCCAATTATTCACGCCAGTATAAACATAGAATATATCACTGAGAAGCAAGCGTGTCATGCGACGCTTTTGACAATAAACGTTAATCTTTAAGTCGCCTTTTACATCATTCTACCGGTCCGATTTACCGGGCGATCACGGCGATTAGTGACGGTCGCGTAATTAACTGGCGGCCGACGAAGGAGAAAGAGACGTGTGTGTCAGCTAACGCGTTTCGGAGATCTCTGCGCGAGAAACGGAGGTTCCCAGGGAGAAAGAGCGTTACGTAATTGAAAACAGTACCATTATCTACGAATTACGTGACGGGGGACTCGGCGCCTTTTCTTTTTCTCTTACCTTGCGCTTTTTCTACTGCTGCTCTCGCTGTCCAACGTGTGATCGGCGGCGGTATCCAGGATGAGCAACGCGACGGAGCGTATATCCCACGGGATCACCTCGTCGAGTCACGTGAGAAGCATACTTTCTGCGAGCCGGCGACGACGTGCCGGGACCCCGTGACATCGGCGACGCTGCGGGCACGTGACGTACATTGATATTCCGCGGTATGGAATCACCGGCCACACAACCACTTGGCACGAGAGAAACAGATCAGTAGCGGTAGGCGTCGAACGGGAGAAACGTGCGCGAGGAGCAACACGCTCGAACTCGAGGGGGCGAACTCGAGATTTAACGCGGGGCACCTCGTTACTCACTTCACACTCGCGGAGTGCGCGGATTGCACACTATATCTCGCACGGAGGAAAACGCTTGTAAAATCGCTGGCGCCGGCCGAGGACAGGAGGAGAGAATCCCTCTGCGTCTTCGTCGTTGTTCCTCACGATCTCCTTCCGCTGCTCTCTTCTGCTTCGCGCGATGTCACACACGTGGGTTTTGTCTCACACGCGCGCACTACGTATAATCCGCCTCCTCGAGATTCAGATCATCTGAGCTCTCACGCGCGAGGAGATTCGCCGCCGGGAAGAAATGGATCCTTGACGATGATGATAAAGGGCGGCGGCGACGACGACGACGACGACGACGACGACGACGACGACGGAGAAGGTGTTTTTTTTCTCTCTCTCTCTCTTTCTCCAACGGGGTCTGCTCCGTTGACTGCCCAGGGTCAACCGGCTGGCTCTGCGCACGGCACTTTTACCCGTTGGGTACTCTCAAGGACTCGGAGGTGGCTCCTATTCCTTTCTCTTATCCTTTCGCGCGCGGGCGCGCGCGCGCGCGCACACCTTTTTTATCCCGCTAACCTTTTTAAACGCACTTTTAATTCCGCTCGGACGGCGTGTTGTCCGCGGCGGTGACGGCGGCAACGGTTCCCCGGTGCGCTCTTTTACCGCGGATCAGCGGCAAATTTCTTTGGCGCGAGCTCAGTCGTCGCGCCGACGTCGTGGCGCGGCGCGACGCACCGTGACGATCGGCAGGAGAAGAGCGGGAGAGCGGAAAGCGAGTGGATCTCGCCACATCCGGATCGTCTTTCAGACCCGTCCTTCGCTACCGCGAACCCTCTGCTCTCCGCCTCTTTCTCCTCCGCTTCGGGAGAGCGAGCCTTCCTCGTCCTCGTCGTGGTACCGCGCGACGGTCGCGAGGACTCCTGCCCTCCGCGCGAGAAATCCGCGTCCTCCTCCTCCTCCTCCTCCTGCGGTTTTCGCGCGCACAGTTGTCGCCGTATCGCGGTCTGCTGCTCCTCCTCTCCTCCTCTTCCTCCTCCTCCTCCTCCTTCGCCTCCTTCTCCTTTTCTCCCTCTCCGTCTCGGACTGTCTTTCCCTCTTTCTTCGCTGTCCTTTTCCCTTCCGCGTCTCCCTTTCCGTCTGTCCGTCTGTCTCCTTTCTCTTCTGCGTGTTGTAATCCCTTTTACGAAACTCCTTGCGCCCGGACGAGGCGGCGAGGTAAAAGCGAGCGCGCCGTCGATCGTGAACCGAGGGAGAGAGAGAGAGAGAGACGGATTAAATTCGCACGCGAATGCCGCGCGTCGAGTCCTTCCACGATGGTGCTACCCGGGATGCCCGCTCGACGACGACCACGACTCTAGCAACTCCGGAAACAAATTACCGGGTGGGATACCAGCGACTGTGACCTTGAACATTCACGCTGGACGGAGTGAAACGCGCGGGACCGATCACTTTCCATCGTTCGTTCTTTCTCGCGCTCTATCAGCGCCGTCAGCCGCTCGCGAGAAACGACGGACCCGCGCGCGGACTTTTCGATTCCGGTGGTACCCTTTCCCTCCCACCCACCCCCCCTTGATGACGGGGACGGGGATAAATTCGTCGCGCGAGCACACACCTCCGCGAACGAGATACCACGCGCGAGCGTGTTCCGCGAACTAGAAAACGTCGTTACGCAATGAACGGAGCAGCACCACCACCACCGTATCCCTCTTCTCTTCTCTCCCTGTTCTTCTTTCTCTAACACGCCCCCCTCGGCTTCTCCGGGAGTCCGCGTAGATCCTCCACATCAGCGGGACTTCTCTCTTCAAGGGTGACGGCGATCATGCGGATCCGGCACGAACGCACGAATACACTCGCGAGTACACACTGTCTCACTGTGTCTCTCCGTCTCTCTTTCTCTCCTCTTCAAGAGAAAGCACAAAATCGCAGAAAAACGCTGGAGAAAAACTGGACGGAGAGAGAAAGAGAGGCAAGAGATATTCGGTGGTGCCCAGGCTACAGGAGGCAAGATCGGATTTTAGCGTGCGCAACACGCGCTCCCGCGAGTCGAAGTCGACGGTTTCAACTTTTACTTTCAGCTCTTACACAACGCGGCCCGCTCTTGCTGGTACGTAAGCGGCGAGTGTGCAACGAGTCCTCTCAGCTTCGAGGCTTCTTCTTTTCTTCCTCTCTCTCTCTCTCTCTCTCTCTCTCTCTCTCTCTCTCTCTCTCTCTTCTTTTTCTCTTCCTTCTTTTCTCTCTATTTTTTGTCTCCTTTCCTTTTTCTTGCCTTTCCTTCACCTGTTTTTGCTGCTTTTCTTTCTTTAACTTTTTGATTTTCTTGTACCTTTTTTCTGCCGGTAACTATTCTTATCATTGAGACTATTAAACCGTGAAAGTACTGTGAAATTTCATGAATTGAAGCTGTCAAGAGCCATTTCAAAAGTACTTTAAATCCCTTTCTCCTTGACGTTGCCAAAAAGCATGTAACGATCAACAAGAAACACTTGAAGGTAAATACACAGCAGGGAATCGGTCTGTCGACGACATTCACCGAATTACCAATAAATGTTGAAAATAATATATCGATATGCAATCATGGGGATTGGCGCGTTGCAACGAGATCACTTCAGGCTTCGGATAACTATAGGAGATCCAAACGCGAATTGATGCACTCTCGCAGGATACACCCGGAAGTGGGGAGAACACTTGATTACCACGTGTCCTCGCGATGCAAACACGCGGCGAACAACGAGGAGGACACTTGACGACGTTGTCAGTTTTCCTCGTGATGGTCCGTATCGCACTCCCGCGCGCATAAGCGGTGACACTCTCGATTGGAGTCGACGTATGTTTTTCGCGCGTGTTCGCTATCTCTCTCTTTCTCTTTCTGTCTGTCTATCTTCCTCACCCGTTTTTTCTCCTTGTTTCATATTCTCTCTCTCTCTCTCTCTCTCTCTCTCCTTCTTTTCTTCCCCCTCCCTTTTCTCTCTCTCTCTCTCTCCCTCTCTCTCTCACTCTCTTTACGTCGGAGGACTTCTTCAGGGAGAGAGGGTTCTCTTCCGGTCTCCGCGATGTGTCTCACTGCTCCTCGCGCGGTCGTAACTTTTGCGCAAAGCCGGGACCCTCTCTCACTCTTTACTTCTCTCTTTCTCTCTCTTACTCTCCCGCTCTCACTCTCCCTCTCGCTCACGCTCTCTCTTTCTCTGTCCTAGGTAAGCGCGAAGAGAGGTAGAGTCGGCAGGAGGTGGCAGCGGTGGTGGTGGTCATTCGTTGGTAGTAGTGGCACATCAGCGATACTCTAACGTGTATAGAATGAGTACAACCACGGAGGCGACGAGCGACGGTAGTGGTGGCCATGGTGACGGCGATGGTGATAGTGGCAGTAGCCGTAATAGTTGGCGGGTGGTAGTGGCAAAGGAGAGGCCAGGTGGGCCTTGTAAATTTACGGTGCCTAAAAAGGGTTGAGGGTTCAAAAAGCACGTTTCTCTCTGTCATGAGCTCCCGACGTTATTTTCCGCACCGGAGAGGAGGCTTTGCGAGTTCGTGAGTTTATTTGTAAAGCGATCATAGTATTGGTTCTAAGTTGAGTGGCACCTTTCCTCTGTCTCTTTCTCGCATACCCTTGATCTACCTCTCCTCCCTTCATCTCTCCGCCTTTGTCTCTTTTGCTCTCTCTTTACGCGTCTATCTATCTCCCGTTTTCCCTTTCTTACTCTTTCTCCCCCACCCAGCAATACTCCACCTACCACTACCTTCCTCCACTCTTTCTTTCCCCACTAGTGCTCTCACTATTGCATTACAAATAGCTCTCTCGCCTAGGTCTTATTGGGAGGTCTCTCTCTCTCTCTCTCTCTCTTCTCTCTCTCTCTCTCTCTCTCTCTCCTCTCTCTCTCTCTCTCTCTCTCTCTCTCTCTCTCTCTCTCTCTCTCTCTCCGTCTCCGTCTCCATCCTCCACCTCTCTCTCCTCTCCCTACCTCTCTTTCTCTGCTCTCCTCTCTCTCTCTCTCTGTGTGTGTGTGTAACGTACAGACAATTACGCGTGTGTATAGGTATGCGTGTATGTTGCACGTCTTCGCTTATACACGCGGTGGTTTACATGTTCCGTCAGTGCACATGCACAAGGCGATAAGAGCACACTCTCCGATCTCCATCCGTTTTATTGGAGCACGATTCTCCCGTGCTGCCTTCCTGTCTCTCTCTTTCTTTCTCACCCCTATTCTTCTGTCCTAACTCGCCCTGTCTCCTTTCTGCTTTCACTCTCTCACTCCCTCGTCTCGTCCCCTCCTTACTTTTTCTCTCAGTACTGCTCTAGCGTGTATGCGAAGGCGCACACCAGCTCAGCCTTTATGCACCGATTTCCTATCCTTGTCATTCGGATAGACAGAATAGAGGCACTCCTTGTCGCGGCAATGGTGTAATACGAGAACGTGCGCTCACGCCTGCGCGCGCGCGCGCGTAAAATATATAAGAATGAAGCGAGAGCCGCAATGATCTGCTATTAGCTTCTTCCTAGTTCCTCTACTCTTTCCGTACCCTTCAAACAACCTGCTGGCATTCTAGCTTCCTTCGTTGAATGATTCATCCTCTTTCTCCCTCTCCATTCCAGCATTTACGATTTCTCCACCCTCTCTTACTTTTTTTGCCTTGCTTTGTCAGACATATTTTTTCCTTCTAATTCATCATTGGTGAGATGACCATGATCCTAAAATTTTTACTCCGCCCTCGTTCCTTCCATCTTTTCTAGTTTCCATACACTTTTTCTTCCAATTCAATAGTGAAGTGTTGCTCCTCCTCGCAAAGAACCCGCGTTTCCTCTCCTCTATTCTCTTTTTTCCTCATGACAACATTTTACATGCTTTTTTGAATGCCAGTTTGTCGATCTCGCTTTGATTTTCTTCTTCTACGTTGATGTATGCAGTATATTATTATATTTCTTGTATTTGCGTGTCATCTTTTTATTGATTATCCGTTGTTCCCGAATGTGACATTTTAGAAACATTTTTTCTATTAAGATTACGAGATTTAAATCGTCGACAAGAAATTTACATATATATTTTTTTTTATTAAAATGAAATATAGCTTTTCATTGTCTTAGATTATTGGATTATATGACAATTTGAATTCGAATGGAAGAAAAAGAGAGAATTAAAAACGAAAATGTCCTGAATGGAAATATGAATTTACGCGTTATCTTGAAGCGTTCGCGAAACAACGGACTGTTCATTATTTCAGTCTGGCTTTTCCTTTCTCGCGCCTTTCTCCTATAACTCCGCACAACTCTTCTATTCATTTTTCCCTACTGTCCTTCTCTCTCCCTCTCGCCTCTGTGCACTCTCTTTCGAAAAGCATGAAGGCGGCATGTAAAGGTCTCTTTCTCATCAGGTAGAATTATATCGACATGCTGGTCGTTTGTTGCAGCGACTCGAGCGTTTTACGAGCGATCGATCGCGAAATGCTTGAATGATTCGACGGTAAACACGTCCGATTAATGTCCAACCACTCCGTTCACGACTGGACCACGGTGTTTCGTTCGCTCGACGAACACGTAGCTCGCAATCGGAGTACTAGGGCTACGAACCAATAGAAATTATTTTGTTCAAAATTTTCGACGCTTTCGAAAATACCATCTATTCATTTATTCATCAGAGCGTCGAGAAGTAAAGTCGACTATACTGGCTTTAAGTCCTGCTTGCATCACGCTTTTTGTAGGCGAGACTAAAATGTCACAGATTAATTATTACTTGTTTGGCAAAAAAAAAAAAAAAGTTACGTGAAGAAAAACTCATCGACCGTCAGGAAAGTACGGTCGTGGATTGATAAATGTACCTTGTCATTGTTTTATATAACGAAGTCGTCATTGAAAAGGCGCTCGATCGTTTCCAATATTTTGAAACGAGAGTCGCGAGTTGACGGGGTCGTGTCAAAAGCGTCTTTTGTAAGGCATGGTAAAGCCCGTATATGCACGTGTGCTCTCACGTCGTTCGTTAAACGCCATCCTTAACTGCCTTCGTTAACAAGACACTCGTAAATGTTTAATTGGTTATACATTATTTTAGCGTACGGTCCGCGTGTGCGGCGCGACATGCGAACTTTCGTGCTGTCCTCGTCTTTAATCTGCTTTTAATGCGCGGTTTTAATGCCGGCTCGCAACTTTTCGTTTTCACGTTCCTCGCTCGCCTCTGTCGCTCCAAGGCGGATTGTCATCCCGATCGGATCTGGTACGCATGACGATGCGTACACGCGGGATTGCAGCAACGACGGCTATACTTAGCGCGTTAGACGAATCTCGGTCCGAGGGCCGCCGCGGACGAAAGGAGGTCGTGGAACAGCTGATGTCGCTGCCGATGCGACGGATTTCATGTGACAGCGTGCTCCCCGCTTCCTTTTTCTATCTTCAGCGGCCTTCCGCACTCACGGATGCGAAAACAACTGGCGAAACGGATAATTGAGATTTATTCGTGATTATTTTAAGTAACGTTTATTATAATATTAAGAGAACATCAGATGCACCATTTGTATTATAAATACGAAAATGCAATTTGTGACTATTTTAGTAAATATAGTATTCAATCGTGTAAATTGTTATTGTTAGGTCAATGTCTTAGACCTTTGTGCGAAATAACAGATTGATAAAACAAGTACCAATTACATGTTTTTGGCTCCTTGTTATATATCACAATAATTATCAGTCATTGAATAAATTGTCCCTAATAATAAACAGATTAGAATAATAAATGTATGTCAGCCCGAGATTTACCCTTTTCGCATAATCATGAAAAATGTCAACCGATCGCTTAATCGTTAATCGATGAGAAATCCGTGACCTTTTGGGCAAATATAAACCTGCGAACGAGCAATACCCCCCTCGTACAGATTCTTCGAGATTAGCAGGCCCGGTGTATCAACAATCGGTCGATTCTTTTTTTTTCTTATCACATCCGCGAATAAATCTCCGCAGAATCTTGCAAACTCGAAAAGTAAATACCCATGACGCGCGAAATGATTTATCGATGAATAACACGGCGAGTCGAATTGTTGTTATCGCGCGTGCGAAAGTGGGCGCATTATTTCCGGAAGGAGCGTCGTAATCTCAAACGCGATGCGTTACGCGCAAATATTTGCGCCGCGCACTATCGCGGCCTGATGTATCAATCGCGCGGTACATAATTAATTCACGCTTGATTCACGCCACGAGTCCAGCGGTCCGCCGGTGTACCCATTGGCGATGCCTCTCGCGCCCCAACGCTATTTATTTATTTATTTATGATGCGATCTAATTTACAATCGGTACACGAGAAGGCCAGGCACGTTGCGTAATCGCTGCAGGCAGCACGCGGCTGTTGTTTATCATTATGCGTGGAAGAGAGGAGAGAGAGAGAGGGAGAGGAGGGGGAAGAGAGGGAGAAATGGAGAGGGAGAAGAGGAGATGGAGAGAATCACAAGGTTCTTCTCTTCAGCATACATGCAATTAAACACTCTGCTCTTTCCCCCGTTCTCGCCGTCGTGGCATGTTTACGCTTCCGAGACTCCAAGAGCTTCAACCTTTTCAAATAGCATAGTCTTGGGGCTCATGACTTTCTTAATTTTCTGTTTGAACTGTGTATTATCTGCACACGATCTGCTTTTTATTATTTACTTTCTGATATTAAATATGAGAGGAAAATATTTCCCCGAATAATAATTGTATTAAAGTTTTCAATATAAAAATATAAAAATGTAAAAACACAAGTTAATACTTTAATGTTAATGTTATTATGTCTTTTAACACTAAGAGCGCTGGTTTATTATTAGTTAATAATATTATTAAAGAAATTACTAGGATCTATATTTTATCAATATAGGATGAAGATTAATTAATTTGATACCTTGACTAAGATCGCAATTTTTGAAATTATGAGTATTTGAATAAAATTTTCTGTGTATTATGTTTACTATTTATTTATCTGTTATATAATCCCACGGTTCACACGGCTATAATTACACTCTGGGACAAAATGATAGCATATGTGTGCTATCATTTTATCAGGAAGTACACATAGTATCTTCTCGTGTGCTGATTTTATTTATACAAATCGACAAATTGATATAAATATAACCTTATCGTATAAATATATAATGATATAAACAATTATATAAATTTTGCCAACTTACATAAATTTAAAATTTGAAAAATAATGTAAGTTTTTATACGACATTTATCAAATTGTTAATAAAGATAAGGATACAAATATGGGTAAATGAAGAAGTTATTTCGTAAATACGTACATCTTTTCTTTTTCGCAAATTGGCACCCCCTTGAAAACTACGGAAGCAAAACATTATATGTGTGGGACAATAAATTTTAAGAATTTCGACAATTACCTTTTGACTTTTTACCTTTTAATAATTTCTCTTCCTTTCAACAACTTTTTAGTTCCGCTCAATTCCACTGCTTTCTCTCTTTTGTGACACTCTCTTTTGTGGCTCTAATTTGCTTTCGTCACCTCCCTACGCTTCATTCCCTTCTAAGCGTTCCCTTCGTGAAATGCTCGACCGATCTATACTTGCACCTTTCTCATACTCAATGCCGGTTTAGGCATCCCTTCCTCGGCGTCCCTTTCACTCGGGTCAACGAGCGAGAGGAAGGGCAAATCTCTCACGAGATTGTGCAGAAAGCGAAGGGAGGAGCAACAAGGAACGTAAGAGATAACCGTGATGACGACGATGCGGCGAAGGCGCGGGCGGGAGGTGGAAAGGAGAAAGAGAACATGGAACAAGAAGTGGAAAGACCGAGATCCAGTTTGAGTGTTGTGTGTTAGATCCTCTCTGCGCCTGGTCCCGCGCATTTCGAGATAGGATATTCGTTTTATTGCGAATCCGGTTTGCTCCCTGCGTACACGGCAATCGAGTGAGCTCACAGCTGAAAGCCGGACACGGAAAGGGAGGCCGAGGGAAGGAAGACAAGGAGAGTCGCAGGAAAAGGAAAGGGCCTGTGTAACCTGCGTGGGGAAGGCATCCTTCTTTCTTTCGTTCCGCCAACACTATGGGCCATCCCCATCCTCTCCGACCTGCTATTGCCTCCTGTCTATTCGTGTCCTTTCTCCTCTCATTCTACTAGTCGTTGCTGCTCCATTGCTGTACCTCTTGCTGTTCCTTCCACTGGCACTGCTGCTGCTGCTGCCGCCGACTGTTGGCCGTCGCACGGAAGATAGTGAAGCTCAGTTGATGAAAGTAATGACGAAGATGGAGATGGTGCCTATTTTCAAGGTCGTCATCTCAGATCCGCGAGTCCCCCGCGCGCAGCATTACGCATTAAGTATAGACGTACGTTTCGCATCTGACTCGGCGTGACGAGCGATATTAATGCATTCCCGACTCGAGTGAGTGGAAACTTGATCAGGAAATCAATCCGAAAATACAATTTAAAAAGCAGTCTGGAGAAAAAAAAGCGTACAAGATAAGCGCAGCTCATCCGAATTTTCGGCGACGCTGTTCGGCGCGTCTCCGTTTATATTTTTCTTCAACGGAATTGTTCTTTTTTTTTTTTTTAACCTATAAATCAAAATGACAATTCCTGCGATTCACCGCACCGACTGTACATCGTTAATGGATGAGCTTTGCCTTCCTGCACAAAGTATTGCAAAATCTCGCTCCGGAAACATGACTATGGATTATGCCACTTAAGCATAACATTTATTATCGTTTTCGTTTGCGCATGTATGCTTACGCGTGTGTGCTGGCTGGGTATAGAAAAATACGCGCGTGCGGCAGAATTAGATCGATAATCAGGCACGGCGAGCGAAAGGATTCTCGGGCGTCCTAGAGCGCCTAGTGCTTTTTGTCGCGCGGCACTTAATGAAAGGCGGTAACGCCTCTTCGCGGAAAGATACGAGTGGATTCTAAAATAGGAACGAGGTTGCACGGGCGTGTGCGCTTGTCATTAGCATCGATGGATGCTTATTTGCGCGCATCCCGCCGGGAAACTGGCGGCGGAGTTTCCGCGAGGACTTGGAAAAAACAAAGGGAAAAAAAAAAGGAAAATCAGCGTCGTAACGACCGAGTCAAGTGATCCCGGAACGATTTTCGTTTCGCAAATCACTTCGCGACCACCGCGAGCCAAACGATTTACGTCTCTACGACAGTAGGAAACGCTCTCTGTCAAAGCTGCCGCGATCACGGCGAGGTCGCGCCGTCGCTCCTGCGCAAAGCGGAGAGAGAATCCGACCTCGTTGCCGTCCTCTTTTCGGGAGGTGAAAAGAGATATTGGCTCGAGAAGCTATCCCGAACACCTATTCACGCACATGTTTTGCGACAAAAAGATTTAGCATTTGGAAACGTTAGCGCGAATTGATAACAAATCGATTTTTTTTCTCTCTTAGCCGCCAAGAAAAGTAGCCGTTATTGCGCCATCCCCCGCTGAAGAATTTCCACACGCCCCAGTTTGGGATCCGATGCCACAGACAATTGAAAACGTGTGAAACTGCGTTGCGCAAGCCGGCGTCGTTATGCGGTTTTATTAGCGGAGGGAAAGATGTCGTCGGGCGTGTAAGCGTGATACACGCGCGCGCGCGCGCGCCTTATCGCCGGGGATCTCTGCTCTTGTTTCAGTCAATAAAAACTCATTCGTTAATCGCGCGTTCCCAAGATTTTAATTACCACGGGATGTCCCGCTTGCGTGCCCCGAGTGACACGTGCGCGTGTCGCGGCCAACGCCGTTATCTGTGCCGTTCGTTCATTTCATCGGCGATTCCGTCCCCGCTGGACCCCGCGACGGGGGCCAATTGATGGACGGATCGCTCGCGTACACGTATCGGTAATAGAGGAAAATGCGATTGTGCTATCATCGCGGAGAACGAAGTAATAGAGTGCAGTTAATGGCTCCGGCTGATGTCATGCGGTAACCTTCTACTTTGCACGTACAGTAGTTCACAGAAATACGGCTCGCGCGAGCGCGCGCTCTCACTCGTCGAAATACAATCGGGATCGGAGTCCGCGAGAATTTTCGCTCTGGAAGACGGTCACGCGGGAAGAAAAAAAAGAAGAAGAAAAAAAAAACGCAATCATAAACGCGCGCTGTACAAGGTAACGTCATCTCGTGCAACCTTGAGAGAAGTGACGAAATTGTATACGAGACGGGTGATTAACATTTTTCTTAATTAGCTCCCCCTAATTAGTCGCGGAGATTTTCAGGAAATGGTCCAGACAGGCTTCAAGTATTTCTCAAAGTACCTGACACAATCGTTTTTTACAGTTGGTACATTTGTAAAATTATTAAAAAGTACGGAACGCACTGTCATTAAAATGAAATTAACTTAATTACATTTGTATTATTTTAATTATTTCTTCCTTACGTTTGCTCTTTTTTTTTCTATAATTCATGCGTCTCTCGTTTTATTAGCGGGTTAATAAGATTCGTTAATAAGGCACTTTGAAAAATCGGCGGTTGGAATTAAAATTGCACAAAATTATAACAGTCAGCTTTTATCAACTAATGCGATAATTAGAATTAATGCGGATATCGTAATAATTTCGAGAAACGGCGCTGTACCAATGGGAGATTCAGTGAAAGGCGAATTGAAATGCGCGTCCGCGCGAAGGTTTTCGCGAAACGACGCGCTCGACGCGCGTGCTGACGGAGCACAGATCGCGGCGGATCCGCACCTTGGCGACGAATGATAAGGTTCTCTTTTCCACGTACGTGGCCAGATAATGAGCCGAGACCTCGACTTTCCAAAGAATACGCGCGACGCACGCCTCGTAAGAAAATAGGAAAAAAAAAAAAACAACGGCGCGATTGCATAAGAGATCGTCTTTCTGAAACGACAGCTCGCGCCGCCGCCGATGGAAACGGTTAGAGGCGTTGACGCAATCGTCATTCAGAGCCGATGCATCCAAGGATGAGAAGAGAGACACGCACACAAACAGCAACTTCGCTATCGAAGGCGAAGAATCGCCGAGACAGAGCAGCCGTCTCGGAAGCCGCACGGATCGGTTCCACTTTCTGCTAATTTCTTAATATTAGCGCCAGAGCATATAATTAGTTTGTAAATTCTATTTCTTATTTTATTGATGAAATTGGCTTCTGAGACGCTAAATTTATGCAAAATAAATGTCCAGTAAATTGTTAGCCGGACGCATAACTTCCTAAAATTTACCTTCGCTAATTAAACGTTAACTTCGCTATTAATCATTCATAACTACTACTTTCAGCCAGGACTGTAAATTCCATTTCTCATTTCATAAATTGACGAGATGGGCTTCCAAATAACTCACTTATGCAAAATAAATGTTGTCCAGTAAATTGTCAGCAATAATTTCGCTATTAGTCATTGGTAACTATTCCTTGCAATCGAGACTTACTTCCAGCTAAGATTAACATGATCCAAATGATGTTATCGTCAAATCAAAATTGAGATAATTTTCGTTAATTATCAACCACGCTGTATGTACGTGCGTTCAGAATGGGCAGAATGTGCAACAACATGTGCATGCAAGAGACGTGCAGAAGAAACTGCATTGTTTGCATTATATATGACACATCCATAAAAAGCGACCACAATCTTAATAGACGCGTTCGAGATAAGTATTCAGTGATTAACTTCAAATGAGATTCCATTACTCAGCGACTGTCGGTCAAATTCTCAGTCGGCTCGCAAAGTTGCGTCACGACCATTAATTCACGGTCACTCGTAACTACGTTGTTTCCGTCTGCTTTCTTTTCTAGCGCTTTCCTGACTCGCGATATCTCGCCAAACAGCCGTACTTTTACGACAACGCATTTCTTACCTGTATACTTAGTATTTATTATACGCCGGCTACAATTCGCCGCGATACAAAACAAGTTAATGCGTCGCTCTTATCTTTTTTTGCATTTCTAGAAAGTACGTCAAGTAACCACGTGCGAACTATAAGGCGATTATCCATAATAAAATCATGAGTAATGCACCGCCGTATGGGGGACGCCAATGTACAAAGAAGGCTTTGGATCTAACACATTTGGAATGTCACACATTTGAAAAATCGTTTAGGATTTTAGAAAAGTGCTGTATCGTATTGAAAGAAAGATACGTGACTATCTAATGTTGAAAGAATGTTGTGGGCGCACGGAAAAGCAGGCGTCGCGGCGCATGGAAAAGATTTTTATCTACCAGAAAATAAATATGTGATACCGTTGCGACATACAAATCGAAATGTTACTTTTTAAAGTGCACTGTAAGCAAACGGTATAAATTCGGGATTATTCACCGTTACTATAAGTAATTGTTGATATTTCGAAAGTGCCTATGCTGTCATTCGATAAGACCGTACGATAAACCGATCGCACAATCATTTGTTATCTTGACTCATCACACAATTAAACGTCCCCGCGTATACACAACAAGCGTGCGCTTGCTGTATCTTCCTGCCTCTTTTTTTTTGTTTTTGTTTTTTTAAATGATCCTGATCTTTCACCCGATTTTTAACGCGGCAGGCGCGTTTGCATTACGGATCCTTATGTAATGTGTCGCAAGGCGTTATGCGAACATTTTGCGCTCGGTGCCTTGCACCATTGCGGTCTCAAGGTCCCCATATTGTTATTTGTACGCCGCGTTAACGCGTCCCGATGCGATGCAGGGACGTGACACGCGGAGAAAATCTCGCGTCGCGCCTCGCAAGCGCGGTCATGCGAAGAAAATTTCTCTCGCATACGAACGTTATGGAATAACGCGGAGCGGACAGCAGCTTGAATTTATGTGGACAATAAGCGATTGTTAGTTGAACGCTTAGCTTCCTGAAACTTAGCCCCGCTAATTACGTTAATTAAATATTGACTTCATTATAAGTCATTGGTACTATTTTTAATTAAAAAAAAAAGAATAACTCTAAGCGATGTATTGTCCAATTTAATCTCTCTTAACACTTCCAAATTCTCTTTTTTCTTTGTTTTCTTTATTTTTCTTCATTTCCGCGTAGCAAATAACACAAAGACTAAAGATTGTTCACGAGAAAAATGACTGACAAGGTTTTCTTTTCTAAACTTTTTAAGTAAATTTTTCATTCTATAACAAATAAACTACTGTGTCTTTGTATCATTATGAAAAGGGTTGTATAGAAATATCTTGTAAAAAGCATTTCACGGTTTAATGTCAAACTCTTTCTTCTTTTTTAAAGTGATGCGACACTTTTCATTACACGTGTTGTTCACCAATGAAATATAGTCGAATAATTAATCAAGTTAACAACTGACATAACAAAATACTTTCAGCAATTTCCGCTTTTCATCTTCGGACCTTTGTAATTACAGTGACATCTGAGGAACAACTAGACCCTCGTTACCCCTTTTCCACAACAAAGTTTTCACTGATGTTTCCATTTCACGTTCTTCAAAATCGCATTAATTTTGTCTCTTCTCTCATAAATTCCAAGTTTTCTCTAATATATTCAACAGTTAATTTGAAATTAATTTGGAAACTTTTTAGTTTGTAAATGCCATTCTTATTTGAACAACGAAACTAACGTGAACGTAAAAATATATTCAAAAATATGTCAATTTTATTTATAAAAATAACCTCGAAAATGCGAGTAAAAAAAGAAAGAAACAATTTGCCAGATAAATTGACGCACTATATCGCGTTCACATAAATTGAATACCATAAAGATAAAATATACCTCATAATGCTTATCTATTAGCTATAGAAAAACTCATTTAAAGGCCAGAATTTTAGATAGCGACAAAAAAAAATTTCCGTCATTCCACTGTAGCAACAGCAAGGATTCGATAATCTCTTGATATCACTGCCGAAGAGGAGAGACACCGGGAGGCAGTGGAAGGGGAACGCATATGAGAAAAGGACGAAGAGGGGGAGAGTCGCGATCGTGAGGAAGCAGTTCCAGGGGGGGGGGGGAGGGGGAGGCAGCGGAGGGCCGGGAGGGCACGCAACCAAAGGCGTACGCGCGCGCGTCTGATAAGGTCTTATCGTGTGAAAGCACCCGTGGCCTACTTACACCCAGTGCGCACTTATACGCGTCACTAATGCTCGAGCGAGCATTCATGTACGCACGCACGCACGCACGCACGCACGCAGCACGATCGGTATGTGCACACACGCGTTGCACGACTCGCCGCACTCTCATGCGCGAGGGCGCATTGTACGCGGAGCCGTGAGTATGCGTGAGCACTATTCCCGATCGCGCACACGCGAACGCGAACCGAGGAGATTTTTCTCCATCTCCCCTTTTTCCTCCCTTTTCCACGCCCTTTTCTTCTCACCTATCTTGGGCTACCTTGCTGTTTTGTTGACGCGCTTTCGTTGCGAGGTGCATCTGCAACGAAAGGAAATGGAGGCACCAGTTTCTCTCTCAAGAACGATTGAAAATATTTTATATAGATTAACTAGAGGGAAGATCGATCGGTAGCCGTCTGTTTACATTATGGGAAAAGTTGTCAGGTATATCCCGAAAGTTTTTGAGAAAGTCCGTACTAAGAAAATGCAGTCGAATAATGCTGCAACGCTGAAAATCTCTCAAGGTTTATTTCCATATCTACTTTAAATTATAACGCAATAGTTGGACCAAAAACCCAAGAAAGCAAGCGACACAGATTTTTAATTTACAGAATTATGTCTGGCACATTTGTATATTTCCACTCACGTAGAGCATGACAAAATAAAATATCAAAAACTAGATCTTTTATTGCACCTGCAGTTGTCTGTTTATGGAAGAATACCCGGAAATAACGATATTTTTTTGTTTTGTGACACAAGCGATACAAAAGATTCCAATATAATATTTCCATAGCTGTCAATAAGAATCATCAAGAGTTTTCGAAACCGTGTATAATCCGAGGTCAAGTTTCTTCAGGGCACAAGAAGTGTTCTTCACAGAAAAATTATCGAAGAAAATATATTTATTAAATATAGAGAAAACAAGCTGAGGAAAGGTCACGTCACGAAAAATTCCAAGTATGTATAGGATGTCAATGATCACCAATGACACACGAACAATAAGGTCGGTATTCGCTCTTACAGACGGTATAATTTCCAGATATCAGAAAACAGTCACGTACGGCCGTGTTCGTTAAGACGATCTTGAAATAAGAGCGGATTAGAAATACCGAAGCTTTTCTTCTTACGCCGAGTGCGGTCACCGATCGGTGGACATTATTGACATCAACCAATTTAACCTAACGCGCGATTATTTAAATTTGTTAGATTATAATTTTACGTAACAATAGACAGACACGAGAAACAAAATACAATTATCATAAATATTAAAATTTAATTCCGCATATTTTAGTATTGTTCTATGTACAATGCGCTTGACTTGATCGGAAAGTAAACCATGTCTCATGTCCAGCTGATTGCAGGACTTTTAGTGTTAACGTGACGTATAATTCGTGACCGATCTTTTCAATGGCACCCTGGTGATCTTTACCAAAGCAGGATCTTCCAAATTTCTTATAACGCTCGTGAAAAATAAGTACTATGTAATATAAAATTTTAAATAACAAATAACTAAATGACAATATAGAGTAAAAAGTGCATAAATTTTATTATACGCCACCTACTGTTAAAATTAAGTTTTATTTAATTATATACGATGCCATTATATATTTATGATAATGGAAATTCTACTGTGATGTGCAAAAATTGCTGGGCAGACAACGTGTCAGTGTACATACACATACGATGCCTACGTGATAAAAAAAAATAAAGGAGATTAATATTGCTCCTTATGTCACACGTGAAATATTAACATGCGTTAAATGCACTCACATGAAAGTAACTTTTTAATCATCACTCTGCGCGCATATGAAATAATAACGGCGACGATTATCGAAAATATGATAATAACGTTTCGCGTCATTTAACGTTATAAGGGAACCATGACCAAGATTTATGATAATTTCTTTATTTGCTTGTCACTTTGTAAATATGCAAATCCGAAATGACCGCAAAATAACCGATCTGCGGCTATTTCTGTCATGAAGAAACACAATACAGTGTAGTTACAAAAGCAAACCTTGAAATAAATGCGCATAAATGGCGTACAAGGAATGGCGTGCGTTTTCCTCTACCCCTGTTCTTCTTCGTTTCTTTTTTTTTTTTCGCTAAATGAAAATTGACCGTAAATTCGTTGGAACGGGAGACGCCCGCTTTCTTTACAATGTCTCTTATGATAAGACAAGACGTCGCTGTTGCTCCGCTATCAGACGAACACGTGGAAAACATCGTGGAATGTGGAGGATTAGCGGCGCCTGGAGCAATTGCACGCGCGTGCACATGCGTGTACGCGTAAGCGCGACGTCGTTGCGAAATTAGGTCATTCGGAAATTGAAACGCCTGCGTAGGTAACTGCGTCTGAAGTTTCGTCTGATAAAGTGAGGAGAAACGAAACGGTCGCGCGGATGCTTATCGCGCATCGACGGGGCGCCGTTGAGCAATTTTCTTCGCGTCGTCGCCGGAAACCGGTGAGCGGATCACGTCGGTGATCTGTAATTCTTGAATCTTTCATGCCGATCATCCTCCGTGTTTTTTTGTGCGGCTGGCTGCTAAAGATATGGCACGCTTAGGCACCGAGAGATCGAGATATAGTACTGCTCGATAAAAAGACTGATTGTAGATAGTAATTGTAGTTGTACTTTGACGCACTCTGTAAGTAGATCAACTTAAAATCCGAGCGTCTACACGTGCATTGTAGACATATCGATTTGGCGATACAGATTTCCGTTTTAAAGACGCAGTAGATCTTGAAAAGAGACAGGGACTTTTCAAGAGACGGCTCTCACTTGTGTACGATTTCTTTAGTGCATTATAAAATAAAGATTTTTTTGTATTCATCTGTCATATATAATCATTAGATCATTAGGCGCGTGCAGCTGTATGTATAAAATGCACAAAATATTTTCTTTGCTCCTTCTTTAGGAAATATCAATTAAAAAAACTAGTGTTTCAAAATCAGACATTGATTATCTTATGCTGGATTGAAATTCTCTCGTCATATCTCCGTAATGATCATATTAATTAGCCTGTTGCTGTGAATTAATGTTTACTGTGAATAAAATTTGTCAACTAATTTTACACGTACTCTGTTTCTTTTGTGCTTCCATTGCTCCCGTAGTGCAATGCCCTATATCGTACGTGTTTTATCTAGCTACACGCTATCCTTTGTCTCAACCGTCGCAGCTAAGCCGTGTTTCATCATAATAATAACCTCGTAACAATGAAAAGTCGAATGACATCTGGATAAGTTACCTCGACATAATTTCACGCGTCGGTTTCTAGTTAGGACTCGATGGTTATCGAAGCATCAATGAATGTAAAAGAAATGTGAGAAACGTTTGTTTTACAGAGAACCGATCCGTCATGGCCAATTTTTATTTTAATGCTCAATTTTTTTATTGACGTTTTATCCACGAAACGGAATAATTATTAAAAACATTCCATACTACATTTGCTATTTAAAATAACAATTTATATAAATAATTTGTTAATTTATTTGTCGATGATAAATGACGCAATTAAACAAAAATTATTTTTTTAACTCAATTGTTTATGTTATTTTATATTAAGACTATTTTATATTAAGATATTTTATATAAAAACGTTGTCTCATTTCGTACCATTATTTTAAAACAGAGAAATATAGTGCAATAAAGACGAGAATTAAATTTGACGAAAATTGAAAGAATAGGTAAACATTTTTCATTGATTACAAGCAATTAAGAACACTTAATTTTCAGGCTATGTCATGGCATTACCAAACATGCGCGTTGAATCATCAGCATATGAGTATCACATGGATGACAGAAATGAGGGAAGGGTCAAGCGTTCGCATTTCAAGAAGCAACGCGCGACAAAGTTGCAACCTTGGACGGACAGATAGGTGAAACGAAGCATAGATACTAAAGAACTGACTGAGATCGAAACGCCGTAAAATGTAGCCTCGGCCAACTTAGATGTGACCATAAACGACGTTTGCGGTAGCCCATGAGATACTCGACAAAGAGCGCAAAAGAGAAAACGAGAGATCGAGACAGAGACACACAACGAGAGAGAGAGAGAGAGAGAGAGAGAGAGAGAGAGAGAGAGAGAGAGAGAGAGAGAGAGAGAGAGAAAAGCAGATTTTTCAGTCGATCTTTCGCTTATATAATCTTTCCCAATACAATTGGATGTAAAAGCAGTAAATATTAGATAACTCAGAGAACGATTATGTCGAAGTTTCAAAACATAGAAAGTTAATAAACGACGAGCATGTTTAACGACAATAATTGCTCTTTACTTATTACTTATCAATCATGTCTTATTGTTATTATGTTTCATTTTTGAAGAAAATTTCTATTCATGTACATATTTCTTGTCATATATATCATAGAAAAAATAAGACTGATTCATGCTGTATCAAATTCCAAACTAGGTAGATAAATATACAACCAATATATGTATATGTGTACGTGTTTAAAAAATTAACTTAAATTAACAAATATTAACTTTCATTGAATTATAGATAAAATGTCTCTTATAAAAAAATTGAAATAAATTTCACTATTGCTATTTAAGTATTGCTATTTTTTACTAGCAAATATTTGACAGAAATTCTGACATAATGCAACATTACAGTACATCTATACGCACACATATACATCTACATAATACCAATTTTATTTAAAATATTATAATAAATATTGTAATAAAGAAATAATATCTTCATATAATAATATCATTCGCTCATCTTTTTTTCTGGGTAGGTTCAGAAATAGCAGATTTTTATTTCCTACTTTGAATTGCATTCTGTTATGTAACGTTGAACATGCAACGAAAAAAGCTATAAATCATTCAATTTATGCGCGCTGAAGAAAACTGCGGAAAGCGATCACTATTCACGATTATGTCTGGCTGGTGTTTTCAAGGTCGACCAAAAAAATCGTAAATGAAATTTCGGATGCACGATCTCGAAAAGAAGTCAGTGGGGAAAATTTCTTGATGGATGGCCTCAACAAATTTTCACCAATTCTATCTTCTTCGCGCAGTTTTTCAAAAAATGCCGATACAGTCAAAGAAGACCATAATATCACAAGGCATTTACGACGGCTTTTACGAGCGGCCGGGAATTATTCCGGCTGTTATTCGTTACAGTACCAAGATAATAACAGGGAACATTTACTTTGACACCCGCTCATCCCTTTTCATTTTTCTTCTTTCGGACAGCATTTAAAACAGATTTGAGAACGTATAAGGAAGTGCATAAGAAAACCTAAATTTCATATGTCGATCTTTTACCATTCTATTTATCTTTCTTTTTTATCCTGCCTATTCTTTGACCAAGGAGAAGGCCGCAATTAAATTCAAAAAGGTTACTCGTTCGAACTTCGTTTCTCCACTTCCTGGATCTTAGCAATTTTTTGAAAGGATTGACGTTGCAGGATTGACATTCCACTTATTCTTACTTCAGTAAAGAATAGAAATTGGCCTTCAAACGTCACGCGCGCACATAGTAAGGGCGTCGACATCGCGACGCCGATAGAAAAAGGGCGAAAACGAGTTGCATTTCTATTGAGATACAGTGAAATCGGACCTTAGAATATATAATTTTTATTGCTTTTAACCTTGCCCTGAATGAATCACATTTATTACTATAGAAAAGAATATATGTATTTTTTTTAGAACAAATAAAAAATAATTTATCTGTTATATATTTGCCCTGGATATATACATACCATGTGTTTATTACTCTAGAAATTTTTTATCGAAACTGGAGTTTTCTAGGAAGAATACAAAGAGAAGATTTCTTCAGAACCGTTACAACACTTTTGCAATGGTTCTGCCTTTTGCAATATTTTATGAAATAAAGTTTAAAGAAAGAGAAAGAGAGAGAGAGAAAATACTCCTTCGCGCTTCTACAATTTATGTTTAATATTCCTTTAGCGATTCAGCATTACCTGGATAGTATCAGTTTTATTGCCGCAATAGTTACTTTCACGCGAGAAGTACGAGCGGGCGTTGTACGTCGCGTGAATCTAATGCTCCAACACCTCCGAGCGGTGAAATGGGAGCAAGGTCCGGAGAGTTAGGAAGAGGCTGCTAAGATGCAATAAGTGGCTTTTAGCCAAGCGGTCGGCCAAGTGACTGACTCGTAGGAAAATAGATCGTTCCCGTGCCAACGCGCAACACCGGAGGCTTTTTCACTCCCGAGCACAAAACAAACGATATAACGATATGATTTCGAATTCATAAAAAAAAACTTAGAAAAATGAACAATCTTACATAAATAAATGTCAAACTTTAACAGCATATTTTTATGACATTTGAATTTGGTTAGTAGACACTTTTTGACGGATTAATTAACATTATCAAAGAGACTGACATTTTGTAAATTGTCATAAAATAATTTTTTCAATCTATATAATCTACAATTTCTTTTAAAATAAAAAAAAAAGAACTTTAAAATAATGCGTACGCGAAACTTTCTCCAAAGTTCCTGAAATATCTGGCGGAGAACAAAATCGCGAAAAAATTAAAAAGATTGCTTCAAACAGATAGAAACGTGGCGCACCAGAGGGGTTAATTAACTTTAGAATTTAACGGGCACCGGTGCGTCGCTCGCAAAAACGACCCCAATGCGCCGCCATTCACCGGGTCGCGCTTGTTCGTGTGCTCGGTAAAAAGAGAATGCCGCTTCCTCCGCGGCCACTTCCTCCTCAGGTGAGGGGGGCAGGAAACCTTCCACCTTCTCACTTCCCACCTTAACAAAACTACCTTCGCCGAGCTTCTACCGTGCCTCGTCTCTCCTTTTACTCACCACCGGCTTCTTTCAATGGCACCTCGGAAACACTAAGCCACAGGGAACGTTTGGTTACTTTACTTTCAATTTCGTTTCGTCGGCACTCACGGGCACTCTCCGGCAGTTGAGAAAATTACATAAGCGGACAAGCGTGGTCCGCGCCGGCGGGAAGGGAAGAGAAGGGCCGGTCGCGAGGGAGCCGTGTCGAAATAATAGCGGCCACTCTTATTATATACTTGCCGTCAGCGAGTCCGACTTGGGCATTTCGCTCATCGTCACTCCGGAGAAAAGAAAACGAATTGTAGAGCATAATTTTACACGCGAGCGACGCGTGAACGTAAAATAAAATGTTCCTAGCACAGTTAATTCTGATGTAAACGACTGTTACAGATATGATATTTCTATATTGGCACCTAATCTCATGCAATCCTCACGAATACTGAAGTAAAAATTGAACTATTTTTCTACAAAGATACAAATCGTTTGGTATTTCAAGCTGCTTTCGTATATATTTATATTAACGAAGACGAAAACGCAGCCACTCGAAATAAAGAGGCACCTATGGATCAATCAGGACTGAATTGATGAAAAATAAAGACACGCCAGGACCTCACGGTTCTATCGCATCTTGTTGTTGCTCGCAATAGCGAGCTAAGGCGGCCCAAAGAGTTGTCGTGCACGACGCATTTAGAAACGATGTTCTCGTTTCGAGACGAGAGTTAAGGTCGGCCTCGGAGTTCTCGCGCCTTGTCGATCTCGTAATGGCGTAACGACGGCTGCACCCCTCCGTCTAATGCCACCGTGCCGTATTGAATGCCGCTCGCAACTTTTCGCCACCGACAGCCGGCGCGCGAGATTGAAGAGTCTGTTTTTAGAAAACGCGTGAAAAGGAAAAGGCCGCGACTTAATGGAACTAAAAGAATACCGATATTATCGTTTTCTCCATGTAAAACATCCCGCGGAGAAGACTGGACGTGTATTTCGCTGTGTAAATGAGGAGCGAGTATATGCGCTGAAAACACATATTATCCGCTAGCGTTCTTTTATGGCGTTTACTCGTTGCCACATTCTGAAAGCGGCCAAGCGGGCGGAAAATGAGGTGACAGAAACGTGGAAGAGGTGTTTTTTTTTTCTTTCTTTCTTTTTTCCCATCGCGAGCACTGTACATACGGCCCTGTCGTAATCAGACGCGGTCTGTCGCAATCGCGCGCAGTGCGTGAATACGCGTGTCCCTCGGTTCACGCAGTCGGCGTGCACAGGCGCGTAAGCGCGTGCAAGCCACTTATTTATAGAAGCCGGCGAAGACGATGCGTAAGTAGAAGTCAAGGAAGGTGGAAGGCCAAGAAGAAAGCACGTTGCGACCCCAATTTTCCCGCGTAGACCTTCGCCGATCTGTTTTCTCGTCGAGTGACTTCTTTATCAGTACTTGACTAAGCAGTTATCGATAGTATTGCAGAGGAATTTTTTTTCCCCGCTCGGTAGTAATATTTCCTCGGTAATAGCGCTTCAAGCACTACGATAACGATAGCATTCTAATAAGCGTGCGCGCTTATTTTTTTCTTTTTTTTTTTTACATATATTTAACGTTAAAAAATGAACAAGAAGAATATTTTTCTGGCAACATCGTCGTCGTTATTAATATCACATTTTGTTGCGAATTTAAGCAATTAGGAATTAATTTCTCCTTTAGAAAGAAGAGAATAGAAAAGATTGTATATTAAAGAAACGGACGTATGAATGATTTCTTGTGCCGGAAAGTAAAATATGTCAAGCATCTAAATGCGTGAAAAGATATTCTGGGGATAGAAATATCTTCCTAATCTGGCATTCATATCGATTAATTTTCCATTTTGACATTGCTATTGGATATAGATACGCATACTGGTCTTCGTCAAGAAATCGGAAAAACGTCGCCGATTAGCGGGAAGAAAAGTGAAATAGAATCGCACTTGTTGGCCTGACCTATTTCTCGGCATACAATTGCATAAACGCACTCGCGTAAGCTCACACGCTTATTTATAGATGAGGAAGGTCGGGAAGAAAGCGCCTAGACCGTTTGACCGTTTGGCAAAGGCAGCTGCTGAGCAATCATTCAGGCGGGTCACTAATAATATCACCCGAGCGTTGTGTAACGATATTCATTGCGTATCAAAAGAGGAGAGAGGGGCGGGGAGGGGAAACAATATCGCTCCTGTGTCAGTAAAAATCGTAGAACTTTCAAACGCGCGGTGGCGGCGTTACAACTTTCTAAATGGCTAAAAATTCTAGAGGCGCTAGATTTCTTCTTTTTACACACTATCGAGCTTATTCACGGAGGCGCTACAGAAGTTTCTTACATTTCTTTTATTAGAGATTGAAGAAGCAAACGTACTAATTCATAGATGCAGACGTCTCTTAGATGTCAAAATTTTCTTAGAAATCTTAGTACAAAAATATTCTATATATCCCCTTCCTTCCATTCTTACATTCATCGTATTATCAAATTAGAGTAATTATAAATAGTAATAAGCCTCATTCGCATTTTACAATTAATGTCCTTTAATAATGTCTTTATTAACGACGAATAAAGTCAATACGAGAGAAAATCTAGAGCCATATAAATGGCAATAATATTAATTAAAAAAATACTTTTACGATAATAAAATTTTCGTTTCTTCTTAGAAAAACTTTTCGTTTTAAAGGAGGGCCACTTTCGGGCTATCTGCATCCGCTCCGAATTGGACTTGTATCTTCATGGGACGCATGCGTATCCCAAATTTCGTGTGTATAACGTGGGGTCTCTATCGCGCGGAAGTTCAACAAGTTACCTAAGCCACTGAAAACACGTAATTCCCCTGTCCGCGCCATTCTTGACCCATTTCCCGAGCCAAACGAATCGCTGCAGAAGGAACATCTCACGCTCGCGTAAGCTCGCACGTGTCCGTGTGCGTGATACGCGTGCTTTCGCCCGTGTGAGGGTACGCAGGCACGCACATACGCGTATTTATAGACGAGGAGGAAGGTCGCGAAGAAAGCGCGCGCGGCTAGACCGCGCGATACGTTTCGACATACGCGTTTCCGGCGCTGACCCATTTCGTCCCCCCGATTCTTTTCGACATCGGCCCAGTCAGCACTCTGACCTACTTCGTGCGTACGATAGTCTCACGTACTTTTATTGCGGCCGCAATCGTCGGCAGCTTCTAACGACCGCGAGGGCGGCGGCGTCGCGGCTCGCGCGCGCGAGTCGCGTTTGCTGAATTTGTTAATCCGCGAACGTGATAGAAAAGCCAAAATAGTATCGATTTAAGAGACAGAGAGGTTTCTGAATTACTGATCTGCTTTTAAAAAATTATAAGTCATGTGAAAATTTTCCTTCTACAAAACTTTCTTTCTTTTCGTATATAGAATCAATAATTGTTACAAACTCACCGAGTTCATTATAATTTATTATGAATTTAAATCTTTCCAAAAAAATACATTTTCTGATGTAATCAATTTTAAAAAATCAACCTAAATTCGAAAATCACTTTCTATATAGAGTACAATTTATAAAATCACATTTCCAAAATCGCATTGCACTGGACAGTTTGATCGATTGAGCTAAAGACGAACTTGCTTATTCTACGCATTAAATTTGAATGATTTATGCAAGATAATTAAGATTAAATAATAAAGATATAAATTCGGCTGAGTAGATGAAATATTTGTAGAGCAGCCATTAAAACGTCACGAAGCGTGCGAGAAAACCAGCCAAATGTCTGGCTCGGCTGAAGAGAAGGAAGACAAACGGTCTATATGTGTGTGTGTGTGTGTGTGTGTGATTCTTTCTTTTTTTTTCTCCTAGCATACACACACAACCTCGGTCTTAACACTCGGCGGCCCATTTCCGTGACAATCGTGAGCACACTTGTACCGTGCGCCATGCGCACACGCATAATGCACGCACCTAAGCTATCGCGCTGGAAATGTGTCTCGTAATCAAGCGGCGCGTGATCTTACGGCTGGTACAATCGTGAAACACCGTGACGGCGGTACGGTCCGTTGTCGTAAAATTATCATTTTTACGTATACGGCCGCGCCAAGGGACACCACGAGCCGCGAGGAACAACGTTGAGCCGAGGGAAAGCGTTTTTGCTTAGGAAACGAGTTTCATTTACAATCGAGTAGGACTTTGGTTCGACAAGCTTTACAGATACAAACTTAAATTTCACCAAATGTCGCAGACCAGTGTACAAATTTTTTATATCCTTTCCTTACAGAAATTTGACAAAACCCATTGATTTTTCCCCCCTTCGTACAAATAAAGGATGATTATAATTATTTTAATTAATATACACGAAAAGAATTTTCTCTTATAATTTACCCTCAAAATCTGGTAATTGTGGGATAATGGGTGATCTCGAGGAATTTTATTATACTGTTTAGTAAAATTTACTAAAAATATAGTAAAATTTACTATACTTTCAGTAAAATTTACTAAAATCATAGTAAATTTTACTAAAAAGTATAGTAAATTTTCTCGAGCACACACATTATTCCACAATTATCAGATTTTGAAGGTAAATTTTAAGAGAAAATTCTCTCCGTGTATAAAATTTAATAATTTTAAAAAATATTTTAGAGACATATAATTTTTATATATTAAAATAATTGCTCAACACCTAAAAGCGGAAAAGTATCACGATCCCCAATGATTTTTACGCGATTTCTCAAGGAATGATTGGCCTACAGTTTGCGCACTACAATATTAGAGTATTGCTAAGCTTTGACGCAAGCTTTGATGAAATAATCAATTTAAATACGTGTATCGCCAAAAATCACGTAATTATTAGAGTTTGTTTCCATCAAGTGTGATACGAAGGCTAAGTGGCTTTCTTGCACACGTTTTTCTTATAAAAAAAAAAAACATGTATTAGAACGGTGTTTTCGCATTTCTTCGCGAAAATACTTCGAAGAAGGGAGTAAAGGAAAGATAAAAATTTTCCATTTATGTTTTATAAGCTACACGTGCCGAACTCATGGCCGTTCCACTTTATGCAAATTATAGTTCGGAAATTTAATGGTAGCGATAAGATTCACAATGTTGCTTTTACGCTATCTCTACGATGACCTCCTCTTTACAATATGACAGTATCGGCATAAATATTTTGTAGATACAATGACTTTAAGAGCTTTCTAAGAATGTGCAGTATTTTACCCTTGCTTCGTCATGCATGCACAATTGCATTTTACATAAGCAACAAATTGTAGCGCGTTTGTGCAACGTTACTGAAGACATTTTCATATGTAACATTTCTAAGTTATGCGACTAGATATGGTCACGTTAAGGTTATTTCACTTCTTTCTACATGCATACATATATCATGAAAATGCATCAAATAAATTAAATTAACATGCTGTAGCATATTAACGAGTTTTATCGGTAACAAATAAATTTTTCTGGCAAAACGAATCTTGTTTAAAAAATTCCAAAGTATTACGTAACATTAAAAAAAAGTAAAAGATTTAGAAATTGCTAAATTTTTAAAATGTCTATAATTTATCGAAAAACTCAGGTCAGATACCGAATCAAATTATGTCAGTTTAATTGTGTATATCGATTGCATTTAGGATATAAAATTCATTTATATAATATTTGACAATTCTGCGGCAAACATCATTATGCCTTTTATAGCAATGTTGCTATAAAAGGTAAAAAATATTGAGCGCGATGTAATACACTGCATTTTTACAAAACGATTAAGAAGTTTAGCTGTAAATGATAAAGTACTAACGTCATGAGGAATTGTCGGGCGCCATAAACGGCGTCCTGCTATTACGGCAGTAACGCTAATGATAAGGCAACATTTTACTCGTTCGCGTTATTATCATGTGGCACGTGTACGTGTTAACCCATAAGCGAGTTGGTAATTAATGTAAAAGATAATGCAGCGCGTTATTATCTTAGGACCAATCAGTTTATGCGACATAACATATATTTTTCTGAGTTAAACATGGGTTTTTCGCAGCGTTAAAGCTATTTACACTGATTGAGCTAGACTCATTATACTTAAAGATTTTCCATTTCGGATCAAACGTTAAATCGTTTGAAATAAAATTGTAATGAATATTATGAAGAATTAACAATTTCATTTGTATGTATTGCGCATAATACATGTAGATTTATAAACAATACATAAAAAGGGTATAAGATGAATTTTTTATCAATATAGAATAATATGATATAATTTATAAGACGACAGAGCAAATTAATTATTCAAATATGTGCACGTGCTCACGCCATAAATATTTCTATAAATTAAGATAAGAATATAACAAATAATTCTATATTTATAAATTTAAATGTAGTTAATAGTATGTATATTAAGTACAATTTATAATCGGAAAATATTGATAAAATATTCATTTATACTTTTTAGACTAAAAATAAACTGTTTTATTATATGTAATATATTTCATACAATAGAAAGATAGTATTAAACTACTGATTTTCTACATACTAAAAACTTTTAAGACAACTGAATCTAACAGTAACAGTAACAGTAACATAGGTAAAAAGGACCTTGCATTCAAACGAAAAGAATTTTAAGAAGAAATAAGTTATATATTTATCATTCATGCACTTGATTCGCCATCGCTTGGCCTTAGATAAATCTACCTTATAAATCATTATCGATTATTGTCGAGTGGACATTTTTACGTGACCGTTACACAAAGTCGCATTTCTCTAAATTCAGTTCAGTCATGTATACGGCAATGATAATTCTTTAAGTAACGACATTTCTTTATAAATAGATGACGATTAAAAGGGACAAACTTGCGAGCTACCAGTAAATTTGTACCTACTTATTTATTTATAGAATTATGTGACAGAAGTAGGATGGCCAAGAAAAAGCTTTTTCACTTGGTAAATGATGTAACGAATCAGGTGCATCAAAATAGAAAGAGAGAAAAAGAAAAATTCTAGAAATCACCCGCAAGACTAAAAAAGACTAAAAGAAATATTAGTAGGTAAATCATAGAACACGTAGTAGTAATAAGAATTATTGCTTATATAATTTTTCGGATTTTCTTTCAAAAAAAAAAAACCTGTACTAATAACACCGACAAAGAAATTTCACCAAGGTTCTTTGGCGGACTTGTGCTCCAGCAAACAGGTAGGTAGTCTAGCAATACTAAATCAGTCTTACGTGTCCAGATCGTGTTTGAATATTATTCCTTTAATTCTACTCAATATTATATTAGAAATCGCGGGAAAACATAAAATTTCTTTTATCACGACAAAATTTTGTAGGGAGATTTTATTTCACTTTATTTGAATAAACCAGCAAGGACAAAATATGACTCTATTCAACGATTAATTCTCATTCATTAATAAAATTTATGAAAAACAATACATTTATAAATAGTCAAAGTATCAATGTTGAAATAAATACAGAAAATTAAACTTTAGACAGTAATCATCAGCCATTTGTATAATAAGTAAAAAATGAATTTATCATGATTATAAAACTGTGAAACAGTGGGGAGAATCTTATTTCTTCATGCATCTAATAGTTTCGATAACTTGCTCAATTTGGATTCTGAGATGTTACAATATTCGTGCGAGAAAGAGCTGTGCCCTCGTCTTTCGATGAGCAGGGCGTTCGGGTGCCCCGCCAGCCAAGAAACTGGTGCGTTTATTTATAACGTGTTTAAAGAGAAGCAGACGCAGAGCGTGCGAGCGCCATACACGTGTGTATCTACAACCGTACCTACGTTTCCCAGACAGGCAGCTCTCGGCAGCTTTCTTCTGACATAACCGAATGAAGGCGCGGGCCGCGGTTATGCAATTCGAAAGTGCCCGCCTTACTTTACGTATCGCGCCGAGGATACGCGGTACCTTACGAGGGAGCGTACCGTTAGGCCCCGTACTTTTACTCAGCGCAATCGCGAATGAAAAGAATGAATAGGAATATAAAAAAAGAGAAAATAAAAAAGAAACCTACGAGTGAAGGTAATCGGATCTCGCTCACAAATTTGAAGACAAAAAATCGAAGAATGCGTGCGTGTGTGTGTGCGTATATGTATACATTCTTAGATTATATATATTTATATATATATATATATATATAATAAAATTTTACAACTAAATAACAGCAGAATAGTTTTAGAAAGATGCCACATAAGAAAATACGATGTATAAATAAGTATCTCCTATTTACTCGCAGGTAATAAGTGAAGCAGCATGAGAAGTCTGATTACACGTGAACAAATTTGCCTCAATCTATTTTTATTTATCTGTCAAATTGAATATGTGGCTCTTTCTCTATCTCCTCTCTCTTTCTCTAATTTGACGATTATATTGCAAAGTATGATCAAGATGTTTTGAGGTCATCCAGATTGAATCGAGAAGATTGACCACGCGACCAGTATTGAGAAAAGCCATTAGGCTTTCTATGATATGTGATTTATATTTGCATTACGCCACTCGAAATGAAGATGAAGACAAATAATTAATTAATATTGTCGTAACATACTCTTGTGTACATAAAAGCATTTTTTTTATACAACAGTCTTAATTATACAATACTAAATCAACATTACTGCTTGCCCGAAGAAAAAGATACGGGTAATCAATTATATACATGTACATGTATAGTCAATGAAATACACAGAGACGCAGAAATGCATATTTTCTCAAGATTCTCAAAGAATAAAATGGTTAATTCCATTATGTATATTACTTATTTTCATAATGACTAATTTATGTAAGATAATATTTACATTTTACATAGTTACTGGCAATTAACGAATATTTTAATATTGAGACAATTGACAATATCCAGAAGATGTTTAATAAATTTGCCTCCGTCCATTTTTTATTCACAGCGACTCGCAGTCCTCGCTGCCTTCAGTCGCGGACGCGTGGCTGTGAAAAACTTTGAGGACAAAGTGTCTTCCGACGGTAGTTACGTAAGGCCGATGCAGGTCCTCGTTGCGAGAGCGCGTCTGGTGGTATATTAAACGGCGGGACGCGAAAGGCGGTTGTGTGCCCACGGAGGCACACGGGCCGGCGTGGTGCACGCGTGTTACAATGTAAAAGCCTACGAACGGTGAAAGTGAGCAGTGCTTTCCCCCGCAAGACGGCTCACGTCTCTCCGATGGTCTCCTTTAAACGCATGCATTACGTCGTTATGTCATAACCGACGCGCGAAGGTGCGCACACGTGTGTGTAATGTGTATGTGTGTGTGTGTGTGTGTGCGAGCGTGTTTCACCTCGCTTCGTACTTCACTTTTGGAAGCACGCGCAAGGGTTCGGTAATAATGCCTTTCCAAGCGTCGCGGGCGAACGCGCAAATGCCCGATAAGCGATGATGAGCCAACGTTGATCCTCGCGGCGGAAATTTTTACTTCTGCATTCCACTTTCGAACGTATCGAGAGACGGACCGTATCTCTTATCAGCTATGATTCCAGTCAGCATTCTCGCTAGCCGTTCTCTCTTTCCGCTCTAACATTAACTCATTGACAACGATCACATTTGACACGTGGCTCCTTCGATAATAATAAATTGCTGCCTGTGCATTACGTGAAGATATTTCGAAATATTTTTTACATTCTTTTTTTTTTTTTCCTTCACAATTTTATGATACGCTTTCATGCGCGTCTTTCCCTCTGACGTCAATAGACGACGGCGGTGTTGTTATGCCGGAGGAGAAACAAGTATAGACGGTGGAGGGTTTCGTAAACCCTTCCGTAGCGACGTCGGCGGTTGTAATGGGCGATTGGTTAAACAGTCATCGGTCTTAGAAAGTGAACCGGCCAGGGACTTTTTTTTTTTCGTTTGCTATTGTGTGAATCGCAGACGATTATAATCTTCGAATTGAGCGTCCTCCATGAAAAGTCGACGTGACCGCCGAAAATAAAATTTCGCAAGCGCGTTTCTAAAGTCTAACAAAACTTTCGGTCCTTTACATAAGAGGATTTGCCAATATAATTCGACACTGATAAAAACTCGAAAAACCTTATCCAGAGATATATTACTTTTTTTTTTTTTATTGGACCAATTTAATTAAATGCGTTTAAATTTCTCTATCGCGTGTCACAAAGAAGAATAGACAATATTGTTATTAAATAATCGGTTATTAATAAACTTGAAAATTCATATAAAATTCATGGGAGAAGAATTATTATTTTTAATGGAATCTTTCATGGATTCCAATTCGACTTTTGAAAAGGCTTAATTCGCTAATAAATACTTCTTCACTTCCTCGATGGCTGCAGGAAGCGCAAACAAATCTTTACCGTTCGCTTTCGGCGCGCGGACGATAAAGCCCGCGTGTTTCTATCGCGCGGTTTCACGTGTATTTTTGCCCCATGGCGGCGACACGCAGCATTGCTCGGAGCCTGAATATTAGGCAATCTAACGCGTCCAAGGCTAGCTAAGCCTTGAGCCGCCTTTCCAAGTGTTTCACTAACCCGACCGTTCGCTCGATCGCGACTACTGTCTCCTTACGATTAGCTTCACGCTCGCTCCCTAAGCCTGCTCCAAATCTTTATCAAAGATCACGTAAAAATTGCGCCGTTATCGCCGTTACGTAATGTTGTTGCATCGTTTTTAATAAAATTATAGTTCTAGTTTCCTTTTTAACAGAAAATAATTGATGGTTTCTTAAAGACATACCTTCGTATAATTTTTCTTACTTTATTGCTTAAAACAGAGCGAGAAAGAGAGAGAAAGTGGAAATATATATTTATAATTGTTATTTAATTCCGTCTATTATCCTTAACATTTTTTTTTTTTCGACTTGAGAAAGAGTGTAGTTTCCTTAGACTTTGATCTCTGCTTTTGACGATAGATCGAGTGGCAGAATTCTAACCGAGCTTTATACAGTGTTCCCGACGTGCACGTACCCTCGTGCGATTCATCGATTTCGATTTTATCTTCAATGGCACCGATGCCATATCGCGTGCGATGCCGATAAGCCATGTACGCGTCTTTGGCCTGTTTGTTCATCGCGGTTCGAATCTCCGAGTTCGTCGCATCGGGGAACCAGTTTTTCCAACTCGGATGGAAGACCGGTTGGATCGCACGACGGTTTATGTAGCTGTCGCGGCCCGATTGTTTTACCCGGTCTAACTGGAAAGCACGATAATTGCTATTTAAGATGAAGACCAGCGGGACAAAAAGTTGCATCACCGCGCCGGGTCGCGATCGGAGCGTTATCCGTAAAGCGAATCCAGCGTCGCTAGACGCACGTAACTTTATAGTAAAAGCAATCGAGCGATATTCTTGCGCTGTATTAAAACAGTTATAGTGTTATAAATGTAGTACATAATGATGCATGTCATAATACATGATATAATGCGAAGAAAAAATTAATAGAAACTTCCAACTTTGAAGGAAACTTTATAAAATAAAAACCATGTTAACTAAGCGAATGTATTTTTTTCAAAATTGCATAATAGCGTATATGTGCTGAAGAAAAAAAAAAGAATAAATATTTTCATCGCTTCCGGACATTTAAATGATATAATAAATCTATAACATTTTTAATCACTACCTTAATTATAATAATTTATTTTTAGGAACTACAGAAATTTCCAGAAATTCAAAAACAAGTTGTCATAAAAATTATTATATATCGTTTTTTTTACCGTTGATATGAGAAAGTCAGTGATCTTTTAAAGCCTGACAATTTGTTATCAGAATTATCTCAATTTAACACTTGCTTTTCAAATTGCTTTAAATATTTACCGAGGAAAAGCCGTAATGTCACCCGACAATCGATTTCTATTTGAAGGATACAAAAGACCGGCTGTGTGAAAACGTTTCCTCTGTTACGACAAAATAATGTAATTAGCTTCTTGTCCGGCTGCTATCTTTCTGTCCCTACCAGGCGTTTAACGTTTGTTTCCTACCAACCGGACGCGAGGACGAGTGTCCCGTGCTCGAATTATGTAACGTCGCACTTTCGTCGGCGCCTCTTATGTCAGTGCGACCGTGCGGCGGCTGCGGTGCGTTGGTGAAGCGTCGGTAATTCTTTTCTTTTCGTAAAATTAATTTTCAACAACGGCTGTCATCGGTTGTATGAGAGATTGTAAAACTTGGCATTATTCACCTTGATGAAAACACTGTCGTACGCCACGCAATGCCTAACGCAATCCTGTAATTTCTACACATTTATCAATATATATTAAAGATCGATTCGTATATATAATTTCGTCATGTAACACTACAATTCCCCAGCGCACGTCTGTCAAATTTTTTTCGTAGAGAAAGCTATTTCGAATTTTGACAAAAAAAAAAAGAAACACGCAAGTTCAATACTAAAAACGATATAATTGCTTATATATTAAAATATCTCTTGATCCCGTTGCGTTAGCATTTTAAAATAAGTATATAATGCGGCTTAAAGACAATTTCATAAAAATAAAAAATTATAATGTTCTCCTCTTTTTACTACAAATCGATTTGTTATTTTAATTTGGGCACCAATACGAATGAAATGTGCATTTGCATGGAGTGGATTAATGAATTGAACGAGGGAAGCAAATTATGCACCGCCACCTGCTAATATTACGACATTAAAGCTAATATCTATTGTCAATATTTATTAAGTCAAAGAGAAAGTTTTGTGATATCTCGTAATGTGCCACCAATGATCCATGGTGGCGTAATGAGAGTGGGGACGTCGTTCGGCCTTTCACCCTACCGAATATTCACAAAGTGGTTCCGGGCGTGAAAATCACCTCTTCAAAATCCCGCCAACAGATCTATGTCGTTAATTTTGTTTTTTACAATTACAAAAAAACAGAATTACGTTTTTCCACATGCCGTTGCTTAATACTTATGATGCTCCGTGCTTTGGCGATATTCTGCGACGTTAGATTTAACGAGATAAAAAGCGATTACTGTCTGCACACGTTGTGGATAATAATCGACGATAATAATTATTACTATTTATTATCGCGTTAAATTGTCGCTTTACCATGCAACAGGAATTGCAGGTTGTCAAACGTATCGATCGTGTGTGTGAGCAAATGTAACATTTGATATACCGTGACGTTATGCGTGATCAAACGAGAAACGGGCGTGTTTTGACAGAGAGAAAGCACGGCGTATACTTAATATACGCCATGCGTGGAACTCCCACTCAAAAATTGTGCAATCGAGAGGGCCCTTCAGACGTTTGCTCGCGATAGATAATGCAACGAGAATACTGAACAAACCGACCCAGGTGATGACCCAGAAATCCCAGAAATAAGCGCTGCCGGGAATACTCCTACACAAATGTGGCTGCAAATAATCGCGTAAATCTTTTACGGATCCGCCGTCGAATCAACATTTTATTTGTCTTCGGATCGAACAGTCAGCATATTGCATATTTAAGAAAAGAGAATGGAATATCTTAACATTTAAGGAATATAAATACACGCGGAGCACACAGAGGCATTCGACATTTGTCCAGATCGGAACTTAATCTTCTTTTTTTCCTACCTACATTAAAAGTATCTGTATGCGTGTGGTCGCGATAATAACAGCGTAAAAGTAAAAGTTACTTTTGAAATAAAATTCAAGTCGCACTATCTCTAATTTTTAAACGGTAACAGCGCGAAGAGAGGCAAGTCCTTTTAAAAGCGAACGTAAAATATCTCTCGGTAAAAATATTGCGTCAAACGTTATTTAACGGCAAAATCACGTACTTATAATAATCCGATGATGTAATCGCCGGGGTATCTAACGATCTTAATTAAAAAGATTACGTATCACTTTCTCCCAAGTCTTCGGCGTCAAGGCGCGGGCCCCGAAGGGACTCCCATTGTCGACGGCTCGTTCGGCGGAATACCATGTTTGTACAAAGTTTGTCGCGCGAGAACTCGCGCGGGGCATTCGAAATCCCGCGATCCGTGAGCCGTGGCATAACGTCGTCGCACCGCGGGCTTTACGCTTCGTAACAATGCCCTGACTTTCTCCATCACTTTCATTTTCGTTGGTCGGCTGGTCGACTCTCCCGTTTCTCTCTCGCTTGGATTAAGAAATAGTGCGTGCCCCTCCGCCGTGGCCCGGAGTGTGCCCCCGTGCCGCGTTCACCGGACCCTCGATCCGCCTCTGCGGTCGGCATCCGCGATTTTAGAAAGGGTCTCCTACCTCTCTTTCTCTCTCTCTGTCTCTCCTCTCTCGGCGCCTCGTTCCGTATTGGTACCTTCGGGTTATGTGGCCCCTCGTGAAACGTGAAGTATACGCGACGCGCCCTTTCCTTACTTTACGCCTTTCTTTTCTGGTGCTAGGTAGCTGCGTCCAACCGTGTATTAGTTTTTTATATAGAAATAAAAATTTGATTAATTTACTATAGAAATAATTATTATATATAGAAATAGAGAAATTAAAATTAATATTAAAGGCGGATCTTATTGTCGAATTAAGAAATACTATGTACACAATTTTTTTATGTATAATTATAATTAAGGACTTTATAATTATCTAAATAATATAATTGATTAAATTAATACAAGTGACAAATAAACATGATTTATGTATTTCTATTTTTTTCAACCTCACCCAATTCTTTCAAAAACTGTCGTCGAGGTAAAAAAAAAATAAAGAGGGAATCCATGAAACGTGAAGAATCGTTTTTTTAACACGTATATTTCACTTTCCGTTGAAAAATAATGCCGTAAATCGTCGTAGGAAATAATAGAATCTGCACAAATCAACTCTCTCTTCCTCTCTTTCTCACACACACACACACACTCTCTTTCTCATTCTCTCTTTCTCTTTCTTTCTCATTTTCTTTCTCACACGCGCAACGCACCACTGTTATTCGCTACAAATATTTACAATGATTGGAACTGTCGTTCGAAGAGGGGTTTTCATTTCTAAGGGCGATGAGACAATATCGAAGCGGAAACGATCGAATTCCCAACGCCACCTGATTCTTTTTTTTTTAACAAAGAAGGAAAAGTGATTATGGAAAAAGAGAGAATATATGTATGTATATATATATATATATATGTTCGCGCGGAAACGAGTAGCGATTCCATTATACAGCGATAGCGAAAAAGTGTGCAGTTACAGCCTACCCTGTTCCTCCATTCAAAGACATTCATGAATACATCATAGAATCCGACGATTTCTTTAAACGCACGACTTTTAGAGAGTGTCTCAATAAATAATAGGCGAGCGATAGCTTATTAAATATCAATGATATCGATAATTAATAGATGCGCCTGACAGCAGTATGAGACGAGTCGCGAATCGCGCGGTAAATCGACGGAATAGATTAGGGGAGAAAAGGGGGACAGGAAACGACGAGTAAAAGATGAGAGTGCGATAAAGTTTCTGATCGTGGTCAGGAACATGCGACATTTAGTACACATCGAGTACATTTAAAAGTGTCTTACGTATGCCTCGCGCCGCAAATGTGTAATCTTCGCTCTTTCGATTTGCACCTGTTACTCGCATAAAGCCAAACAAACGTGAATGAAAACGAATAAACAACTTGTTTTAATAAATGCGAAACGGGACGTTGCAATTTTACAAAGAGATTCTGGAATCAAATGAGATGTTGCATTTTCTAATATTGCCATGAAAGAATCTGCCATTAAAAAGAAAGGCGGTGAATCTGGAATATCCTGATGCACGCGCTGCAATGTAGACTCTCCTGTACAGTTTAATTTTATCCTGTGAGATCAGTATTGCATGTTTAATATATCGGTAAACGTGTTTTCTAGTCCCTCGTCTCGTTCATACGCCTTACCAGCTTTAGCTGCTACTTGCGCAATTGCGCTTGCAACAGAAAAGACATGGAATAAGCGCAATTGAACTAATACGATTACGTGTAATGCGCTTTGGTATGTCAACGGTATATACTCGTACACATGTACACTCAAAAAAGTACTTAATTTTAAGATATTTAAATACTTTTTGTTTCCGTTTTTAAATGATTAAAAGTGTTTTTGTCTTAAACGGTGTTTAAATATTAAAATATTTTTAAGTATTTAAAAAACGGAGACAAAAATAAAACATTCTAAAATCTTAAAATTAAATCTTCGTTTTTAAACGCGGTGTAATAATTGAAGGAATGCAACAATCATATATCAAAAAAATTCACTTCGCGAAACAAATCACAATTTTAACAGAGCGAACAGTATTTCGATATACTACAGTATACCTAAATCAAATAATTTATATATATAATTATTTTTTATAACGTAACGTAAATGTTAATTATCTTAAATAATTAACAGAAGCAGCCAGGTTCTAATCTCCATTTCCCTCGATAATGTCTTTCTACGATGGAAATGTCACGGCAAAACCTTTCACCGCGTTCGTCGCTGACATCTATGATTATTTACAACAAACAATAAAAATAACATCTTACAAAAACTCAAACGGCAAATAATAAATATTAATTTAAAATTAATGATGGAGTGTTTCTTGATCGATTGAAAAGACGTAGACCCATTTAGCAATACAATCTGAGATATAAAATATAAACATATGTACATTTTTTACTGAATATCAAATAACTTGTGTAAATATATCTCTAATTAAATCTAACTTTAATCAATGTTCATTATATATAAAAATTAATTATGTCAGCATACATTTGTAATATTTGCTATAAGAAGGTGTTAAAAATGATAATAATTGCAAATACATTCTGAAACCATCACATTTTTCTTCGACAAGTCCTAGCAAACTAAATATTTTTACTTCTACTTTTAATAAACATTATTGTTCGATTATTTAGCACATCTTAGAACTCTGTCAACAGAAGGGATCATTGCAAGTCAGCGCGGTGCAATCGAAAGTATCGAGGTAGAAATCGAGATAATTTTGTGCGCGGGGCCATTTTCCCGAGACCTGACATTAAGATCCAGCATCGATTTTGCAAGATTCGAGCTTGTTGCCGGCGCGAGTCTTAGGGGAATTTGAAATGGCTTTTCGCAGTGTAGCTAATAGATACCTAACTATAAAGAGTACATATAGTTCGACCGCCCATTTACGGAACAGCGTATGTTCATCAAAGATCATGTATAACAATAGGATTCCTAAATGTTCAGAGCTCTTTGCCTTTGCACTCTCCGTCGCTCGGGTCACGATTATTCAAGCTTGCTCAATCGCAATTGTTAATGAATAACGATCGACCGGTTCGATCGAGTCATATGCATGTGTGTAAGAGCCTTTTTCTTGCACAATTTATGTGACGTTCATCGAGATAATTTTCATAGCAGAAAACTTATGCGTTTGATGGAAAGCAATGCAAGCCCGATAGCGGCGCAAACACTCGCAAAACGAAATGAATGAATGAAACTGACTGACCTAATTAACCGATCTTGCACGTTTATAGCCATCTTATGTAACGAATGCGTGTATATGTATGTACGTGTGTGTATCCAGTTGTTACATAATTTTATTAGTATATTAATATTGTCATACTCTCAGGAATATAAAATTATTCCGCCGATAGAGGATATTAAAGATTCCCCACATAATTTCGATCTGTATATTTTTTAAATATTTTAATATCAAACACGATTCTTTATAGCGCTTAATTTAAGAAAGATTTATCAATCTTTTACATTTAATTCCGACGTATTTTATTTCCTACATTAACACGAATAAAAAAGCGTATACTCGTGCAATATGCATTTCTAATAATAATTCCGTAAATTTACTTCTCTTTCTTTGTCTCTCTGGTAAGCTATTTTCCTTTAACTCATTCTCACGTTCTTGCGAAACATTGAAGAAGCCAAGGAGCTTCCTCATTGAACTGAATGCATATCTTTTATGCATACCTACCACTTATTAATTAAATTAATTATAAATTATTTAATTAATTCAAAATTTACGCGTTAAGACGGTGATCTGTTTACAAACGCTAATTAATAAAGATAGAAGGAGGCATTTTCATTCATTCGCCTGAATCCCGCGTTACAATGGCGTCGAAAGGATAAAGAATAGCCATGTTGCAGGCGCACTTTACGCGCAGTCTGCTGAGCTGGTGCAGGCAAAAGCCACATCTGCGAATTATGAAATCTTTGTAAAATACATTCTCACATAAATTTAACCAAGACAAATAAGAGAGATTTCCTTAAGGAGAAAACGTACATATTAGGAACAATCTCCATTCTTGGCAAGTTACTTTATAAAATGTCGTTCATAAAGATTGGCTATGTGTATGTGGAATGTGTGTATGATCTTTCAATTTGTATAATATTAATTTGAATATACATATAAAGCTTACTTATATAAAAAAACACCTAGATTCGATGAATTTTTTATATTGCACATTAACTATTTTAATTTTTTTATTACTTTGCTATGAACTGGCAGTTTTGTAAAATTGCTTTATTAGCCCAGAAAAGAGCTAAGAAAAAAGATCTATTTTGAAATATCGAAGATAAGGCTCTTTTGTGCGATATTAACCGGCTTCTTGTGCAAGTCGCTCTCAAATGTGAGATTTAAAAGTTCATGTACATACGTTTAACTACTATGGACGGATGTGTCCGTGTCGATTTTTTTCGCGACAATTCTTTCACCAATTAAAAGACGACGATATTATACTTTGATTCATAATCAACTGGGGTCAGTATAATTATCAGTACGTATCAGTACGTAATATAGTAGTAATAAATTGCACCTGACCTATCGATATAGAGCAGCGTGTCGCAAATGGGCAGCGACGTTCAATTCCATACGACTTTGATTCTGTTCTTCCTTAAAACTTTCAATTTGATTGCGAACTTGGTGGACGTACTTTCGACGTTTCGAAATGAGTGTTTCAGGCCGCGACAGCTTTCTTCATCCAGCCATTCGCAATATGATTCTAAATGAATTTAATTAGTTATGTGTAATTGATAAGTCTGAGTCGACGACAATGCGCTATCGATTCTTCGAATGATGGGCTTGCGGACAGACGATTTAAATGAATCCGCCTAGCGCATCGTGAAAATCTTGCAAATAGGCGAGCAGCTGTGGCATGGTTGGTCGATCCCTGGAGGGACTGAGCCAGCATGCTTCCATACAGGCGAAGAGCTCATCGGGACAAGGTCTCGGCTGAGCGAGCCGATATCCGTCTCGGAGACACGCCATCATTTCAAACGGGTCCACTTCTACATACGGCTGTTGACCCAGTGTCGCCAGTTCCCATAGGAATACCCCGAATGCCCACTTGGAAGCAAAGAAAATATTTTATTCAATGATTATGTTTTATATGATCTAATACAATAGAATTAACTTCTATTTTTTAATCGTTCGAATAAATAACACAAGTTCTGCTTTAATACGCACGCATTTTTTATAACTATATATTTGTATTTCAAAGCATAAATTTATGCGTATAAAAATTTAATAAATATGAAACAACCTGCAATTATCATTATAAATATTTTACTGGGAAATTTTATTTATTTGTTTGTATGTTAATTCATTCTATATTTATTTAGAATTCCCGAGATGTTTTCTCGAAAAGAAGCAACACAGTTTCGATTTATCTGCGTCTATAAATTGGGGTCGTACCACATCGGTCGCCGTGCTGTATTCGTTGCGCTGGAGACTCTCTAGGGCCATCCAGCGTATAGGTCGGTTCTCGTTATCACCGAGACAATGATAATCCTGAGGGAAGAGATCTCGAGCCAGGGCAGCGTCAGCCAGTCTCACGCGAAGGCTGCCCGGTTCGATTATGCAATTTCTAGCAGCGATATCCCTACAAGTTATCGACTCTAAGATGAAAATTATCGTTGACATTTTGGCGGTATAGCCGTAATAGGCAAACCTTTATACTGCCAGGACCAATAACTTTAACGTTGTCTTTAATAGTAGCTCTGGATTAATAGTAGCTCGCAATAATCGATTTCATGGTATATTCATTAAATCAAATAGATTTTTAATCAGGTCCATGCCTGATTTAATAATGATTTATTAATATTCGTTGATTATTAAAATCATTCTATTTGCAATGTGATAATTTTGTTGAGAAATTTATTAAAAAATAAACTATTACGTTTTTATTTTCAGTTAGAAAATTACTTAAAGTTCTCACGATTGTACTAAAGAAAAAGCAAGAGAGATAGTTTATGAACACGCGATAAAACTTCTTCATCTTTGATTTCAACATTGAAATGAAGACGTGGATGATACTTTAACTTACCTATGCAGTAAACCTCGCCCGTGGAGAAATGCCCCTGCTCTGGCAACCTGCGCACCGACGTGCACCAAATCTCTAGTCACCGGATGATGATTTCCATCAGTAAGGTAGACTTTCAGGTTTAGTTCACCGGGCGTGCTTGTATAAGCCAGCAAAGGGCACGAACTGTCTAGACAAGCGGCTGCCAAAGAGGCAATGTTTGTATGAACTAATCCAGCCAGTTGCGAGCCTTCCACCACCAGAAGAGAAGCTTGGTAAGCAGATGCTACCTCTGAAATAAACAGCATTATCGAGTATCAGTGATAGTGTAATTAGAAAAGCTATGTATTATTCATTTAAAATTAAATATTTATTTTGTCGAAAAATTATATTTACTTTTAACAAATAACGTATCCAATAATTAAGCAAAGTAAATAAAATTATCAAAATCCAAAATATAATTCGTGATATAAATTGTAATTGTTTGATTTATTATTTACATTTAATTTATATTTAAGTATTAAACATAAAAATGTATTATTTTATCCAATCATCATAAATAACCGATAGTAGATATAATAATTTTCTATTTTATCTTGAACAGGTACTCTTCTAATCTATCGATCGATTAAAATTTTTCCACGAAAAGATGTATACAGGATAATCACAATTTATGTATTTATAAAATTAAAGATGTACTAACAATCACTTTCTATTAAATTAAGAGTTTCAATTAACAAAGGTAGTGTGTTTCTAAAAAAAATCTGTAATGGAAACAAATATGACTTACATTATGCATAATTAACACAATATCTAACTTTTAAAAAATTAAATCTCACCTGTGACTGTCTTTATGATGACTTCTTGTTCTCGTCCGGCTATCTCCAAAGTTCCTTTGTATACGCGACCGAAAGTACCCTCCTGCACGAGAGTACGGCAGTATAACGCCGATCTCGATACTGCGAGTGCTCTGGCCTTCTCGCACGGATCGGTCGACTAAAAATCAATGATACATATTCCCTAAAGAAATGTCAATTTAAGGACAAAAAAATTTGAAAAAAAAAAAAGATATTATAGACGTATGCAGAAATGCCATAAATTTATGAACGGCTGAATAAAAATTGAAGCGCCAGTAATAATAATGCGAAGAGGAAAAAATTGTTTGTTTTTCCAGGAGAAAATTGCAAAAGACAAAATGATAAAAATTCAACTGTCTACTCTCGATAAGAAATAACGTAAACTACGCGATTATTTATATATTAGTAGTTAACAACCCGAGTTCGGCTGTCGTTTAAAACCTCAATTGCGCGCGGACGCGCCTGCATAATTCATAACTGCCGAAAAAAAAAAAAAAAAAAAAAAAAAAAAAACAGCTCATCAGGCGGGGATTCATTAAAAAGGCATTTGTTGTGTGTAAGGTGGCGCCGACGAGACCTCGCGCGGGTCCTCCGGGGACGCGCAGGGAAGAATCTTCTCTCCTCCCCCTTTCTCGAGGGGTCGTTACGACGTCACCGTGCGCGCGGCCCTCTTTGTTCGCCAGGCGGATTTCCATCGGAGCCGACGTAAAACGCGCGAAAGCTACGCGGCGCGCGGGAGGGGGTGACTATTCATTAATTTCAATTTTCCGGAGTTTTGCCTTCGGCCCCCACCACAGTTGGACGTACGCACACATGACGCGCGCGCCCACGCATATAGACGGAAACGAGTCGCGAACGGAAGGACGGGGACGGAGACACGGCCGGCGAAAGCTGAAGGGAGATATAAAAAAAAAAAAGGAAGAGAGGAAAGGAGAAGAACGGGAACGGAAAAACCAGTTCGAAACACGTGATGCGTTCAATGCGACCGCGCCGTGAAATTACCGGGCGATATATTGGATTCGAGAAAGGGAGGTGCGCGACGGCGGCGGCAATTCAAATGGACGGTAACGCCGTTCCGGGGGTTGACTCCGGGGAGAATGGAGGGGGAGGGGAGTTGGTCCGGAGTGGTCTCGGAAATTATTTACGAAATTTCCGGATAGCGCGGGATGCTCGGTGAAAATGCAAACACCGCGGCTAATTCCGCGGCTTATCTGGGGGTCTGTGATTATTGCAGAGGCGAATTGTGTCGGCGCGTCTGGCAAACCGTTGTTTTCGCGCGGAGAACGAGCCCGGCGAGCCCGAACGCGGACGAATCGCGATTCGTCGATCTCTTGGTTTCCCTCGCGGTTTTATATTTTCTTCTTTTTTTTTCTCTCTCTCTCTCCCCCCCCCCCCCTCCTACGACTCGGTGCCCGTGTATATGCGCTCGCGCGTGTGCTTTTTTTCGTTTTCCCGATGAAAATGTGATGAGCGAAGTGGAAATTGCCAAGCGGGGACCGCCCGACGCGTTGGAGGTGCGAATGGAATTCGCTCTGTGTGTGTGTGTGTGTGTGTGTTTTACGTAACGAAGCCATAAATATAAATTAGATTAGGATTAAGAATTAAAGCTTCGTACAAATGTAATTTTTTGTCCGGTGAGTGTTACGCTAAATGATTGTACGACCGTTGCATCGAGCAAAAAATTAATGAATAACGGCAGAGTTTCGAGAAGTAGCTCGATACACAAGCACAATTAAACCGATTAAGTTGTTAACAATTCGCGTTGTAGAATTAAAAACAAAGCCCGTGACTTGTTCAATTTCGTAATCGCTCGTTACTTATTTATCGAACAGCGGGGAAAATAATGGAAGATGCGTTTGGCTGCGGGTGACCGAACCGATATTTTTCGTGCCATCTAGTAATGGATATTACTTTGCTATTTACATTACAGGATCAGAATCATAGTATCGATCGTGCGGCGCCAAGGGCAGAGCGTTTTTAGCTCATCCTGGGCGAAGCAGCAATTTGATTTATTTACTGAAAGGCTTTCGTCAAACATCACGTTCGTTCGTTCGCTCATTCGTTCGTTCATTCGTCCGTTCGTTCATTCGACCCGCTGAAGGCGCTCTAAAAGCTTCGTTTTCAGACTACCACGCTCGACATGCCCAGAGCACTTTTAATTCGACCCCGCCGATTTAATAATACGGTTTTCCGTCTCCCTCGATTAAAGCGGCGCGGCGCCTCAACACGATGGTACAAAACTCCGCCGCTATGAGAATTAATTAAATCGAAGAATCAGCCCTTTTTTTTTTACGTAGCTCTGCGTAACTAATGTAATACGATATGTGAGCAAGTAATTGATAATCACACCGTCAATTGCCGGCCTGCACTTTTATAACTTTTATTACCGTCTTGAATAATTATACATTTTCAACTTGTTGAAATTTATTGCTGACATGATCTCGCTTCGGGCGATTTATCAGGTATTAGACTCTCGTTTTTTTTTTCCTCAAACTTTCGCGTTCAGTAACAACTTAGCTGTTAAGAGCAGAAAAAAAGATGACTTCAAATATAAAGCTCTTTTAGAAATTAGTGAAGATATACTTTTTTTCATTTGTACGTACATCTCGTTTTACGTTACTTTTCAAAACATTTTAACTCGACAGTCAACAAATTTTTTTCGCCGAAAAACAACAAAGGAGAGTTTGACTTCTTAGGATTAATTTTTCTATTAGCAAACACCCTGCCGCGTTATCTCGGTCGCGATCGTTGCAACCGAAGGATGCTTGCGACTTTTACGAGGAAAAAAAGAAGCCCGGGTATTGGTGTCCCCAGGCAGACCATGTGGAAAATGTCGGGTCGTCAGGCCATTCCGCCATTTCGCTGCGCCCGGCTTCTCCCGCGCGGAAATCCACGGCAACAGATCCGAAGGAGGGTAGGGGAATCGTGTGTTTGTCCTCGTGCCGAAGATCGTTTCCTCCGATAGACAGCGTCAGGTAATGGCTTCCCCAGCAATGGGGATCTCAAGCGTATCGTTTTACAGGGTGGGGTATAAGACGCTGTCGCTGGATTACGTCAGTCGGTCGGTCGGTCCGTGGAGGCGCCCTTGGGATGGCGGCGGAGGACACGAAGAGGGTAGAAGGGTCTTCACGGAGGTTCATGGCTACATCAATCGGTGTACGCGCGTACGTGCCCGACGTACGTACGTGAACGTGAACCGTTAAGTATGGTGTGCGCGTCCTGAGGTTGCGTCTGTGTGCACGTTCATAGGGTCGGTTGCGTTCGAGACGGAGCGTCGCGTCAGAGGGTTCGGCCACATACGCGCGTATACCCGGTAAATTGATCCAAGATCAAAGCCGAAACAATCACAGGACCCACTTTCAACCTCCTCTGCGCCCTCCCTTTCCCTCCCTCCCTCTCTCTCTCTCTCTCTCTCTCTCTCTCTCTCTCTCTCTCTCTCCATTTTCCCTCTCCCTCTTCCTTTCGACGCACCCCGCGTCTGAGGAGAACGAGAGTGTGGCGTCAACGTCGGAGGCTGTTGTGTGCGTGCGTAACTCCCGCCGATGCATTCTCTCTCTCTCTCTCGCGCGCGGGCGCGCGCACCCGACAAAGTGCAGGTGGGGAGGGTATCCACAACCCGTTTCTTTTTCCCGGGGAAAATTAATGCAAAACGCTTGTTTCAACGAGAATAACGCGAGCCGCCGCGCCACTCAACGCGACCTCATATTTATTCGACACTTTTGCGTGACCCCTCGCTCCGCTCTTTGACTGCGCGCTTTGCAGGAAAAGATACTCTTCGGAGGATAACGAGTAATAGCGGCGGGTAATAGCGCGTGCTTCAAAATGGTAGTTAAAACGAGCGAACCGTGACACGCGGCGATTGCGTGTGCCGGTTATTGAAATCGACCTTTACCACTTGCGTTTGCTCGTAAATTCCGCTGTATGTATAAATGCCACGTTACGCGCGAAAGTTACAAATGAATCGCTTTGTCTTCCATAAAGATAATCCTATAAATTATCTACTAATTTTTTCAGCAAAGCCTAATAATGTGGACACATTTTTGCTCTTAATTAAATAGAAAATTGTTTTATATACTGTAAAAGTAATAAATTCCCGAAAAGACTTTGGATATTTAATATAATAACGAAAATCTTTTCGTACTTTTTTCATTCTCATTTCAATACATTTTAATACATTTTAATCACTTGAATTTTAATCAAAGTAACAGGTCATATTCGCAGGCATAAAAAAGCAAAATTTAATATTGATAAAATCAAGTTCGAAATAACTGGCTGGCAAATATTTTTTACCACGTTAAAAGCCTCTAATTTTATCGAAAAGAATTATATCGCACTTCTTTAAGAAATGGGTTCAACGAAGCGCTCGATGCGTCAAACAGTTCTCTTGAATGTGAACTCAAAGGCATCAAAGACGCGATCAGTAGTTGTCAAAGCAACGGCAGAAGCAAGCAAAGAGAGGGGGAAAAAAGAGAAAGAGGGAGAAAAATATTCCTGCCGCTCGAAATCGCAAAAAATCGACCAGCAATGCCTGTAAAAGACGGAAGTAAAAGCGAAAAAGGCACCGCGCGCGTAGACCTTTTCCTGTACGTCTCGGGGTCGGGAGGGATGAGAGTTGTAAGTCGGCGGGGTTAGAATCGCTGAATAAAGAGCGGAAGGGTTGGAAAGGTTTGGGGCGCTAAAGTTGTCCGTGGAAAGCGGCTCGCTCGGCCGCAAACTCGATAAAGTTGCGAGGAGCGGCACTCGTTGTGTATACGCGGGACGAGACGAGACGAGACGGGATGCAGGATGAGACAGGAGGAGGAGCCGTCTCGCGCTGCTTCCGCTTCCGGTAGTCGATGGCAGACGCGGAGTTCGCGATAGTGAAGTGGAAGGAACGACCGGGAGAAAATCGGATTTCCTGATGTGCTATACGAGTTTCGCGTTCGTCGTCGAATCTGTTTCACGGACTGTTTCGTCGCGATTAGAAAAATCACGAAGCGCGAGTTCGCGCGAAAAGAAGCAATAAATAATAATTTGAATGTCTACCGAAAGCAGAGTATCTATCGTGCACGATAAAATTGGATTATTCAAGTTACATTTTTGCGATCTGTTATTAATTAAAGATGTTGCTTAAGAACTAAATCTTTAATTAATACTCCGACGGAACTCGTTTGAATTTTCATTTATTCAAAGAATATCGATATTCTGATGACATCGATAGAAAAAGGAAATTAGTTTTAAATTAATTCAGAAGAGCGCCTTTGAAATTAAAATCTAGATCTGACACGTAACGATGTGTGTCAAGCAGCGTTAAGAGAAAACGAGATAAAAGTATACAAACATAAAATGATAAAACTTTGATACTCTGTGTTTATTTTAAGACTTCGAAACTGACAACATCGTTTTACTGTTCGCCAAATTGTGCCGACGCATACCTGGCTAAGATGTGTCACATGGCTCGCCGCGTAGTAACTAGCTCTGGAACCGCATGGCCTTGCGTACAGCGGCTCCAGGTCGGCGATGGTGGCGTAACTTCCGGAATTTGCACTTCCGGGTCGTGGGTCGACCCTAACTAAAACGGAACTTCTGGCCAGGCCGCCAGTGTCAGCCGCGGAGTAACTGCAGCAGGGCAGAGTTTTCCTGAAAGGACGAAAGGATTTCTGTAACGGCGCGATTGTAACACTCGGGTTAATTATCGTTACAATGGTGCGAGACGCGCACTGCCCCGTGAAAGCGGGAGCTCGAGTAATTGTCACGAAGCTCCGGATTCCACCCGCCGCAGCTAGACGATTTCGCTGAAACAAATTTTAACACGCTGCGCAAAGTCTCGCCTGCAAATCCGGGGAATCCGCCGTCAATTTTGAACGCCAACGAGAGAATTATTGTAGTCGATGGTTCTAGCTAATGACGCTTTTTCTTATTATAACATCCATAAAAATTAATTATCTTCCCTAACATGTTATGTCAACCATTGGCGAACAACTATTTGAGTTTTAAGTCCATTGGAGGAATTACTCCATTAAAAAAAATATCACGTCAAGAGATTTACGGGCTGTCTCCGCTTCTTGATCCATCGTGCCAACGTTGCAGTTCACTTCATCAGGGCGAGAAGCAACCCGATACTGAGTTGCTCCTCTAAAGGACTTCCTTTATATACGCTGCTCAAGGGATAGGAGGGAGGGGGATGAGGTTTCAGCTCAAAGAAAGCACAAGTACAGGTGGGGGAAGCTCCTAGGATTATGATGGAGGTAATGATCTTTTTTTTTTTTCCAAGATTGACCGACCGATCAATTTTCGACACTTCGGAGAATGATCTTTTATATTCTACTTGTGTTATGCTCATCATTTCTGTTTAAATTAACCGAATGTCAAAATTCTCAGTAAATCTTTTTACAAATTCAATGAAATTTTAATATTCGTAATAAAAATTAAAATGAATTAAAGTAATCCCTTAAAAACTTTTCTATATACGCTTTTGTTAAATAATGCATCGTTGAATGTCATATATTTCATATGTGTTTCAAAAACACTTATAAGGCTTCATTGTTATAGGATCAGGAAATCTACATCGTAACCGCTAATTTAACTGCTTTAATTTCGCCTAGGGATCACCGCATAATAGGCTCTTTTAGCAAGCTTTTCCCCGGGGAGGCCACTCAGGCAGCACAATATGTCGAGATAATCGCAATTCAAATTACAACATCGTTTATGAGATAGACGGTCACTTTATGAAGTCCGGCGTATATACACTTCACCCAGCAAAAGATAGAAAGAGCATAAGTGGGAAGAACGGTGCATTATCATATTTCAGTGTACTCCATTCCGCGCCCCTTTACAATAACCCTCAACGAGGAATTATCTTCGACAAGAAGTTCCTCGAGTACTCATTCTCTATCTCTAGGAGGATTTACATCTCGTCCCGGATAAGCTCCCGAAAAGCTTTAAATGATCTCCTCCCCCCCCCCTCTCTCTCTCTCTGTCTCTTTCGTACCGTCAACGATTCCTTTGCGAGAAAGGCAATTAAATTTTAATTCAATATGTGTAACATATTGTATATTTTATATCTATTATTAATTTATTCTATTCTGTGTTGCTGACTTAAAACCTTTTACTATTCATGCTCACATTAACTTGTCCGTTCTTAGTTTTTTTTTCAAGTCTAACGTGAGTTTAATATTAAAAATAAATACAATAATCTTAGTATTTCTACATAAACAAGAACATTTACATCAATAAAAATAGAATGCAGACTTGGATATTCAATTAGCAGCAGAAAATAATTATCAGTCGTGATATTAAAATAAGGACAATGTTTGCAGGAATACAGGAGAAAAGGAGAAGGAAAGAGGAAAAGGACGACGGAATGACGACTGAAAAATATCAGCCAGAAATAGAAGAGGATATTTTTGGAGATTTATTGGCCATTTCGTGCATGTAAATCTGCCGCCGAACGTATTCGCTAAAAAGACGAACGACGGAAAAACGCGTACAGCCATCGATTTCAAATATCCCCCGTTCGCTCGTTCGTGACCGTTTATTTTTACGCGACCCTTACGGAAATGTTTCGCGGCCAGATCGACTTCCGACGAATCCGTCTGTGCCGGCGAAAGCGAGCCCTCGCCGGGAACAGAAACGTTAAAGTGTCGTTCGGAATGTAATATCACTTTTGTAACTCGCGAGCAAGTATTTGCCCTGAAATTTCCATAGATTGAGAATTTATAGCGAAACTGACGATCGATACGCCCGCCGCAATATTATCACCACAAAGCGCGTCTAACCTTCGATACGAGCTGATAAGCTACAAGAGAAAACGATGTACGCGCGAATATCCTGAACATCATTATACGTTATATGTGGGTACCTTGAACCTGTATACGGTATTTTAGCTTGAATAACATTTTTTCACGAATGAACGAATCGATGAACGAATCCTTGTTGTTAGAACAAGAAAAAAACAAATGTACGTATAGAAATACGGAAAAGCCAATCGAGTCAATACCAAAAGAGAAAAATAAACATCTCGTCGGGGAGAGGGGGGGGGGGGAGGGTCGAAAAGTTGGAAGACTGCAGCAAAGGAGTTTGCGCGAGTGGCGTAACTCCTGAGAAAACTTTTCGTTGCTTGCCGAATCTCGAAGGCGCCTTTCGTACATCGTGCAGCTCGATGCGGCAAGAAGGGCTTACGAGAGACGGGGGAGAGGGGGGGGGAGGGTTCCGGGTGGCCGTGCTCGCTCGAGCGTACGGATGTAAAATCTGCAGTTTTATCCGCCGCCGGGGATGTACGTGGAACGCGATGGAGGCAAGGAGAAGGGGAGGAGGAGAGACAGAGAGAGAGAGAGAGAGAGAGAGAGAGAGAGAGAAAGAGAGAGAGAGAGAGAGAGAACAGGAGAGAGAAAGAGAAAATCAGAGAAAGCGAAGATCCATCGTTTCTCCGCGTGTTATCAGGGTGGAGAGGCCGCCTCAAAAGAGCTAATATATCCCGGGAGAGACAATTGGCCTACGTCGGGAGGAGCGCGAAAGAGAAGAGCGAAAGATGATATAAAATGAGGGTGCGTCCCTCCCCTGGGATCTTCCTTATAAAGGCCACTTTGCCATGCGATAAATATTTGATGTCTTCCGATGCGAGATCACATTGTTACGGACGATCGCGTTCGATCGCATTCGCGTCACGCACCGGCCAATTGCGTGTTGTTTGTTCGAGCGAACATCTGTTGCTTTCTTTTTCGTATGCTACTACGGTCAGTGCCACGGTGGGATATTGATTTCAATTCCGCGACAGATCGCCATGTAATATTTCAATCTCGCGTAAAATAACGCTGGAGTTAACGTAACACATCTCCCGTACATTGCACTCTCGCGTGGCGCCCGATCCGAACGAGAAACAAATTTCTTTTATCCTATAAAACCAATTATAATTTTATTTAGTATTTAAATTTATATACGCAATCGTACTAAATTCTCTATTCTTGGCGAGCCCCGTTTATTCACTCAGTAGATGAATCTTTTTCAGGAAATGCACCACTCGGGGTAAATAGAAGTCTCCAGAAATGAAGTGGACCTTGTTTTTAGAGTAAACTCAATATTTTTTTCCATCAATTTTAACAGATAAATCCTATCACTGATAATAAGGAACATATTTATTGTGTAAAATTAAAAGTACGTGCACATTGTGTTACTTTTACACTTTTTTTTCAGTTATTCTAATAATTTAACACTTTACTTCAATTAACACAACAGCAATATGTTAAAGTAACAAGCAAATATGTTAAATTTTAACATAAAAACTTTAACCAGGATATTTTTTAACAAGAAAAACACAAAATTTTTTACTGAGTATTAGCAGAAGAGACTGCAATAAGTATTTCGTATAAATATGAAGTAAATATGTAACAATACTGGCAAACTTCGTAGAAAGAGTAAATTCCCCTCTTTATCATTTAACGAGAAAAATTCGCAACGGAGAACATCAAAAGAGTTAATAAATATCCGAGTAAAAGACAATTCTCCCTCTTTGAGACAAACAATAAGGCAAGGGAAAGGGAGTGGCAGTAAAGTGAAGCAAGAGTAGCTTTGTTTCTACCCTAACTCCCTGGCAGTAGATATGGTTTCTATCTCGGTAAGTTCTTCGGTTATGCACCTCGAAATAGAGGCACTGGAATGGAACACTCGATGTGCTAAAGTATAAAATAATTACAGTGAAAGTAACGATCGAACTTTAAGGGCAGGATAGAAGTTTTCGCATAATATTCAACGTTAATGAGGGGAATGGCGCTAAAACGCGATTCACTTCTCGTTTAACGAGAAAAATTCATGACGAGGATTTGCAGGGGTCTCAATATATTCGGGCAAAGACAATTGGCTCCAGTCGAGAAGAAAACGAAAGGTAATCCTATTAAAGGATAAAAAAAGGATTTTAAATACTTTAACGCGACAAGAAATTAAAAACAGGAATAAAAGTTATTCTCTTTTCGTAATAAAAATCGTAACGGAAATTTACGCTACAAGCAAAAATAGGAAAAAGATCATTATGCACTTCAAATAAAACGGAGTAAAAAAGCAAAGAAAAAAAAACAAACAAACTATTCTTCATGATTAATAATAATCGGTTGAATAATAACAATTTTGAGAAAATTCGAATGCGTTATTAATTCGCGAAAATGTTGCAGTTGAGTAGACTCGGGATATTCAAAATTGTGCACGTACGCGGGGTGAAGGGCGACCAACGAGCAAAAAGGAGAACATGAGAATATGGGAAGGGTGGTAAAAGCGGATCTTTCTCGACCCCTAACATCCTCCTTACATTCTCTCCCGCAGAAGTCCCCGGATACGGGAAAAGGGGGTGCGCATAGCTATGCAATAAAATGTCGGCTGCCGTGCCAAGCGGCCGACGGATCACCGGCGGCTTATTGAAAGGATATTTCATTCGGACGAGTTCCTCCTATCCAGCTTATCCACGCGAATTTCCCGCGGGGGTGCGGGAAATCTTTCTGTCGCTCCCCCTTCGTCCTCGTCTCCCCTCGGACCGATCTTGCGGTCGCGGCGCCGAACGCGTCCCTTTCTCTCTCTCTCCATGTTCGACAGAAAATTCTCGCGCCCGCGATACTACTTTTTTTCGCTTGGGCGATTCGACGAAAATGAGAACGCGGCGGTGGTACGTGGAAAAGTCGCGTTTACGCGCGCGTCTTACGTAATGAAAATCTTTTCCCCGGGCGTTTATTTTTGTGCGCGACCAAGCACGATCCTTAGAAACGCGAATTTAATAAGCGGCAGAAACGAGAAGCCGGATGGCGTCTATCCGCGTTATACTCCCGCGACGCTTTCTTCCTTGCCGCGGATACGTCGTTCGGAAAAACCACGTTTTCTACCGGTAACAACGCGGTGTTCTTGTGAATTTCATTACTATATCTTGTTACTCGTTTTGCCACCGCGCTTTTTAATAACGCGCGCTTTGTTAATTCTAACGGGGTAAAGATTAAGGGCGAGGAATTTACAGGATAGAGTCTGCCAAGCCATTCACCACTCTCGCTCGCACCTCAAAAATCTCTTGCAAAAATTCTTGGGCTTCCTTATTTTTCATCTAGACAATCTAAAATGGACAGAACGGGAGATGAGGGTGCAAGGTAGCGTTGAATAGCGCGGCATACTGTTACATTCTCCTTAACTGTTGTCTATCTAAATATAAATGTCGCGTTTGATAAAGTTTCACTCACTGCGATTCTTGAACGCGTGCCTTGCTGTTGCGGATGTACAGCGCGCTGGCCACACTGCCCACGACCAAAACTAAGGCGCAAGCACAGGTAGCGGCGACGTAGAGGGCACCGGCGCCATTCATGAGCGGATCGGGCTCCAAGCGCACCGAGTCGTTGCTAGGAGGAGTCTCGACACCTGTAAATACAAGGTAGTTCATCACCACTTAGAAATCCCATGTGTATTTTCTTTTTTATGCAATCTTATTGAAAAGTAAAAGAACGAGATACCGAATTCGTTAAAAATATTTCAATTATTTGTAATTGTAAAGCGAATCAATTTAACACGAAATCGATTTCATTTTTTTCCGAAAGCGAAAAATTTCCCGGCGTGTTGAACATTGACTGAAGCGCACCGCGGGCTTCAAATCTTCCAAAAAAATACTCATTAAACAACAACATAAACGACGTCGATATGTATTGTAATTTAATTTGATTTTAATTCTATTTAATTTTCAATTTTTAAAAAAATTAACACGCAACGCGCGTATCCCCCTTCACATTTTATTCGACAGTTTTACTTTTTACTCGTATTCGAGCTGCAAAGCTCGCATAACCATTATAGTATCGGCAATCCATTTTATCAATTGGAGCATTTCCACTCGAACCACGTGCTCGAGATCCGAATCTATCGGAAGGTCCTTCGATATCGGATCGGACCATTGTTTATACCGTATCGCTATCGAACCGGGTAGGAATCTCGACGAGCTATAGAAAGGTGCTCAAAAAGATCTCACTTTGATGGCGAATTGTTACCGCAAACCACGAATTTTCCGGCAAGTACAATACCGCTATCGCGATTTCGTTACGATCTACTTTTATCTCGCGTAGCGAACGCGCCACAGCGGGCTTACGTTTCACGTATACTAACCGTCCCCATAGTTCACATCATTATATTCTTCGTTGCACGCGTCTATTACACGCCTAAACTACAAATGGCATAATAAATCTTTTTCTAAATCTGACACATCTCATTTTACATCTCAGATCCCAGACTTTATTTCGCTCGCTAAAATTTGCAGAATATTTTTCCAAATCACTCCCTTATTACTATTAGGATTTCGCGGGTTGCACTGTGAATTTTACAATTTTCGCGGAAATGTTACTTTATTAAAATACACGTCTCATAAGAAATCTCGGACGAATTAGTCAAACTCAGTTGGCGTTTCTCCCGCTTCTCGCGGAGAAAGTCTGAAACGACGAGTTTGCCGAGACTTTTCTTTCGCTGCGTCGCGCGTTTACATTTTCCCGCCGGTACCTCGCTTTTTGATATTTCTTTTCTCTCTATCCTTTCGTACGCGCGTTGCGAGAAGAAAAGACTCGGGTCGAACCGGGCAACGCCTTGTCGTCTCTTATAAAGGTAAATAACGTGGCCTAGACGGCGGAACTTTAGCGCAAGAGGGCTCAAAAGCTTTCAAGAACCGAGCACGTCAACCCCGACTAGGATATGCCGAGGAAAGGGACGCATCCTTTCGGAGCGTCATGATAAAATTAAGTAAACTCCATCAACTCTTAACTCATCCCCGAGATTATAGCGTCGTATAATCCCTAAATGCATTCCTTCATCGGCATCGCCCGCCTGAAATCCAAAACAACTCTTCATTCTCGGGTAACTTGTAACTCCTTACGGCGCACCATAAGCGAGCAGGATCGCCATTATCACATTCTGTTTCTCTCCTCGTCTACAACTCACGGCTAAGTAATTATTTCTTATACACAGGACATCACATATCATACGTTTCTACGCAAATTCTCATCTACTTTTTCACCTTTTCAATTTAATGGATACTTCAATTGTGCGAATCTTTACTTGAGATTCGTTAAAGTCCCTCAGTCTCTTTCGTTTGATACCAAAAAAATATATGGAACATATGGAAAAGAGTATCTCCCGGCAAATGTTGATGCAGAATTTCAATTACAATCTTTCACGGATTAAAGCTAAATTCCTGTTGAAGTTTTAATAAAAAGACACTTATGCTTTTTCTCTGTATATTTGTTTGAAAGCCGGAGCTTTTTGTTACAGAGCAATCTCATCCGAGTAAGTAACATCAACGTTGGTTGCGAGAATAAAAAAAAAATGCTACGACGTACTCTCTCTGAAATGTTCGTTAAGCTTCAGGTCGTAGTGTATTAAAAATACGCATTGCTTGCGGCGCGACGTGAGAATTCACCTCGCAGATTAAGACCTGACATAATACACAGTCGTCGCGAAATTATTTTTTTCTATTAACGAAGAAAGTAAGAGAAGCAAAACCGTTAAAATTAAATTTATAATCCATTGATGCTGATTTATTATTATACAAACTGTCGCTATACTTTTCCGAGAAATATAGCCTGTCTTTTTGCACAACATTATAATTATTATAATTGTGTATAACAGCCTGCAAATTTTTATATATTTCAGCTTTTGATTCTAATTCCGTCCTTATACGGCTGAAGAACATCACTTTGTGTTTTTACATGTGTTTTTTCGGCCTTTCTTGTACTTTTCAATTACCTACAATTTAATAAAAACGTTTGATATTTATACGTTTAAGTAATCATGCAACAAATATTCGTTTCAATTTGGATTTTATTTATCCCGCTATTGTCACTGCCGTTTCACGTTTTCATGAAAATTGTAAACGCAATTTTCTAATAAATACGTTACTGTAATAAACTATCATGTCTAATTTCTTTTCTCTTTCCTCTTGCTCATTTCCTCATTTCATAAAGGAAGGGGAAACAGGCTTCTTGCCTTTGCGAAGATAACGTAAACCAAGCGGGTTGCGTGATAGCCGAAGTAGAGCATCGCGAACACGAGTTACGAAGACGAACAAGACGAGAAGGAGTTTGCTCGAGCGCGATGAGACGTGCGCGGAAAACAGCAGGAAGAAAAAGTTAAATAAATCGTAGTCTTCGGCGTTGTGCTGCAGCTTCTCAGGGGCGAAACTCGCATCGCTTCCTTTGCCCGGAGTCCTTCCATCTTCCTAAAACGTTCCTCTCACACGCTACGACGCATCCAAAATACAAACAAGTATCTTTTGAGAGATTTCTACAATTTCCGTGTTAGAATTATATAACTGCATTAGATTTCGTTAGGTTTTTTTTTTTCCGTAAATAAAATGTATTACTACATTTTCTGATCACACGATATACCTACAGTTTTGTTTCACAAACTTACAATTTGTAATCTATGATGTAACTGTCGCGCGTTCTAGTTTTACTGTCTACATTAAAAAATGTTTTGCACAAGTTAATTAAAATCAGTCGCTTAAAAATTAAATAGCGCCCAACATCGTCTTCATTTCGATGCTTCGAAGCTGTGTACCGTAACAAGGAAGATCGATCGTATCGCTCGCAGCACTCGAACAACAGTGAAGCACCGATCGACGTAACGTAACGCGAGCGGCGCGCGCGCTCCCGAAACTTCGGGACTTAATAGCGACTGCGGAGTCAGGAAGGCGTGTTAAGAGCGACTGCGTATCTCAATTAAATCCGGCCGAGCTATGCTATCTGCTACCATCAAACAGACCTTAACCGAGATTTACGGAGGCCCGGAATTAAGTCTCCGGAGGATTAACAGGATGACCCTCCACGAATCGCGTTCCCTCATTCGCCGCGAGCTCTGTGGACTTTAGAAACAAATTTGGTCATGCTGAGAGGCTTACGTAAATCACGGAATTACGTCTCTTGTGCGCCGCGCTCTGATATGCCCTTACTCTTTATTGCGCAGAGTTTTTTAAAAAAATTTCAATATCGATTCGTAGAAAAAGAATAATTTGCGCGTTCGTACGTTGAATATTTGAAATCCATGATCCAGGATCCGTGAGGTAAAATTTTTTACTGGCGTCACTATCGCCTGAAATATTTTTTTCGAAACTTTCCACGTAGTACGCGCGCACGCTTGCAAAACTTGCAAAAATACTCGATAATTCAAAACGTCAACATTTCTCGAACATATTTGAGATGTAAAATAATTTGAATATTTGAAAACAACATAAAAATCTGAAAAAAAAAAATATACAGAACGGATACGTGGAAACGATACACGTCCACATCGTCGTTCCAGTACGTAAAAAAAAATTATTGATACCGCGCTCTCAACGCATCGAAATTGCGTCGAAAATTGAAAACGGCAGATGCCTAAAGTAACTGATACATCGAAGCTCAAGAATCTGTGTAAAACCATTGAATCTTTTCTTTTTAATTTGACAGCGAATGTCCAATATATAGAATTGTGCGCGAACGTCGGGTATAAGGACCTCCATACAGAGAATTCGATTATTTTCGAGTGATCTCGAGACGCTCTCAGATTGCAGCAGGACCTCTCGAGCTCGAAACGATCGCCGAAGGACTCGTCAGTGCCCCGGCTAGTAGCTTTGGCGACGCGGGAAGAAACGAACGGGGGGGGAGAAGAAGCAAATTCGACAAAGCGGGAAATCTGCTCTTCAGGACGCGACTAAGGTCCTCACCGCGGAGGCGCTTACTTATTTTCGTCCTTCTTCCTGCCTTTCCGCGTACCTCTGTCCACTTACTTCGTTTTTCTACGCGGCCGACCCCTCTTGATCTTCGGCCAGGGTGTGGGATCCTCTGCCTTCTCTTCTCTTTCATTAAATACACCGACCCCCGGCGAGATTCAATTTTACTCGGCGGATTGCTTTTTGTTGTACCGTCGCCCGCTTCGGTAACCGGATCCGGATCTCTGCGCTTCTTTCTCTCTCTCTCTCTTTCTCCTTTGCCCTTTCCTCTTCTTATTTTTATCTCTTTTTGCATTGTCGCAGCCATTCCCAGTATCGCCAGGTCGTTTTCTGTATATCGCGTAAACGCATATATTTCCCAGTACGAGCAATATTCAGTTACTTTGGCGTATAGTGGCTCGAAAACGAAGATTTGCTAAGTTTTACGATAATTGTGTGCGCAATATACAATTTGTACATGCACACTGTCAAGCAAGAGTATATAACGATATAAAATTAATTTTAAAAATTATTTAGCCGCCCCTCCCCACGCCCCAGTTCTAACAGAATTGCTTTTCGAGAAAATAAAACGTAAAAAATTTTCATTTTTTAAAATGCGCTTCTTTCACATCTTTTTGTCCGACGAAATCCAGCTCATCTGTTTTTTATCGGAAATCAATATTAATTTTCTTCTCATTTTAAAAAAGAAAACAAAAGCAACAAAAAATAGTGCGTCACGGTTCTAATTTAGTTTCGCGCGGTACTTTTATTTACCGGAATTCCTGCATGCAAAATTCGCTTTAATTATACAAAATCTGTATGGGATATTGGCGAACTATAACGACGCGAGAGAAACGAAAATCGGGGCCACAGATTACATTCATTGTTGCTGCGTGGCTTGTTTTTTCAGAAAACATACGTTTTCGAGGTTTGCGGAGTCGAGAGAACCGCCCGTGAAGTACCATGAGTACAAGCTTACGAGCACCCTTGTCGGAAGTGGCGCGGAAATTACGTTTGTACCATCGCCCCCGAATCCGTTATTTCCATTTCTCCCGCATAACGTAAACTAAACATATATATACGGGCGTATGTGTGTGTGTGTGTGTGTGTGTGTGTGTGTATATATATATATATATATATATATATATATATATAATTTCATTATTTAAACATAATTACTTAAATGACCGTACTCTGCGTTGCATTTATAATATGACGGCGTTTATTTAGGAGGAGGATCCGAAAATCGAGGTATTTATTTCGCGTTAATTGCCGTTTGCTAAATTAATCCTTTGAAATTGTAATCAATGTTACTCCCCGAAATTAATAAAAAGCTTATTAAACATTTAATATATTACATCTATCACCGCGGAGCAGCATTTGACAGCTATTCCTCGAATAATATTCCGCCCGCCGTATCGACGTGATTAACTCTGCAGCTGCTTTGTTTTGCACTCCAAAAACTGCAATTGTTATTCTTTTCAACGCGTTTATAAACGTTTTAACATCACGACGTCAAAGTTATCAGTTCGGAGCAGGGTTCATAAATCGCGTGGATAAATTGAGTTTGCACGTGACGCGAAATGAATGCGCGTTTCTGTTTTAATCGCGACCGCGTCGAAACTGTCTCGCCCGTAACGAAGATATTCAGCCGGGCTCGCGAACGTGCTAATTAAATCCGAGATTACGTAAACGAAATAATTATCAACGGACTGCAATGGCGTTAAAGGACGTTTCAGAGCGAAACGTTTTGCACCGTAGGACATGCAGCGAGTATGTTATATAGATTACAAAGCTTAAATAGTATTACCCTTTGAAATGCATCTTTATATAATGCATTGTAGATCAATATCGCCATTGAAAATAACAAGGCGCAGAAATTCACGTACCAACGTGATATTGTAACCATTAATTAACGTGTTTCATGAATTATTAAAAAATTTACTTAATTTATATAATTTTGCATATTGCATGACAACAAAATTTATTGATTAATTAAGGGGGTGTGGGTGTTACGACTGTGAAATAAATATGAATCTGAAAGGGCGAGGAAGGGAGAAAGAGAATCGAATAAACATTCAGAATTGAAGAGAAAATTACAATTTTAATTACGCCGGTAAAACGCCACTAAGCGGAAGAGTTAAATAATTCACACTTTAGCATTTTCATATTTTAAGTGAGACAAACAGCGCGCGTCGCCATGACTTTTTCATGGATTTCTGAATAAAACAAGCGGAAGAAGAAAACGCTGCGCGTTCCTTCCAACAGGAATGGGGGGGGGGGCAAAAAAATTGAAATCTAGGATCCGGATCTGGTTGTCGGGGTTAATGCGCGGCTGCCATGAGAAACGCGCGGGATTTTCAGGCCCGCGCTGAATTCCACGCGCGGGAATAAACGAAATAAGGGAATATCGCTCATGTACAGGAATAATAAAGGCTCGATTAGCCCCCTTGTCGACATTTATTCAAAATTAGCATAGCACGATTTCTCGTGCAAGGGGGCACGCATATAATCGCCGCGTCACGCGCTCCTCCCCCGATATAGTTAACAGACGGACGTCCAGCACGCATACCCTTACCTTTTAGGCAGATCTTGTTCCTCTTGAAGACCAAGACGGTGTCGTTGTACCTAGTGCCGGGCGGCGCCGTGACATTCAATCTAAGCGCCAGAGGAATCTCGGCGCTAACGATACCCGAACACGGTAATCTGATCCTGAAGACCTGCAGGGCGACCGGTATCTCGCCCCTGGCGGACACGTTCACCTTCGGCGGCAGTAGCGCCCTCATCCCAGAAGACGGTCCGCCCGGTACGCCCACCACGTCGTAGTCCAGCTCCATCGAGTACGGTAGCTGCGAAAAAGAGGGACGCACCTTCTGAAACAACTTGTCGCACCGTGGGTAATTCTTAAAACGCGGGCAAATTCTCGAAGGAACTTCGTTTCACGCTCTCGTGCCTCAAACGCTGCGAGCCTCCCTTTCTCGCGCCGTCCGATATTTCGTATTATCCGGGAAAGTATTCCGGTTATCGTCCACCGGACGATATGCCGGCACGTAATAAAAATAGCGCGGCGGGCGCCCATAACTCATGAAAATGCCAGACTCTGCGGTCCCTTCTCGCATACGATTGCGCATATTAACGTTATAGATATGTGAATATATATCGCCGCCGTATCGGCCGGCATGCGATATTTCACGTTAAATCCCGCGCGTCGGTCTATTCCGTATTTACTGCCGCCTATCTCGCAACTTTCGAGCCCCGAGTCGGACTTGTAAGGCCGGCACCGCCGCCGCCGCCGCGGCAGGCAGTCCGCGATCCTGGAAGGCACGACTGTGCACCGCCACCAACCCCCCCCCCCCCCACCCGTCGTCCCGTCATTCGAGATTGGTCCCGGTGTGGGACGGAGGGAGGGGTGAGGGGAAGAGAGAGGACGGGACGGCGACTAGTGTGCTGAGGCACGCCACAAGTTTTACGAGGTGGCATAAATAATCTGGTTAGTGCTTCGTGATGCGGTGTCAACGGAAAGGCGGCTCCACCCTCCCGCGAGCACGCCGCGCCGCTGGCACCCCGGTAATCGTCGTAATCGTCGCGCCGGGGGGTCGCGGTGGCGTGACACCTGCCTATCGTACCCCCGTGGCGTACTCGAAATCTCGCGTACCTTTCTCTCTTTTTCTTCTCTGTTTCTCTCTCTCTCTCTCTCTTACTCACTGGACATTTTTTTTCTCTATCCTACGTAAATCGCGCGCGCGCACGCGGACATCGTGAGCGAGACGAATGGACCGTGCACGCGTGTCACGACATTATTCCCCGTGGAATATCCGTGCATAGGATACCGTATATCTTTCTCTTTCTCTCTCTTTCTCTCTCTCTCTCTCTCCCTTCCCCCTCGCTGCCGTTTATATCAAGGCCCTCGAACAGCTCTTAGATCATTCCGCGGACACATACACTCGAGCCTTTCCCTTTAATTACAGAAAGTGGTTCAGTTACGGTGGACGATTTATTTTGATTCAAGGATTGCACGCGGGTATCACGCGAGTGATTATTCACAGTCGTTGACGTCGCGATGGAAAGAGATCGCGCGGGAGTTATGACTTCGAGCTACACACTTCCTCACAACAGGATCTATTACTGTAATTTAATTACAGTCTGGTATTTTGTCGCGTACAAACGCGAACGGCCAATCCGTGAATTCGTCTTGACGTAATGAATTTGATAACTTTTCTTTGTCGAATCGATCGAGATGCATACGACGGCGAAAGGGAGGGGAACGGTTAAAGCTCCCTGGAAAGGAGAGACAAATAACGAATGGCATTTCCGATTTTCTTCAGCGAGCACGCGAGCTTTTTTTCATAGCAAACGCGCGCTCACCCGGGCATTCGTTCTAATTGACGGTAACTTAATGACGATGCGGTTGAATCGAGGACGCGCTGTCGAGGGTGGTTTCGAGACGGGACGCCGCCGTTTGCCTCGTAATCGCTTCTCGAGGGCGGCGATGACGTGACATCTATCCGTCGCGTACGAGCTGCCAGGGATAAAACGTGTTTTCACCGTTCTACCTACACGACGGGTAGTAATTGACAGAAGTGCCTCGTTCACTCGTCGAAAAGCCACCCTTTTCTTTCACTCTGCGCGCCTGCTCTTCGCCCTTTTCTCCCACGATAAATCAACTGCGTCCGGACTAAAACGCGTTCACTCGTCTATCGGAATTGCTCGCCGAAACTCTCATCCGGTCGAGAGAAACGGTCGATATCTCTAAACAAATCTTGATTGATTTGTGGCGCGCTGCAAAATGTATTTTATGACGCGGGACAAGAGTTATGGCGACGCGAGAGTAAAATTCCAGCAGAAAGCGCCAGTACCATCAATTGCCAACGATATTCGTGGAAATAATCGCACAATCGGTATTTAATTTAATTACAGGAGAAATATATTTCTTTTGTTACAATAACGGATTACGTCGGTTGACAAAACAGCCGCGAGGAAAGAAACAACACAGAGCTCGTTCTTTGTCAACTGAACATGCAAATTCTCTTTGAAGGGAATTTTAATCCGCGCCGTATCGATTGAATTTGACATCGTCACAGACTCGCGTCTGTAGCGTTACGTGTTTTTTGACGAAAATTCGCAGACTAAATCGCAGATTTCGATCCTCTCCATTCGGTAGCGTTCGAAAGAGAGAGAGAGAGAGAGAGAGAGAGAAAGCAAGAAAAAGAGAGCGGCAGAATGGCGTAGGGTAAGATTCGAGTGATTTCCTGCGCAGCTGTAAGCGTTTGCTTAATATCCAGTCTCGGATTCCCGTAATAGCGTAAAAATGTTTACCCAAGAGGCGTCTGCTCCCTGTTCGTCCTCCTGCGCGCCCCTCTCGAATCCAGAGAGAACAAAATCATGGGCGTCGACATGATATCTTTCCGAAGGATGAGGCACATGAGAAAACTTTTCTTAGGCGACGAAGAGAGAGCTTAGGAACTTTTCCACTTATATTTATCAATTAAAGCGACAACTATAGGCAATATTAACTTTCAACGTGTTGCATTTAGTGGCCCCAATTTCCCTACTTTCTCATTAAAACAACTTCGCGGGATTCGACAGCGCCCTTCGGCATACTTTTAATGAGTTTATCAGGTAGTTTGCATTCCTAAAGCTAGCTTCAGACTTCCTAAGGCTAACAAGTTTCTCCGTTGAATTTTTCACGCGGGCTTGATTCTCCGCGTCTGAAATAGTGCGGGAGGATGCAACGTGATGTCCCGCCGTACTTTTTCGCGAGGAATCGCGTGAATTGCGATCCGTCAACCTTCTTCCGTCTATCTTTTTCGCGTGTCTCTCGTACACGGGGAATTGTACGCGAGAGCGCACGTGCGGGGCGCGTTTCTCTGTGTACCGAGAGCAAACTTCGATTCTCGAAGAGACGACGAGACGAAGCGACCGACGCGTACCACCGCCATTGTTGCTGTCGATGAAAAGGAAGTCGTATAACACGAGGGAATCCTATCGTCCGACACCAGGAAGGAAACGCCCGTGGCTTTTAAAGGGACCGGGGATGGTTTCCCCATCTCTCCCCGCGCGCCCTCGATTTATACCGAAATTATGCCGCGATTTTGTATTATCGGACACACAGCACCGGGAGAGAATATTAAAGGACGAAAGCGGGGCTCTGATTTATCCCGGAATTATTCCCGGTTCGTATTATTCGCGTCCTTGTGTTATTCCAGTGAGCGAGCCCGCCGGTTGATTCGGCTGGATGCGCGTGAGCGATGAAAAATGTGCGGCCATGCGAAAAGTACGATGATAAACGCGGCATGAAGCGTACAGAAAAGGGTCAACGCCGCCGATCGCGGCTTCAGTGATTAATCGTGGCGCCAGGATTTTCGAGATAGGTTTCAATATCGCGGATCACTCGAGCGTACGACGTTGCGAGCACTAATAAGTTTAGACATGATATTTCTTATCGATTCCCTGACACGCGTTACTACGGTTTTTGTGTGAAAGATATATACAATTTACAGCGATCGTTAAACGCCTCCGTTGCTCGTGCGACGTGATGATAAATAAGCGAACTGAAATAAAAATTTCAACAAGTGCAAAATACTTTTGTACATTTTATGCGTTAAAAAAAGAAAAATCAACCTTTTATTCATTTCGGACAAGTGTATGAATCGGAATATAAATCACTTCAGATTATAATATATTAAAAGTGTTTAAAGCAGTGTACTGTTGTTAAAAAGCGTTTATTTTTTGACCGTATCGAAAATTCGCTCGATTGAGCCGTTTCGTTATTTTGGAGAGTAACAACATTACTTTCATTATCATATAGTAACAGATTCTCCGGGTAGCGAATATTATTTTTAAATGGGGAGAAAACACGTTAAGCAAATATTACCGAAACGTAGTTACGCCAAATACGTTTCCGCGTAACCAAAAGTACACGGTCCCAACCGATATCCATCGGTGCATAAGCCACGAAATTAGTCACGTGTCGCTAAGCACTCGAAGCAACGATCGTGTAATTTTTATGGGAATTTTCCGATGGATCTTTTACACGATTGAACCCGTACGGTTTTACGCTGTATCGGGTGGTCGATTAAAACAGCGCGTTTTCGAGTCGTTTCCCACATATACCTGCTCTCATTTTAAATTTAAATGTAGGAGAGTAGCAGAATTCTTCGTTAATCATGCAGTTCTAAATTATAAATTGAAATCTCGTTCGCTCGAAACAATGGCGACAATTTTCATGCGTATGAAAGCTAACCAAATCGCAAATCTTATAAGATCGCAATCATAAATATAATATATTAATAAGATATAATTTTTTAAAAACAATAAAAATCTATTTTGAATGAATAATAACGATATATTTGCCTTTAAATAAGTTGTAAAAAAGAATATTATAAACAAACGTGATTTACATTTAATTAATCTTTCTACAAAATATCTGTAAACAAGTGGAAAAATAAAATCGAGGAAAAAAGAAGAGTATTGTGTATAACAGTTGACGATGCCTTACGAGATTCCTCCTATGGTTTCCCTCTTGCTTTCAACGTGCAATAACGAAATGCCATTGGTCTTTTTGCGTGTTCACCCTCCGTATCGCCGTTGAAAACCCTCGCAACTTGAACTGAGATGGACGAAAGTTTCGAGTTTACGCTTTGATTCGGTTTCCTTTTCTTTGACCGATGGCCTTTAACCACAAGAAATTAAATCGGAGTCTCTTTGACAGAAACGGCATAGGGGACTTCGCGGTATGTCGAGAATTTCTCAATAGGTAACGTTTAGACAAATCTCCAAATGGCTTTTAGAAGCAATGTCAAGATGCGATTCGTACTTTTGCTCTCATGAGACGAATGAAATAAAAGTCTAGTATAGCTACACGGTCACACAGAGATCGGTCACAAAATTAAAAAATTGAAAAACTTCTAAAAGAAGTGAAATGTCCCCGTCAATTTCTTATTATCGATTTTACGTACAATGTATAATAAGATTTTAAACAGTTTTATTAATTAATTAGACGTAAAAAAAAATAACGCTGTGCACTTAAATGCGGATGGAATTAAATTTTTCGAAAGAAAGCTAAACGAAAGGCAACCGAGGCTGGCGGGCACCGTCGAGTATCGCGTGCACGTGAACGAAAACCCCTTAACATCCCTCTCGGCATCTACTCGCGCGCGCTCTTTGGAGGCACGCAAAGGACGCTTAGTCTCACCATAATATCTCAATCGCATATATACATGACATATATATATATATATATATATATATACCCGCCGCTAATGCTCTTATACGTAGATAGACTGGTTCGCCCGAGAGGCGAAGTGAGGCGGTGCCACTTCCTTTTGGACAGCGTTTATACGAAGGCGTCTTAATGCCACTTCCGACGACACGATGAATTAATCACCCTCGTTCCAGTGGCGCCTTTGACCGCCCCTCCCTTACATAGACGCTTCGTAGGCAAATGAATTAACAACAAGGTAGAACGAGCGAAGAAACCTCCTTCGCGGAAACCGTTAACGTTTACGTACCGGCAGGTGTAATGGCACCGTCAGTAACATGAGATTAATTAAAGATAACAGGCATAAGGGACATGTATATACAAAACTTGATTGATACTCCTGCTACGAATAAATGGATATTATCCCGAGTCCGAGGAAATACGGTAAAATGCGGGAACGATCCATAGTTAGAAAAAATTTGAACTAAGGATTCTTACAACGCATCTAATATTTCTCTACAAAACCTCTATTTTAGATTTAAAGACTGTAATCTGTAATTCACGATCTCCCTCAATATCGTTTAGACACGGAGAGGCTTTTTATTTCAATAAAATTCCGTGTCCTTTATATATCCGCTTAACTTTGCCAAAAGATTATCTCCGTATTAATCTTCGGAATTATGCTACCGCGACGTAAATGACAACTTAACGAGCGGTTTTAACGCTTTAATAATTAGCCCGACTGTACTACCGCGAAGAGAACAAGAACTGCCGTACAAAGGGTGCAAGTGAAGCAAGGGCTGTTTGCACCCTCGGTGTTAACGCAATATACTCGCTTTAGGGCGCGACGCACTTAGCATGTGTACACGAGCGTTGCCCGTCTGCGGGCTGTCTGTCCACGTGCATCCATTTTCCCTTATAAGCTCGCTGTTGGTGCCTACGGCGAGTGCTCCCCTTACTTCACTTTTCTCCGTTAATGATACGTGCTTTTTGTACTTAGCTAACTAAATTAAATTATATGCTTGTTGCTAGAACTAATGACGTTGCTGGAAATAAATACAGCTACATTTAATTAATGCTCGTGTGACTTCAGGACACATTTATCCAATATTTCTAATAAGGTTATATTAATTTAAAACCAATAGTATTACGCTTTTACTCATTATTTCTATTTCTTCTTTCTTTCTCTCTCTCTCTCTCTCTCTCTCTCTCTCTTTCTCTTTCTCCTTCTTGTAATATACTTTATATAAACATTAAATGCGTTATGTACGATTATGATTTTGACATTGCCGTCGAGCTGTACATATCACCGTGCTCGCCGGTCCCTTATTCATTTTCTTGAGCTTCATATTCCCAGGCATCACTTGTCTTCGTTATCTCCATGAAATATGGAATCTCTTGCCTCTATAACGTGCCGTCTGCTTCCATACTCCTTTACTTTCGCTACCTATCCATTTTCCCCTCCCAGCGCGGTCATACACGTTACTCTTTATTTCTTAATTTTAACGGAGTATTTTACGCGGGGGTGTTTTATACGTACGTAGTATCCTTTCTGCACGTTATCCGACTTGCATTAAAGACAATGAGGAGTATCATTCATGAGGATAACAAAGGGAACAGCTACGGTAATGATAACGTAATAAAAACGGAGAATGCACATGCGCGCGCGTGCGTATAAAATACAAATTTATATCTCGAGCAACGTAATGGTTCAGAATAATGACTACTTGCTGATAATCAAAAAACTCTTTAGACCGAATTGAAATAAATGGATAAATGAGTGAACAATTTTTTGATCCAATCCTCATTCTACGCTATTATTCTGCACTTAATAAGTGCGCAGACGGACTAATGTTTCGACAAGAAATAATACGTTTTATCCCTTTTGTCTGGAGGTTCTTATTTTGTCCACTTTGTAAAATTCGTTCGGTAACGCTCGGGGGACGCTCGCCAGCGCAATATTCCGGTGCTCTTCCGGTGGAGTTAACCACGTAGAGCTCGACGACAGGGTCAAATCGCACGAGACTAATTTTATTACGCGGAAGTCCAGTTAATTGGCGCCAGGAGCGTATAAATTGCAGCGGCTTGGCGACACTCGCTCGCACCGGCCGGCCGACCGTCGAGACGTGGGGCAGTTTATCCCTAATGCGAAAACATTGCCTTCCCCTCGGCACTCACGTAGCGAGGGACCCGGTCACGTAAAGGATTGCCGGAATTCCCGCAGGAATCTCGTGCGACGTCTATCCTCGTGCTTACTCGGAACTCGTCCGGTCCTCCACGCCGATATTGGACGTTCGTAATCTTTTAATCCCGCGGACGGCTTACAGCCGAACGGATCAAAAAAGAAATACCGTCGGCCACGGCCGTAGACGTAACGACCTTTTAAATCTGCGCGACGGAAATCTCAACGGAGATCGAGGCGCGGCTTAACGGGCGCGGTTACCGCTCGGACGCTGAACTTCGCGTGAACAGCGGCTCGTAGCGAAGTTCTAACCAAATCCGATGGCCCTCCGCGGAAGTCTGCGAGCGATTAGAAGTCGAAGTTGGAGAACAGGTTACTATCGCACGCGCGCGTATAAGGCTCCTATTATTTCGCTCACGGCGATTGTACCTCCATTTGTGACGTGATGCATTTACAGATTAAGGGGAGAGGTCGCGTGAATTAAATTATTCAATGCTGTTGACGCTTTAACGATAGACAGCAGTTGCAAAATTAGGCTAATTATAACATTACTTTCACAATAAAGTACTATTTTATACATGCAAGAAATAGTAGATAAATTTTTTTAGTAAAGACGATGATTGAAATAGATCATTTTTTGTCTCTCTCCAAATATAAACCTTTTTACTTTCCGAAACTGATTCCAACTCTCAGAAAATTCAAACCAGTTGGAAAGTTTTAAAATTAGCATATAAAGCTATGAAATATGTTAGTACTGTGAGTTATTATTGTTAAGCTTTACGAACGTGTCAATTTATTTTCTTGCTAGTAAATCAAAATAATGCTCTCATCTCTAATAGCCAACAAATAAACAACAAATTAAAGCCAAAATTAGCCTTCAAAATCAGCACAGCTCAAAAATATATCGTTTTTACCTTTTCACTCCATATTTTACCTATCGTCCTTTGTAGACAATTGATATATAATAATAATACACATTTTAAATTATAGTAGAAAGCTCCTTGCACAATTTAACGTAAAATGATACAAAATTAAAAAAAAATTGTTAATAATATCATAGACAATAATAATTATTAGATAACATTGCTAGACATTTGTATGCACAGAGGATTTTGTTATTTTTTTCCTTTTCCTTTCTTTATTGGTGAACGTTTTAGCCCCTTCTCCGCGACCTCTAAAGCTATATTCTCGACTCCAATATATTCCATTATGCGCTGTTTACACGGCAGACGCTTCTGTAAGGAAATGAAAACGCTCTCGTGCACGATAATGGAAATCTGAACCGCACGGAGAAATTAGTTTCTTTGACGGGTAAAAGCGGCTGTGCTGCCGATCGATGTCCAGATTCTGCGAATTATTTTCCCAAATTTGCATTCGCCTTATCACTGAAATAAACTTTCTGATATGTTCTAACTACCCCCATGACCGTAAGCTCATTATTACATGTACGTACAACCCCTCTAATATTTTATGTGTATTTAAGCTGGAAAGCCCTAATTATATCAAAGCCCGTAATTCAATATATTCGGTAAAACTATTTCACGATGTAATTACGTTTTCCGACATATCGCGAATCGATTGCCATTCTCGGCAACGTGGTGATTAAGACTAACACGAGGCGGAAAGATCCGCCTACTCGATCTTAACATTGACTTAAGACTCCACTTATTTCGAGCGCCGGTTTCTCTCAACTCATGATGGCAAGCTCGAGGAGGCTCATCGAGAAGCACAATTCGGCGAGCCGTTTATCCTCGCTCACATCCGCAACGCGACGCGGGGGGCGAGGGAGGAGATTGGAATGACTGAAGTCCTGATGAAGGGTGGATGAGGTACAACGTGGAGAGGGGGCACCGACGGAGGAAGGGGATGGATGAGGGGTCGAGGGTACGTAGGGCAATTTTCGCGTAATTCGATGGGGCGTGATCGTCATAGCAACCCCCGGTACCCCCGGTCCACCCTCCCTGGAAGCTGCAGCCTGTTCAAACAAGCCTCAAACTCCATACTAGGCTCGCATCCATTCTCTCTCACTCTCGCTCCTTTCCGCTTTGCCTTTCCCGCCCCCCCCCCTCCCTCCCCTCGTCTCGCGCCCTCGCGTTTTCTCGCCCGGCATCTCTTTCTCTCTTCCCTCGTTATCCGTCTCTCTGCGGTTCTCGCGCATATCGCATCCCGTCTTTCATTTCGCCCGTCCCTTCCCCCCACCCCTCTTTCGCGGAGGCGCTCCCTCAAGTCAAATCCGCGAACGGTACTCCGGGATTTCAACAGTCGCGATAACTACCTGGATTTCTCCCGTACTACAGGCAGTGACGGTTCAATCGTTTCATTGTAATTACTTGCTCGTTAGTGTTGCGCGCCGCCCTACACGGAACGTTGCCGCGCGAGTTGGTTAGCAACAATAACACGGCGGAGTCCTCATCTCCGTATGTTTCGCGACGACGACGGGTGTGCGGGAGTCCCGAGAGCTCGAAGCCCGTCATTTATAGTTTATGGCCCTACGACCGGCAGAGAAACCTCCGCCACGCGGGCTTTCTGACGTGCCATAATACGTCCGACCGTGAGCCTCGCTCGCGGCCACGGCTGCAATGCGAATTACTGCGTCGCCGAGAGTAGTCTGCGTGCAACGGGATTCGTATCATCGTTCATCTCTGTACCGAGCGTAATTCGTAAAGCGCTATATACGAGCTGCCGCAAAATGCCGCCTCTGACACGACGAATTTACGAGACATTACGATCTTTTTTTTTTTTTTTTGTATATATATAAGTATGTATATCCAGATAAAAAAATGTCAGAATTGAGAGAGAAAGTATGTCCTTCTTTTTTTACTTTGTTCGCTCCCTATCATTTCTCACGCGTGGATGGCAACTCGCCAGGAGACGTTAGGTTTTTATAACAATTTCATATGATTAATGTTAGAGTGAATCTAGGACTCTTATTGTGTCCGCCGCAGAGAGAGAGAGAGAGAGAGAGGGACGTAAATCCGTCTCTCACGTGTGACAGCACTGACGAGGCTATCTACACGCGGTAATTTCTATGTAAATTGAATGCAGAGAATACGTCTCGTCATTTGCGAAATGTTTTAAATTAAGCGCACTATAAATGAGAAAAGTTCACTGCAAAATTAACGGCGCCGGGCATTATTTCCGTATGTAAATACTCGGCGTGCTCGAAAATTGCGTTTCTAATTCTCGTCATTTGCGCGTCCATAGCTTCTCATTATCGATACCACCGCAACGTGCATTCGCGTCCGCCGATCGAATCGAATTCCACGGAATTCCGCGCGGACAAATATTTCATACTCGGCGATCATATAACGGGTCGCTCTAGTGTGCCTATCGGGACTGAAAAAAAAACAGCAACAAGGGAGCGAGGGAGAGAGAAGCGCGCGCAAAAAAAAGAGAGCTTACTAACGAGATGCCGTAGCTTCATCTCGTGGCGAAATCAAGCTTCCATTACCCACTCCATAGGGGAAGTAACTAGCGAGCAACACAGAGCTTGTAGATTGCTCACCGAAGTATTATAATTTGTAACTTGATTTGTAACTATTTACCATTCCTTTATTTATCCGTTTTCAGTGCGCGAAAATACACATTAATCGAAACATTTCGTGAAACACATGTGTCTCCATCAACGTGACAAACTATCTATTTACGCGTAAATGTAATGAAATTATCAAAATGATATCTATTGTCATTTAAACATGCGTCCGTTCAATAGATACATTGAATATTGAGAATTAGATTATTTTGCTATATATTAGAACAACTATATTTTGTTTTAATTCAATAAACTTTGCTTGCTTCGATACCAAAGATGTACCGCACTTGCTAAATATTGTATTCATTGACATAAAATTATTAAACTACAGTTGCAAAATAAATTGTACATGCCATTCTCATATATACACAGGCGTTTTCTTTATATCACAAAACGCTTCAACGCAACATCCCCCATTCCGTAGTATTAGAACGCGTCGGACTTCGGAGAGTGAGGTGCGGCACACAGGATTAAATTCTTCCCGCGCAACCGACGATCTTTTCACTATCTCGTCCCCCCTCCGTTATCCCCTGCGGCTAGATGACCGAAAAATGTTTGCGTGCGAAACACGTAGTGTTTCGGAACGAAAGAGAGATGGTATCGGAAGAGAAGCGGGAGAAAGAAAAAGAATTAAAGGAGTTAACGAAGCACGCCCGCGTATTTCGAGATCGCGTCACCGGAAAAAAAAAAGGTAGACAGGAATAAAGGGAGGGAGAGGGGGAGGGGGGGGAGGAGAGAAAAGAAGGGGAGAAGGAAAGGCATGTACAGATATATAAATTACTGCAAGCTACTCGCCGGTATTGCGAGCCACGCTTAATTATAAAACCGATAAATTCATCCCGTGGGACACGGGACAGACGTCTGGAATCCCGAGGTTGATAAACGAGCCCCTGATCCCGACCTCCTACTTTACACGAGCATCTACTGGCCCGCGTCCTCGTGCAGTTCGCTTAAGTCGCGCCCCCTCGTCGTTCATCCCTCGTCTCGCACGCGCTTACGCCTCGATGGACTCGCGTCATTGAGTCCCCGGAATCTGGACGACCGTGTAATTAGATCCTTGGCCTCCGCAGACCTAACGGTAATTACATTTACGTTACCTGCGAGGATACGCCGTTACGATACGCCCGTCAGGGGACGTCTCCCGTGGGATCACGTGCGCAAACCACCTCGCATATTGTCCGCCTCGAATCAAATTTTCATATCGAGTTTGCACGTACGCGGTAATAACTTGTCCATTTCGCAAGCACCCTTGCGGCAGCCGATTTGTTACTGGACTGTCTGCGCAGTAATTACCTTATTATCATGTGACATGGATGTTCACATTCTTCACGAAATATCATTCTTAAAGAACCGTATCAATTTTTAAAAAATTAATAATATGCGCATTGATCCAACAATTATTTCTGGAAATCAATAAAATTGCTTGTAAAGTTTCATGGAAAAGGTATTTCACGTACTCGCAGTACCTGTTTAAATTATTTTTTTCTAGAACTCATAAACCGTACTCGCACGGAAAGTCTTCAGTATCTGTCTGTTTTGAATAAAAGTGTCATTATGTAAACGAAGAGCGATACCTCGGACACTTCAGAGCATTCGCCTTATGTCGCATTAAAAGCGAGGACCCCTCGTAGTTTTAATCGTCGTTAATCGAACGAGGGCAGCGGCAGGTATGGACGTAATATTCCATCGATTCTCAAGTACCTCGCCCACCGATGAAAGGCGGATGCTCGCTCAATTTGGCGCGGTTCCAAAGCGGACAGATGTCCGTAATTCTCGGTTTGATAAACGAGCGCTTGATCCCCAAGTTTCCTATAAAGCAGAAGGCGCCTTTTTGAGGCGGGTGCCTTTAGGCGGATCTCTCATACTTTGCCTTTAACGCATCCCCTACATATTGCCCCGTATATACGCTTTACATTTTATTTTATTTCAAGAATAAGAACAGCAGTGCGAAAAAATGAATCGACGTCTCAACAATATCGTAAGCTGATACCTGAGAGAAATGGCCTAAACTTCTTTTCCACTTTATATTCTAACAATAGTAATAAATTCTTAATGGATCTCCATGATAGTTTTCGAACGAGCAGCTTTGAACAAATTATAAATATCCAAATAAGGAGAATTGATAATGTATTCATAGCGTGCATTTACCACAGAGGTAAAGCAACAGAAATATAATGACTGATTGTTATCGCGAATGATTCTACGCCACTGCCATAATACGGGGACGATTTTATCTTCTACCCTTAACCGCTCTGACGATTATTGAAGCACTTAGATCGTTTGCTCCCCACCGAGATATTAATTCTCAAGGGGTTTAGTCAATTCCTTTTCTCGGGTAGTCGCTCTCCGGAATCTCCATGGCTGGGTGGTGGTCCACGACAAGGGAATGATTCGATCTGCCGGGTGTCGCCACAGTGACGGAGACCTTTCACGTACGTATAGACATGGATGTACAAACACACACACAGACGCACACATGCACACAGTACGGTGTAGCTAGCGTGGCCTTCTACCGAAGTTTGCGAACTATGAGTGAACCTATCGCAAGGACAAATTTCCTCATCTAACTTTCTCCGAGTAGATGAGATGATCGCTCAATGCCAGCGGCACTGACGCTACTATCTTCACTATAGCCCAGCCCGTTCATCCCCTTCCTTCCACTACCTACTGGGAAAATTAATGACGGAATCCAAGAGTTTTCTATAGGCAACTTTTACCGTTCGAATCCTCGGGGCCGTCGGGGTAGAACAAATTCGCCGAGGGTGAAGACGAGAGAGGCGCGGGGAGGCAACGGCGACAATGGGTTTCGACGCTGTTCGACGCGAGGATGGACGCCGTTATCGTGTTTTCATTCGACGGAGGGGGGGGGGGGTGCTCCCGCGCTTAAATTGGTAGCGCGCGTTTCACGTGTGGCGAACGATGCAGCAGCGTGGATCTTTTGTCGATGAACATCGCCGCTGAAGCGATAACGATGATTTATGCGCTAAAATTCTTTTGGCGGCGCGTTTCGACTAAATGCCGGGGATAATCAACTAGCAGGATGAGAAGTTTACCTCTTATGCTCGCTCAACAATTAAAAACCGATTCGTTATTACAAAGCAGATATGATGCTCCAGTATAAAAAAAATGTTGAAGAAAATCTTCCAATTACGTTGAATAATACCGTTCCCTGTCGCGTCTGATGAGCCTAATGAGTCGAAACTTCAATGTCTCCGGGGAATGTCTCAAAATCGCTTTAATGGCCGAGCTCATCACTCTCGAGGGACGGTATTCGAGGCTGCTCTTCGATGACGCGTGATTTCCTCTCCCTCTCGCGCGCTGATCGCTTCACCTTATTTATCCATTCGCCGCCGCCGCGACGCGCATCCCCCATTACGAACTTTCCGCACGACATCGCGTTCCGGGCGCTCCACCGTCATTGAAAAGTCTTATTCTCGCAGGAATTAACGAGTTTCCCGAAGAATCGCGCGGAATTACGTTGCCGCGCGTCGCGCCGAGCCCGCGCGACGCCGTTGTCGTCGTTGTCGTAGCCGTTGTTGCCGACACCGACGGCGGGTGCATGCAATTCTACAAGTTGGAATTGAATCTACTCCGAAGAGAAAAGGGGAGGGCAGATTCGATCCTCTCGCGGAAAATGCCTCGCAATGGCGCCGGGGAAATGGGGCTCTTGACGCGACGAATGAAATTATTAAAACGTCAACGCCATGTATATTTGACGATGAAAGCCGTTACCAGCGTCGCCGGAGAGCGCGAGGGAGAAAATTAATACATACGCGTCATTTGGCTTACCTCCTTATTTGCGCTGGCAACCTCCACTGCTGGAGTTCTTTCCCACAAATGCGCCCCGTGAATACAGCCGCATTCAGTTTGGATTCGCCATTTATATCACGTCAAAAAGAGAGATAAACGTTTGAATTACGTCACATTCATTAAAAAAAAAAAAGAAAACAGTCATTAAAGTCCACACGTTCGAAAGGATGTTTAAACGTTATTTTGCGTATGACAAATGATTTCTCTTGGAATTCTATCAGTCGCGTAAAACATTTTTCTCCTCTTAGAACAAGCGATACCTCATCAGAGTAATTCTTTACTTATTGCAACCCGCCCCCTTCCCCCCCTCCGCGCTTCAACTTCCAGCTCTTACAAGGCTGACAATGAATACGAGATTTTTCTCCGGCATATTTCATATACACATAGCCGCCTGCGTGTATGCATAAAAACATAAGATGAAACTAGAAAAATGTTAAATAATTGCATATCAATTGCACCGATCTGCTCGCCGCGAGCTCGTACGAATGCAGGCAAGATTTCCACCGACGATTTTTATTATTTCCTATTGCAACAATGATATCGGATAACCGCCGCAGTCAAGAGAAAATATGAACGTTGTCGAATCGTGAATATCGATATCGTGCCACGGCGCGAGTACCGAATCGACCACGCAACAACTCTACTCCTCCGCTTCCGCTTCCTCCCTCCGCCGGATACGAAACTCGGAATCTCTCCACCTACGTTATCGAACAAGTGTGGGGGAGGGTGCAGCGCTGTATTATGCATTCACCCCTCCGCGGAGCCCACCACGAGCGTCGCAGTCTACCGTATACCTTAACATAATAAGGTCGTATTATGCAGTATATACAAAATTTCCAGTTTAAACGCGACCCACGTTTCGGGCCTTAACGTCTTGTTCGCGGACATTCGAGTTCCGGAACTACGCGTTCCGTTCGCAAAAGTTAAGTTGAACTCCGGGACAATTTACTAAATCGATACAATATGCGCGTCACACAAAACGGCATGAAATATTAACTCTATAATGTCAAACACACCATTATTCATTTGCAGGCGTGAATCAATGTCGATCAACCGCTCTATTAAAAATGTGTTACGATAAAAACTATTTTTCTCTTTTTCTTTCAAAAGTTATACGAGCAACGGGATACAAGTGTTGGAAAGAGGGAAATTCAGCGTGTCAAATTTAAATATAATTAATGTAGTGCGGTACAATTATGCAAGAATTTTATCGGAATAAATTAGCGGATTAAAGAATTGTGCAGTTCAATTGCAAAGACATGAAATATTAAATATTTAAAACTTGCACATTGTTTCGACAAATGGCGGCGTATGTGATAATATAATTCATTGCAAATGAATATGTTTGCCTTAATACTGGATTTTGTAAGGATTAACATATCCAACTCCGCGAGACACGTTCGTGCGTTTTAGCGGAGATCCAGTTGGATGTCTGGTGGTAAATTTTTTATCGGCTCTTGAGTAATCCCAGAGGGCGATAAACGGTCTACATCGTTTTCTCGCTTCGACAATGCAAAGCGTTACAGAGATGACCTCCGTATAAGTCTCCTTTTTTGAATATTTTATAATTTTATATCATAGACACATGCACGGATATTGCCAAACACGGTTTCTGCATTCGATAAAAAAGATACTTCGCTCTCCCGGGTATCTTTCACGTCACGGAAACATCGAACGCGTGATGCGGCGGATCTAAGAACACGTCGCGATTTTGATATAAACGAGATATTTGCCGATGCAAAATACGATACTTTGAGTTTATTAAAAGAAAATCCCATGGGGGAAAAAAAGGAAGCAAAAATAAAAATTTATAATTGTACGAGGAACACTGTTAAACTCGTAGTGTCAAATTTTACTCAATTGAATTATTTTTAACGATTTCATAAGTCGCCACTGCTCCTACCTAATGAGAAAGTTAAATTTGAAAAAAATCAAGGATCTATTAAGTAAGTATTTACTCAATATTAGTCAAATTAACTACTTTATTTAGTCAAATTGACCAAATATTGGGTAGGCGCAACGGCGACTCAATGGAAATTAACGACGAATGATTGCAAAATATCGTGATTATTGTTAAGAAAATATCATCCTTCAATTATATCGAACTCATAATCAATTGTTGTAGCGAGTCGGCTTCAGACTTGTCGAGATATTAACGGAAAATGGAAAAGCAATGTTCCATTCAATTTCGTTTATAAGGTCCACCGAATGTCTACCGAAACCACCGCGCCGCCGGCGGAACGTCACGGTGTAATCTACCATCGTTAAATCCAACACAACCGTCCCTCCGTCATTGTCTCCCGTTACACGGCCGCAAACGTGTGCGTTCTTCGACACCGAAATCTTCCGTGAATATTTCAGGAAAATTACCACCACGCGTCCGTCGCGTCGGGCGCGCTCGGGTTTCCAGCGATTACGCCGTATAATCCGCGGTGAGTGCGTTTGTCACGGCCACCGCGGCGGCGACGGGTGTCGGGTGTCCCCGTGGGTGATATTCCCCTGTTATCCGAAACACGAGGCTGTTATCCCACAGCACTTACCATACGTAAAGCGCCGCGACGGCCGGAAGAACAAGATCGGGCGGACGGACGGCGTTCGGCAGGGAAGGAGAGAGAAAGGGGGGAAGGGGGAGGGGAGGGGGGGAGGGCAAAAAGCCGGTCCCCGGATTACCAACGGAGACATTAATCACCCCCGCCGTCAGCCGGGCCGGCCGTGATCTCAGTGAATTTGCAATTAATTCGAAATTGCCGTCATCGTCGCGCCGTAAAGGCGCACGGACGCGCGTCGTTTGCGCCGCGCATACATATTCGGTGCGCACGCGACACGTACAGATATATACGCGTATTCCCGTATTCCGATGCGATGTGACGCGACGATCGCCGGTGATGAATGAGCCGCGGCTCGGATTTCATTAATTAACGGAAGTGGCCGGAATTCGATGTGGTACGTGGACGCCGTCGTTCGACAAAGCGAATGCCCGCCGAGCGAATTGCAAATTGGTATTTGGTAGTTAAGGGATATGCTTCCGGGGCGAAATACCGAATTGATTTGATTCTTGCGAGAGCTTTAAGCGAAAGCATAATTGCAACGCCATTTCGAGTCAGAAGTAGAAAGTCAACGGCGATATATTCGGCTGCAACGTCAACGTCGGTGACCAGTGCGAGAATAACCGTATTTCAAAATAAATATTCTTCAGCAATCTACATGCCTATTCAAATCGCACACTAAATCGATCGCGCAAACCGCGTCAAAGTTTTGTATCGTACGCGTTAAATCTATATAACTATAGCGATAATTTTTTTGTCAAGTGCAAAGAACGTCTACATATTGCAATATTAAAACGCTGCGTTTCAATTATATAAATGCGCCACTCCACATGATAGACCGAACGTACGCAGGTCTAATTGAAGAGAGGCCCCTGACAGATCATCAGACACGTCAACCGTGATAAGACAAGGGCGACAGATCGCGCCCCTTCGTAAGGGAGCGGCGCCGGACTCGATGTGGGCTACAGTAATATCCTTTTTTTCTTACGGAGAGTACGCCCCATCGAGTTCCCATCGGCCCCGAGAGGCCGAACGGTATTACAAGTAATTGTCGCCCTGGGGAGATCGCAGATCGACCCTATATCCACCCCAGCTCCCCAACCCGATCACGGAGCGAGATGGAACGAGGGTGCGGGTAGGTAGAAAGCAAGACGAGGGAAAAATGAGCGGCGGAAGAAACGAAAGGATGAAGGAAAAATACGATACGTAAGGAAAACACGGTACGTGGGAGAAATGGAGAGGGAGAAAAACGTATAAGCGAAATAGGAACTTGAAAGAAAGTAACACCGGATGTATGTATGAAAAAAGAAAACTCGTAGTGAAGGAAGGGACGAAGGAGAGAGAAAGAGAAAGAAAGGGACGACGAAATCGAAGAAATGCACCGCCAGACTGCGATACCCTTCTTTTCCGCGACCCTAACATGCCGTACCCCCGATATCCCGTACTCGAGGGGAGAAAAAAAGTAGCGCGGAACTTTCGCCTAACAAGTGGATGATTCACAAATCATCCCCGATTCGGCCGTGACGCCACCCCTCGCCGCTGAGAAACTTCATTTCAAGTCTATATCCTAGCTCGGAACGACCGATAACTCCCGTTTCGCTGCGGGCGACGAATTGAGAGCAATAGGAAGAACGGAAGGACAACGAGGGGAGGAGAGAAGAAATAAATAAACGCTCCAATTCGCCGTAGCGCGGCGAGCCGAGCACCTAATCGAGGGTGCTATCGCTCGGAGTTGCTTCCGCCTCCGCGTTACTTTGCGATCTCTTTTTGCCCCCCTTCGATGTCCTCTCGCCGCGTTTCCATTTTTCACCGCCGCGCTGACGCCTTCCGAGGGCAATCTTACCGATGAAACACGTTAAAAGTGAAAAATAGCGTTTCCTTCCTGTTCGCGTCGTCAACAACGAGTTCGACGACAGGGCGCGGACTTCCGTCAACATTTCGCGACCGGAATACCAGAGGGAATTATGCACGAGCGGCGGCGGTGAAGTTCCGTCGCGATACGCGATCGATCCGTCCGCTCGTAGGGAGCCACTCGATAGATGGCAACTGTCGGATAAGGCGGATAACAAAGTGTCGTCGTGACTCATCGATCGAACGGACTCGTCGTCGGTCCAGATTAGTTGGAAACGCACATCGCGATATCACACGGAGAGATCTTCCCGTCCAATCACGGGATGCAGATACGCGAAAACCGAGTGACATTGTGTGCGGTGAGTCAGAATCACGACGGATATACATATATATATATATATATGTATATAGCGTCTCCCTGATAGAGAAAAAGAAAGTTTTTGTTCCGATGATGGACCGATAAAACCAGATAACATTTAATCGAGTTGCCGCTGAATGTGCCACGAGGCATCGTATCTCGCACAAATGTGTTTGGATGGCATTTGCTATGCTTTTAGCGGGTAACAAGAAATTCCCAACGTATATCAGAGCCTCGCGAAAGCATTGTAATGTTTTGCACACGTGCGTCATCTGTATCTATCTCATTTACGAGTTTATTGATAAATCTCTTTATGGACTTTCTGGAAGAATATTTAACTCGAGATATTAGCATTCTCGGTAACGCAAGGTAGAATGCGGGCGAGAAACCTATACCTAAAGTTTCTAAAAAGTTTCAAGAAGAGAAATAAAAAAAAAGTACATGAAAGATTCTTTAAATATTTAAGAAAAAAACATTTAATAGGGCTGCAATAAAGACGGTTTTTTTTTTTAATTTCTTCCCCAAGATAATTAAAAATAATGCTTCCGCTCATTTAATAACGCAACATTTACGTACCGTTCAAACAATTTACAACTAATAAAACGCAAACCCTTTAACGGACGGCCGTCGTAGAGCCATCCGCACAAAATTAAGTGACCAATTTTCGTGCTGATTCTTCGTCGCGTTACGCACGCCGTCCTGCCATTCTTTCGCCGTCCCCGGCCGTTTCCAGCGGCGAAACTCTTTCGCCGTGTCGAAAGCGAGCAGGAGATAAGGCGGAACGACGGCCCCGTGATCACGGAAATGGCGCGATTCCGCGGTTAACGAACCTACGAATAGGTCCACGGGATAACGGGTGAAAGTGGAAGGCTGGAAAACAGCACCCTTGCGGGAGGGGGGTGAGACGGGTCTCGCCGTGGTATTCCCGCAATAAAGCGTCTACCGTAATGGTACCAGACGTATGTTATACATCTACGGGCGAGCGGATGGAAACCGTCGTCTTCACGACGATCGCGGCGCGTCCCGGCGACGCGCATCCCCGGGACTCGTAGCGCGAACATATATCGGACGCTTTTACGGACGCTCATTCTGAAAATCCCCTGGATTCAATGAATTTGCGATACGAGGTCCATCAACATGCGAATGTGGCGACGAGAGAGAACTCGTCTCGGCGTCATTTAAAGTAACTTTGCGGTCTAATAAGCGCGAGCGTAAGTAACTAACCGTAACCAAAGCGTTTTCTTCCTTTAAACATTTTATATATTTTTTAATTCATTTATTGTTAATATATATAACGATATTTTTAGGTAGCTAGTTCCTTCGTTTTATTTATTGACTTTTTACGCTAATATACGAGAGGACGTCTAATTATTCGTATTGTTAATTATTGCTTTATATTTCTGTTGTTTATTATTCAATACGCTTAGGCAGAACCATTGCAAATATCAAGTAATATGAATCGGTATCGTCTTTAATTAATTGCGTAAATAGCTTGAACGCGAAGGATAATACGATAATGTAGAGAATTGAAGCCAGTCGGCAGAATGATAATCGACTGAGAATTCGGCATGGCAATTACGATCAATCAGACGCGGCAGCAGTTGGCTACTGGTGAAACGGCGACTTCCTTGCCGCTTAACATCCGATTGATGGCGAGAGAGTCGCGACTTTTCACATTTTTCCCGCGTCCTATGCCATGTCGCGAGGGATTTTCGAGGGCGCGTTCGGTTTCCTTGGTGACCGAAGGGAGCGCAAAACCGAACGGTGTGCAGCACCCGGCTCGCTCCGCCGTCCCTTTCACGCCCAGACCATCTGTTTGTATTTCATATTGATAGAGTATTGATACAGCCCTGCACCGTCATGCCTCACCCTCTCACGAGCCGTTGCCGAGCCCCTCTTAACCCTCGGCGAACACCCTCCGGTAAACCACCGTGACGGGCCACCATCCCGCAGCGGAACGTAAACGAGGATACCGTGTGTTACCATTCCAGCCGGGTCACGTGTTTACTTTGTTCCGCATTGTTGCGTCTCGTTAATGGCCGGCGGAAACGTTTTGCTCGAACACACGGGAGGCCCCCGTTTTAACCCTCGGCTTCCCGATGGCAGTCGCGGGAATACGCGAATCGTGATTTCTTTCACAGCCGAAGATGTAAAAGAGATCTTGAAATATTCCACCTGGATGACGAAAGAAATCTTTTGTGAAGGGAACATGGTTTCCCTTTGTACATTCGCAACATGACGTATATGCGTTAAACCAGAGACCCCCCCCCCCTCCCCCGAGTCTTTTTGCTTGCCTTTTCGCTTCGAGTTGATGTCGAACGGAGGCAAGACAAGTAAACGTCACAAATCTATATTGAAATTGCACAACTCGTAGACTTGGATAGATGCTTGATTACGCTAGAGAGACGTATTCGCTGATGTGTGTATGTATACATATACGTACCGGGTGTCCCACGAGGCTCTGCCATGAAAATTCTAGGTCCGCTATGTTAGCCGGCACAGGCACGACGAAATTCATCGCGTACGTGTTGACCACCCCCTCCCGCACGTAGTACAACTCGGCCTCGAGTCCTGAAAGCAGAATAACACGGAGTGTAGATATCGATTGGGGACGATCAATTATGAAAAAGCTGTACACCGTGCTGCCGGCAAAGTTTCCCTGCGCCCTGCCCTTGCTGCCCGCCCGATGAATCGACCGATCGTGAACTACGGCACGTGCAGCCCTTCGTTATAAGTTGGGGGACATTGACCACGGTCGCGTCTTCTTTATACCGAGTATTGCAGTTGCACGGAATTCATTTCCATGGAAACTTCAGGAGTCGGAATAATTTCGCCTCCATGGAGAAAACTTCTCGTTTCACCAGCACGCGAGTCGCACAGCGACAGAATTACTGTCGGCGCTTTGATAGAGTATTGTGCGATCTCTCCCGGCTACATCCTCCTTACTACGGCATCCACGTGCTAATCTTTTTTTCGTAATCTCGACGTCATCGCAGCACGCTGCACACTTGTACGTAGCTCGTATAGAAATTTCAAGATTGAAGGATTCAAAAATAAAAAAAAAAAGAGGAGAATGAAGTGTCTGTCACGAGCGCACGCGACACGTACGTGATCCCGATGCCGGTGCGACGTGGCAGGATTCAGATCTAATACGACGATTATTATCGGCATATTTCTCATACGGCGAAATCGTATCTCGAGGACTATCTACCGCAAAATAAGCACGCGGGAGGGAGAGGGGAAGAGATTCCCGCGGGAACAGATTTATAATACGGATCCGTCGATGCCAGGCATCCTACCCCGCACCCCCCCCCCCCCGGCGGCTTACATCCTCTTTCTCAATGGATCATGATCTGGAAATTCCTCTTGGGCACTCGCACGTGTATAGTCGAGTCTCCTCCGTCTGTCCTCCTCCTGCCTATTCCCCCTTCCCCTCCAGACACGCCTCCTCTGTCGCCTCTAGCCCGAAAAATCTCGTGTAGATACATAAGAATCTGAATTTCCTCGGGCGATCAAATGCGTCATCCGTCTGCCTTCACGTATGACTACGCAATTCGATATCGCGCTCGCGAACAAGCTCCATCAGATATATACCGGTACGACGTACCGTCGCATTCAACATCGTGCTATACGGCGCGACGCTACCGCGATCGCGTTTGCTTCGCGATAAGAGCCCCCTTTTAAAGAAGCGAAATGTTCAGATCCGGAGTGTTGTACACTCGATGGAGGAGAAGCGCGTAAAACGCGAGGAAAAAGGGAAGAAAAATGAAAAGAACAGAGGCGAAGGGGAAAAGTGGAGAGGACAGAGTGTTTTACAAATCCGTGTGATAGCGACCTGCCTGTGAAAATACCCGTCGCGCGGTTTGACGAGTTAATACCGCTAAAAATTGCAAAGTTTCAATCCCCCTCGTCGTGAAACTGTTGCTCGGTATTAACACGTCTTTGGGGTTAAGCGCGATTCAGCTAAAATATATATGCGCACTTCGCAACTATTTCTGTTTAAATTTAAATTGCTACTCGGTAACTTTCGTCGAGAAATATTTGTACTGTTATTTCTATATGGTGCTGTTTTCAGACATCCTTACATAACGCATTGTACACCGGAGGCAGGAAAGTTCTAACTGTAATAGCAAATGGGAACCACTCTGACTCTAAATGGTCTGACTCTGCACAGAGTTCTACTACTGCTTTTGTACTCTCAAACTCTTTGACAGCTAAATAAGTATAATGTTTCTTAATTATTTCATGGTATCTTTATTCATACTTTTGAAAAATATATTTAAAACTATAAAATATACATTTTTTAAATCAAATCATAATGCAAATATTTTAACATAATTCAAAATTTATATCAAAGACAAAATTTGTTTGCAATATAAATATCGTTAGATAATGTAAACGTATATATATTTATTATTCATTTGCGTACACAGAAAAAAAATGTAATATAGTCAGTAACATATGTGATTACGGGCTGCCAACTACATAAAATACTCAATACAATAATATTTGCTATTAATGCAAGTACAATGTTGATACTGCAATAGCATATATTATTGTATTGAGTATTTTATGTAGTTGGCAGCCCGCAATCACATATCTTATTGAATATATTACTTTTCTTTTTCAGTGTAGATTTACGAAATCTGTCCGCGAAATGCGCGTCTGCGCAGAATAAGATCTTAATGAAATTGGAATCTCAAAATTCTTAATGGACTGTACGATCTATATTCTTGCGAGCAAAGCGTCGTGCAAGACGCGAATGCCTGCGATACGGTTTAGCGACAGCTTAGCGTTTCGTGAATATACGTATACATTGAAATCCTGGTAGTCGAAGTTTAAGGCGGCGTCAGGCGGACTCGAGGGGTAAGCGTAGTAAGAAGATTAAGTAACTTTCTACTTCGTGCCCCGGGTCTTACGGAGGAAAGACTAACACCCGGCAGAGAAACTGATAATGACAGTCGTTCGTGTATTAAGCGAAACATCCGCGAAATCGAATTAATCCCTCTGTACTTCATTTTATTATCAGACGTTAATCCGGGCTAAAGTGGAGAATCGTGTCTGACTAAGTAAACGCGTTACCACTTGCACTTTAAGACGCCCCGAAACTCGCGTCGCACAAATGTCACTGCCTGGTAATGGTATCGCGTTACGCGTATTCTGCATTTGTACGTTTTCTACTCTGAAAAAGAAATGTGTTTAATAGCGTTATCACTTTCAAAATTCTTTAATTCTGACAAAATCATCTCCCGTAATTAGACAAAGTCTAATTAGCTGAAGATATAAGAGTGATTTGTTTCACGAGTTTTCGTATTCGAACTAATAGCAGCGTGACTTTAGAAAATTTTCTGTGAACGGAAGTGCGTGCTTTATCATATAAATGCGGCACTTCAGGACGCAGACGCGCGTTGATCTCCCAACGACATCGAAATTCTCCCGTGATTCATCGTAAAAATGACGCGAACGACCTCGCTAATGGACACCCTTTTCATTACGGACGTCGGTGAACGATTAGCTCTCAGTTCCAGCCAATTAAATCGCTCGCTCGCAGCGAAATGGACGCGCCCGGCCAGCCGGAAAATCGCCAACTTCCGATGGACGAGCGAATCTTTACTATCAACTCTCTTCTCCCTTCCCACCTTCCGCGTATATAGTAACGCGTCGCGATATAGCCGAGATGCAAAGTTGCCGAGGATATTTATACGTCGGTTTATCAGTCGCAGCTATCCGGGGCCGCGTACCCGCGGGAATGCCGCACACGTAAAACGGAAACGGGTTCGGGATATAGGCGAGGGGGGCAAGAGAGCAAACAACCAGGGGAGGAGAAAAGCACGAGCGTGCCGAGAAAGGCGTATACTCTCTCTCTATTATGCGCGCGCGCTCGTATACGCTGCGTCTCCGCCGGTGAGAAAGAGCGAGAGGGGGAGACTCGGAGGTTGGTGTGTTGGAAAGCCGGGAGAAAATATTTCACAAGAAGATAAATCTTAGACGATCCCACGAGAAACGAGCACGCGCAACTAACTCAGGTGGATTAAGTTCCGCGATATCGCCCGGGGGTTTCGAGTGGGCAACAAATGGACATAATCAGGTTGTGCAGCACAGCCCGTTGCATTACGTTGCCGGGATTACGTGGGGACTGGGGCGCGCTTGTAGACGACATACACACACCCCCCCTTCCCCCGCGTGTATATATGCCTTTCCCCTCCGCAACGTAGATTTCATTTCACGGCGTCCCGCATCTTCGTTTCGACGTGCATTAAAGTTCGGGCCGGGCGAAAAGTTAGCCGCGCGCGAGAGCGAACGTGTAATTGCGACGTGCTCCGCTCTCTGCTCCACGTGGTTTCGCAGCAGCATCATATACGCCTGCAGCTTAAATTGCTACCGCTGCACCTACGAGGCCACCGAACTCTGCCATACGTGCGAGACGAGATCTAATAGTGTGTTAAATGCGTATATATTTCCCCCTGCGGAAATGCAGGAAAGAAGTCTAAAATGTTTAGCAGGACCTGAAAATAATTTTCTCGGACCATCTAAATAATTATGAAAAAGTATAATCGAGTTTGACATTCCAGCAACCATCTTAAACGTCCTACAATTATTTTCAAAAGTGCAGCTCAAATTTCTTGGATACTTCAGAATAACCGTTCTTCCCGCGTACTTGTTTCGAAATGTATATGCGCGGGCCGATTTTAAACAAGAAGCGCAACATTCCCTTCGCATTTTGCGAATTTTTAACGTTAAATATCTATCGCGCCAACTCCTCGCGCAAAAGATTCCTTTCATTCCGTTTAAAGCTGCTTGAGAAGTAAGATGTTACTCATTGCTTTCACACGCCTAACTCCGCCGGAGATATATATTCATAGAGCTGTCACGTGTCGCGTTTCTTGCGCGGCAATCTTTCCTCAGTCTTTTACATATCTTCAAGAAGTACCCCGCGTATAAAAGTTTCCTATCTTTCGAGGCATGGAAATTCCGTGAGGCGGCGGACTTGTGAACGATGTAGCGTGCAGACATGCGAGCGCGCGTGCAAATATCATTTATTTTATCTTTTATTACATAGTTTGTCCTTTCATATGATAAAATCGCGGTCGAATCCATCAAATCACGTGACGTATCTCCCACATGCAACTGCGCCGGAGATCACGGCGGGTCATAGGGCGATCTATCAATTTGCCGTCGAGAACCACGGAAGGAAGAATTTAGGAAGAAGGGCGGGCCGGTCTCTCCTGTCTTATCCCGTGGGAGACGGCTCTCCGTTGGATGAGAGCACGGGAACATGGAAGATAGTTTATGGATGCTTCTTCAGAAGTGAGGCTTCATCTACGGGTTAGGGCTTTCTGCTTTGACGGTCCTAAGTAGAATATCGTGTTTGGCATATGAACGGCTATCTTGGGTCATTAAAGCGGAGTGCGAATTCTGCTTACTGTTACTCGCGGCTGCCTCGAAGCGGAAATCTCACCGTCTCTAAGGATTACGATTATCCGGTTGAAAATTTTGATTATTGGATAATTGATGGATAATCGGTTTAGAGTTGATTAATTTTTCCTTAATTAAATACATTAGAAATACCGAAGGACATATTATTTGAAATTAAATACACACGTGTGCCACCTCGAGGCGGAAAGTCTCATTCTGGAAGCATATATCGTGCCAGGAAAATTGAATTAGCATAGGGATTGACGTTGTGTATTGCAGACTGATGCGACGCCAAATTGAATTTGAAATGAACGCGCGCGAGTAACTGCGTTTCGTATGATCCTCTGTCAATAACGTAAATGGTTTGCAAAGTTTAAATTTCAGAGATCACGCACACCGAATAGTACATACAGGGCGATGCAGAACTCGGCGAGTTTTTAAATTTTAAATAACAGATTCTCTGACGAATTTGAAATCAAGTTTTGCTTCGTGAAAAATGTCGAGAGAAATAATTATATGTCGCAATTTTTTATTTCCCATATTTCTAACTAATTGTATGTTTCAAATCGAGTTTTCATTAAAACAGAATTCACACAAAATTAAAGAATTTTAATTTCGTTCCTTATTTATCTCTCTAAATATTAATCTGCAAAAATTCTTTCCTTCTTAATTGTCTGTCACCTCGATAATACTATACAATGTACGATATCCAAATGTAAGGTAAAACAAAAGATTTGCATGTTAATTAGTAAAAGAGAAAAAATATTTAATATTAAACATTCTTCAGATTGCCGACGCGATTTTATGTGAGTGCACTTTCTAAATTTTATCTTCATACTAATTATATGATTATTGGAAATAAAAAGCGAATTAATTTGTCTCGCGTTATCTTTTTTTGCACCCCCGCGCGAAACTAACAAGTCTAATTTATTGGCGTGGGTTTCCATGTTCCAGCATATGCTTCTACGCTACCAAGTCGCGACAATCCATTAACATTGCACGCCGCGCAATTTGTATTCGCCTAACTGCCGGGCTAAGCGACGAGGAGCGCGGGATGTTCTTCAAGTGGATATTCCAGGCGCGCAGGATGGAAGACGCGCGAGGGTTCGATCAGGGTCAGGAGCCAAGGTAAACACATTAAGGATACAACATCCTGCAGGAAACACATCCTCCGCCGATAGGGGGAGAGGGGGGGCGGAAGAACTCTCCGCCTGCGTCGTCGCATGGCTGACTACAACGGAAATTCGAACGTCTCGCGAATCGCCGGAGATGGAAAAAGTCGCGTTGGGTCCGGTATCCCCTGGAAACTAATCTCCTGCCTCGCTCGGATCTTGTTTCCCCCGATCGCCGTTTCCACTCGTTTACCCCTTCGTCAGTAACGAACGCGCGCGCGCGCGTTCCTATCCATCGTGTCCCGCATGAGTGTTTCGGATACTCGGCTCTCACCCCTCGTTTAACTTTGCCGATTTTATCGCGTTTAGATATGTGATTTTTTTTGAATGCGTGTTATTTCGCGTGACATTTCGCCAAAAGATTGATCGTCGTAACATAATACTAATTTGTAATGTCACTCTATTTGTTGTAATACGATACTAATGCAATGCTCCCCCCCCCCCTAGCTTTTGACTTACGCAATACATTCGAGTCAACGTGGGAAATATTTATTCAGATAGAAAAAGTACCTTCCTTATCGCGACCCCTGACAAATGCGTCCGAGGTCTGTCGTATAAGAATTAGTCCTGCGCTATCGTATCTATGGTTTTTCACGCGGAACTGGCGGACCGCAAATTGTTGCAAGTCTAATGATTGAAGGAGCGTTGTTGTCGCGAGGGACATCGAACCGAGCGCGCAATGCGGCACCTCGGCACACCACCAGCCTTGAACAGTTTCCACGATTCATTTTATCTGAGTCATTTATCGCACAGGATCCGCGATCCGCCGCCGCCTTGCGAGCGTGTGCGTTGGCGCCGGATGGAATTCCGTAGGAGTCATTTATTGTTCCCGGGGCGCGTAGAGTGCGCGGCGTCACGTCGACTAGTCGAATTTGCAATAAAGAAGATAGATGCGATGGAAGGAATATCGCCAGAAGCTAATCTTTTACTCTTCCACTTCGCTCGGTCTTCCTCCCTCATTCGTTATTCATTAGAGTCCACCTTGTTTCACCGACAAAGCGATACGATACGAGCTACAATTCGCTGCGAGAGACTCGACGACGTACGAGGGACTGGAAGCATAAGCGACATGAATTTACTTTCGTTGTCCCCTTTCTACGATTAAAAAAAAATAATACAACAAATTATACCTTCCTTCTCACAAAAAATTATGTTCCATAACGTTTCGTCGGATTTTTATTAATAATCCCATTTATGTGACTCGTATGTTACGCTTTTTCCCTACGTATTGTTTTGCCCTTTTTCTTATAAGCAAAACTTAATATGATTTCAAGCGAAAGGAGCACCGGCCACTGTTTTATTTAGGTTCAAAGTGACCAATTTTTTGGGTGTCTATTTGCACACTTTGTGCCGAACCGAGTGAAAGAGGATGCCATGGAGAAGCGAGAAGCGGGGGTCGTTAGAGCAAGCTGGCGTCACTTTTCGCAAATTATCTCGACGAAAGTCGCAAACCAGCTTCCGCCTCTCTCTTTCTGCTCGCGAGTTTTCTCTGAAAATTATCTACATTCGTTCAACGGTGCAGTCTCATCTCTGGAAAACCTCTCCCCATTCTGTTGCCGGCTTCCTCTTCGCTCGGTTCGTTTCTAGTTTTCGATGTCTTGTCCGAGGTTTCGTCGGATAGTTGGCGTAAAAGAGCCGAGGGGCGAATGCCACGGAAAATCAACGGCGGAGCACCAGAGAGGAGCGGAGGGAAGAGGGCAAAAAGGAGCAACGAAAGGAGAAACGAAAGGAAAACGGAGAGCGGGAAAAACAAGGAGTAACGGAAGAAAGACAAAGCGGAAGGAGCAAAAAGAAGCTGGACGAGTCTTTCGGGACGGTTGTTCCTCGAAGTTGGTCGCGAAAGAGCCGTCGCGTCCTCCTCTAGTCTAGTTGAGGGGAATGTTTGTCTTTAATTAAAATCAGTCGCAACTCGCCTGTTCCACGAAAATTCGCCATTGCTTTTCCCCTATCGCCACGCTCGGTTTGTCTCCCTCCTCCCTCCCATGTCGGTCGCTCTCGTCGCTTTGTCGGGCAGAATTCTTAATATTCAATTATACCTCTCCCCCCTCCCCCGTGCTTTTAATTAGTCGCGCATGGCCCCTCAGGGGCGCGATTGTCGGCGAGTTGTAATCGTTCGAGCCAATAAATTTGTTGTTTCAGGTAGATTGAAACATTTATTAAATATTGATCCGGCGTCATGAGAACGAAGTGAATATTACACGATCCGCTCCCCTCCTCCCCCCCGCCGCCCTTTCCCGTTACTCAATTACTGAATTTCGTTAATTTCGAAACGGCGACATTAGCGATGGCTAACGAATCGGCGCGCGCGTTTAATGTCAATGTTTCGTAGAGCACGTAAGCAATATTTGGATTTCGCTTCAAGCTTAGGAAGCTCGCACGTGAATAAGCCATTCCTGTGCGATTGCTGACAACCTGACGCAAATTTAACTTCGTTCCTCGCAAATTTGTTGGGCAACGAGAGCTCGGTCCTTTCTATCTTTCCTCTCCCACCGTGTCTTACTCTATTCATTTTACGAGTGTAGATCTGTTTGCGCAGCCGCGTTAATTCACGTTACGTACGTTGGGTAGCTATCTGTTTTCGCGCTAATTTACGTTACATGAGCTGTTTAAAATGGAGAAAACAGCATTTGTCAAGAAAAAAAAGTCGATTAAAAAAAATTCTACTGTTTTATACCAAAACGTGCGAGGGCACGTTTCTAAGACCAGTGACGTTAGAAAAAAAATTACTTAGTAATCATCGAAGTCCTCTGTTTAATCTAATATTATCTTACATATTCGATTGCGTCCGATCACTTTGGGTTAAACAGTTTTTTTGTTATAATTCTATCGTTTTGTGCATTTATATATATTTTTAATAGCTTTTTTCGATTAAAACAAATTTTTATTTTTTGCTCCAAGAACGCATGAAATATTTAACTGCATTTTTTAATAATAAACTCGACGAAATTCGCCTCACGTGTCATTTTTTTAACAATTTATCCTGCGTCTGTGATAAAACCTTCCTATTTCCTCGGCGACGATAAATAGTTGAAGCTATAAACAAACGGAAGGTGGCTGCTGCCGTGAAAAACTGTGCTCGCGAGAGAAGCGACAGTGGCAACCGAGGGATGAATGCGAAAAAGGGGCCACCGCGATGCAAGCTTTCATTACATCGAGAGACTACTGCAGCTGTACGGAAAAAAAGAGCCATTTTATTCACCTCTTTGTTGCGGAAGTATTTTAGCGCTAAACCAAGTTGGACGCTATTCACGAATTATTCGCTACACGGATTTCTCTTGAAAAAAAAAAAAAGCGCATTCAATATAAACTGCACGATTGCAGTGGCGTTCGTGCATCGATTGTCATTGTTTGACAGTACGTGATATATCCCTGATAAAAGCCTGAAGCAGACTCGACACATTGTTGAATGCAATCTACATTTAATTGATCCAGGTAGACAACAGATTTTGCTGATCGAACAATGAAGAATATTGATTTTAGCAATTAAAACCGACTCTGATACTGTAATCTATCGATATAACTTCAAGAAAACATATAACAGTATCCTTCGTTTCAGCTACAGTTGAAAATCGCAATAGAGATACGAATTTTTTTTTTTCAAGGCGAGATATTTGAAAAAAGAAATCTCGAGAAAATAACGCAATTGTCTCTCGCTTTATTAACTATCGAAAAAGTACGATTGGGTCTAATGTGCTTTAATCCGACGAAATGAAACACACGTCGCGACACTTACGGCTAAATCGATGTCGATATCGATAATGTGTCCGTACTGAAATCCGTGACGATTCATTAGGACGATCAGTGTAACGAGACGGACAATGATCCAAGAAGCAAAGAAATAATGGCGCATTTGTTCAAATAAAGCGAACGCGCGAAGCGTAATTAGCGACAATTATCGCGAGGAGTAACATCGATGAGATACAAACGCGCCGACAGTTCGTTAATGAAGGTAATACCAGCGATACATCAATTTAATCGAACATACGTTAAGTGTTCCATTAAATTTTACAAACACGTAGTACATTTGATGCTATAGTAAACTCGATTTAATTGAGCCAAATTAGGATAGGGTAATACAACGGGGAAATTGTAAAATCTATGTCATTTTTAGTAATTAGTTCTGAAAAGCTCGACATTTTCATATCGATTTAAGTATATTAAATATTTATTTTAATTTCATCCACTTTTATATCAATTTCTCTTTCTCAATAATTCAGATAAGTTACGCTGCCTTACGGTCTCGAAAATGAATGACCCAAACTTTCCATAATCAATTTAGCGACTATAGTACGATATCTTAAAGGGCGTATATCCTTCACTTCGTGTCTCATCAGTCACTGCAACTATCTGATAACACGCCGATTAATTAATGCATTCCTCTAAGTAGCGAGCAAATTAATAAACTAGATTACTAATGCTATCCTGGCGTTATTGCGAAAGCAGTCAATCTCTCTAACTCGCCTACCATCAGGCGTTTTATCAGCGATCGTTAATCGCCCTCGAGTGACGGTACTTCCTCCCCGTGCTTTCCTTTCACGCCCCTTCCCAGCCCCTGTTGTCCCCTTCTCCTATCTGCCTTAGATGACGCTCCTCGGAATGCACATTCATTGCGGGATTTAACAGGACTGAAATTTGATTACTTTCCCTACGACATTCTACTTTACAATCGGCTAGCCATCTCCGCGAGTTTGCATAATTTGCAGAAAGGCATGCATATAGAATGCCCCAATTGTAAGTTCCCCGAATCTGTTTTTGTGTACGAATTCTTTAAAAAAATCAAAATTAATTTTCCTCAATATAAAAATAAAATAGTGTCTTTTCGTTAATAAAACCAAACGTACAAATGCAATGATTCTAAAAAATTTCCGATGCACATCTTCGTAAAGTAACATTGTACTTTTTCGACTAAAATAATAATAAATGATAATAAACATTTCCATAGCTGTTTGTGGATTAAAATAAAAGTTGAAAGATATTTCAATATTTTTTTAAAAAAAAAGCTCGATTCTAAATCTGTCAGAGAATATTTTCTAAAGAAAATAAGAAAGGTGAACCTGAAACTGAAGAATTAGCTTGCAAGAAATGGCTCTCAGCTAGGTTGCGAAGGCTATGAGAAAGCAGAAAAAATTTTCGATTCTTTCTCGACCCATTCTTTATTTCTCCTTTCTCGTGAAAAATAAAGGCAGCAGCCTGAAGAGAAACACAGGAGTAAAAACGAGGCAGCCGCGGTGCATATGTATAAAGCTTCCGCAGAAGTGGTTTTGTTCATAGAATTGGTCGATCGCTACCGCAGCTTCTCAATTAACCATCGCTGATTAAGAACTTCGCCCGACTGTTCGTGCACGAGCGATAATTAGGCGCGCTCAGCTATCCGGAATTTTTAATTGGGGGAACATCCGACGGAAAAATTTTTGCTCTTCTCCGGTGACTGGCCGAGAGCAAGCTATAGAAAAAGAAAAACGGAAGTTTCGACGCTGCCAGAGAATGCTAATTAAATCGTCGAATGGAACGTTCTCGCAATCGTATGAAAAAGTTTGCGTCGTCTCGTTGGCGATATTAATTTCGCGAATGAATTTCATTGTTTGAAACACAGATCGAGACGCTGTAGAATCGCAATCATCGTGAGAATTGTCGCAAAGGCTCTATCGCGAACAGTTTGTCTAATTGAAAAAAAATAATTCTGTCGAATCAATAAAACAATTTATATCCGAGTCATTGCACTAATCGCTGAATCAAAATAATTGATTTAAGAAAAATATTTAAAAAATAAAATTTTAAAATAATAAATTGCAAAGTAATATTTTTCACACAAATATAATCCTTTCATATAGATTTAAAGAATTATTTTTAAAAGTATAATTATATTAAGTTATTCTTCTTTACTGATTGAATTCAATTTCTTATTTGTTCATTGACTGATGCAATGACTCTATATACAATTATTAAATTTTTATGTTATTTGTATATTTTAATAATCACTGTCAATTCTAAAGCATTTATTATTGAGAATAATAACCAAAAGCAATAACCAAGTTACATAGATTTATTTGTAGAACTTGTCTCTTTATCTTTATTTATATACATCAATTAAATTTACTGTCTATTACGTCAAAACGAGTTTGGCTGTAATTATATATCTAACATGAACAACGTATGGCACCGTGTGCCAAGTTGTCGATTGTTCGCGTTATGAAGTTTCAATCCACCACCATGTCGAATCGAAAATCGATTTTGATAATGTCCCCAATGCATTGACCTGACTCCTCGAAATGGCGTTCTCTCACTTTGTTAATAACGATAAATGCCTTCTCGAACTGCGGAATTAACCAGGTAGTTTCGAATGAGGTATATTATACGCGAGAGAGCCATTGCCATATTTATTCGTTTAGAAATATATATATATATATATACACACATATATATAAAAGAAAATATATTAATATATATTTTTTAATTCACATAAATACACTCTATTTGTGTACTCGATATTTTTTTAATCTCTCATATTTATATGATACTTGAAAGAGAGATATTAAATTAGTAACTTTTTAAAATTATAAACATTTATTATATCTGAAACAAAGTATAATTTAAAAGTAAAAAACTAACTTGTTATATTATTCTGTACTGCAACTTTAATGATACAAGTTTCTTTATAGTTTTAATTTTGTTCAATTTCTCTCTCTCTCTCTCCTCTCTCTCTCTCTCTCTCTCTCTCTCTCTCTCCTCTCTCTCTCTCTCTCTCTCTCTCTCTCTCTCTCTCTCTCTTTCTCTCTCTCATTCATATAGATGTGTATACAATTTTTTAGGCAGATTTGTATGATATTTTTCATAAATGTTATTCTGTCCAAAACCAAAATTTCTAAATTTATTCATACAAGAAATAAAGTTATTTTTCATACTTTATCGATTCGAATGTTGTCATTCCATACTTTCCATTCTTGATATCTCTTGGTGTCTGGCGACTAATTGTCAATTAGGATAATTGATCACGATGGGAATGCTACGCTCATTAGAATGTGAATGCGTAGCAACATTGTGGGTTCCAATCACACGCTGAATATTCATTCGGCGTGCAATCGATATTAATTCTTCTAGTATCTGTGGTTTTTTATTAACGTACGCATTATGATTTGCAGAATAAACGAATGATGTGTACATAAATATGCAATAAACTGAAATAAATAAATAATACTCATATATAATGTAAAATTCGAACTGCGATTCGAGTTTTATCGAAGAGCCGACTTTTCCGTGACTTGCGTTTGTTATTTTCGTTTTATTTCATTCTTTAATTTTTTTAATGTTGCCCTATACGAGTACCTTGCGTATACATATACATACGAAAGGTAAAGAGAATATACAACGAAGATTTACTTTTGCATATTTAATGCTCGTTTAAATCATACCTCAATAAAACATCGAAAACCGGCCGATATCGTTTGATTTACAAGTGGAGCGAACGATACGATATTATCTACGCGGAGACCGAGAGGGACACGCGAAAGGAATAAAACGCAGAGGGGATCGGACATCGCGACGAGGACGGCGAGGGATGGGGCGACAGAAGGGGTGGGGGGTGTAAAAAATGTTCGGGAATCACGAGCAATTTCCATTGGTTGCGGCGGAACGGCGGCTATCGCACCTGCAGCAAGATTTCATGCGGTGATAGGTTTCGACAGGTACCACAGGTACACGCAATATGTACGCGGCCGCAGAAATACGCGCGGGTGGCAGACGGCCGTCCCGACGGTTTTCTGCGCATTTTCATGTGCGCTTCCACGGAAAGGCTCTCTCTCCCATAGCACCCTGTGCCTTTCCTTCTCACCGCTCTCGCTTCGATTTCTCTTCTTCCCTCCCCTTCCGCTCTCTCTCTCTCTCTCTCTTTCTCTTTTTGTCTAACGAGTTCATAATATTACGAGCAGCGAATTCAATTCGCGTCGCAACAATTTTGCGGAATCAAATGGTGAATTCGTTTCGAGAAAAAGAGACGACTTGGAAAACGCGACGCTACACGCGGTACAACACATCCCGACGATTTGCAAATTTGTTCCTGTCGAAATGCTCGTGTACCACGTCATCCGATTAAATGAAGGAATTAAATGACGCTAAATTTATGGTATGGGCTACGTGACAGCGATATACAGCGTCACGCTTTTTGTTACATTATCGATTCCATCAATCGACGTGTATACGTCCGATTTGTACGTATAACGATGTCAACGCTTAACATCATAGAGCGACATGCACGTGTGCATGCGTGTGTGCATATAGAGCGTAAAAGCGTGTTCTTTATTTTTCAAATTGAATCTTTGTTTTAGGTGCACATTCATCGTGTTACGTGCGCCGGTACCGCGATAGAAATATTTAAAAATACTCTAACGCGCTTTGAAAAAGTAAATACAATATATATACATACACACACACGCGCGCGCGCGATATATAATATATGTATATTATATACAGTATCGTACACTAAACAAGTAGATTATAGTACATCACGTAGAAGAAAATAAAAATATTTGAATGCATTCCGATACACGAGTTTATAGAGCGCCGACAAAGTTAGGAGATCAAAGTGTTCAAAAACGATGGACTATAATTAAATAGTAGGACGTATCAAAAAAGCGCGATGCATATATATATATATATTTTTTTTTTCTTTTTTATCAGATGCGTTTTTACCGGCCTGAAATAACATTTCACCGGTCGCGTTACGTGCGCAAGGCTCGAATACACATAACGAGTTTAATGTTGCCAATTAATACGAACGGATTTGACCCTAGCTGCACGTACAAATATGTTTAACCATGTATGCGCGGATATCGACGTACGAGCGAAGCGGTGCACTAATGTGCAAGTGCCAGGGCGAATACATGTGTAGCCAACACCTCTACCTATACTATTTGCGCTGTCCCTACGAATATCCTATGAGACCACTTCGTACGTGATGCATGCACGGTGCATTTGACACGTACCCATACGTCACGTACGGTACGATGAGTTCTCGAATCAATAGAAGTCTTTCAAGCACCCGATAAAAAAAAGGAAGATTAATAGTTGCGCCGCACAGTTCCATGGACGCAGGAAACAGAAATATGACAAGTAAAAAAGCACACAATCGTTTACCTAGTGCTGGAAAAAAAAAATTAAAGTACGACAAGATAAATTATGCATTTCCCATATAGAGCCAGATTTATCTTCCCACCGTTTAAGTATATCCCAAAAATAATATAACTTTACAGTAAAATTACAGAGTCCTACGAAATTAATTAAAATCTACGATCCGTCGTCTGTTTGAATATGTTTAAACTTGGAATTGACACGATTCAAGATCGTATTATTCATCGGGTTCATTAACTTATCTTAGAAAAATCAATATGCAAGATGTATCATAAAATGACTTCGAGGGCACGGAGATCTACCTCGACCCCCCTGCCCAATATTCATCACTATGAATCCGGGCTATGCCGCAGAACCGAGCTGCCGGACAACCTCAAGGCCCTCTTCCGCCCGTGGCGATGATGGTACCGATTACGCTCTAATCGCGGAGAACACCCTGTACTCATACGGCTTCTACAACGGCCAGACCGTTGGCCGTGAAGATTGTCACCGCTTACAAACTCTGTTCGGAGCAGCTCAGCAGTCAGCATCATTATGATTACGGCATGAGAGCCGTTAAGTCCGTGCTGATCGCCGCCGGTACCTGAAGCTTCGCTACCCAGCGAGTCCGAGGACATCTTGATGCTGAGGAGCATTCTGGACGTTAATCTGCCGAAGTTCCTGGTCCACGACTTACCGCTCTTCGAAGGTAGGCTTCTTTTTTTTTCTTTCCTTCATTTGGAGACGACAGTGGAAAAATAACTTGATCAATTGCATTGTTATAAATAAAAACCGTCACAAATTTGGTAGAAATTGCAGTTATTTGGAATGCTTTGATGCTGATGTTGATACCCAGTGGATTTTTAAAAAATAGGTATAGCTTCGGATCTATTCCCGGCGTCGTGCTGCCGACGCCGGATTACACACGCACATCAACGAGTGCACGCGGGACGCGTGCGCCGCGGCAAACCTGCAGTGCACGGACCACTTCCTGGAGAAGATCCATCAAATCTACGAGATGATGATCGTACGCCACGGCTTTATGATCGTCGGACTGCCGTTCGGCGGTAAGACCTCGGCCTACAGAATGCTGGCGGACTGTCTGGGTCGCCTGGAGGACCGGGGCTTGATGGACGAGCATCGCGTGGAGATCACCGTCATCAATCCCAAGGCCATCACAATGGGCCAATTGTACGGCCAGTTTGATCCGGCGTCGCACGAGTGGAGCGACGGGGTCCTGGCGGTGGCCTACCGTGCCTTCGCCACTTCCGTCAATCTGAACAGGAAGTGGTTGGTCTTCGACGGCCCGGTGGATGCGCTCTGGATCGAGAACATGAACACGGTGCTGGACGACAACAAGAAGCTCTGCCTCACTTCCGGGGAAATCATTCAGCTCGCGCCTACGACGAATTTGATCTTTGAGCCCATGGATTTGGAGGTGATTTGTTTAATACTTTATACAATTAATTTTTTTATTAATGTATGAAAAAAGTGCTTCAAAAATCATAAAGCCGAATTTTGTTGATTGAAATTTTTGCAACAACGGGAAAGTACTTTCCGCATTGATATCCTGAATTTACATAAGTGTAGAATATTATATCTGGGAAAGAAGTAGACATTTTTAAAATTTTACTTTAAACTTAAAGCTTAAATGAAAAAATAGATATTTAGAATTTTATTTAAAAGATATTCAAGATCTAATGAATTTATAATTAAGCTTTAAAACTTAGCTAGAACTTAGGAAGTAGAATCTACAAATCGCAAATTAAAAAATATAAGGATTTGAAATTTACGATAGACTTAACAAGTTACAGGATCTTAGCGAATTGAAAAACAGAATATTTTTCAATATCATACATCTGCATAATAAATTACATTTAAAAAATAAAAAAACTGGAATATAATATAAACTTGAAACGTTATTTACTGTCAATTAATATTTCTGAAATTTTTGCACTGTATTTTACATCGAATTTTTCTAATTGTGCGGAGACTGTGACACCTGTCAGTGACAATCGGGAAATAAACGCGTGATCAAACACTTAAGCCTTTCAAACACTAAGATCCAGCGTTAAAAATCATGTCGTGTGCCGAAGGCTTTAATTAGAATACCCTTCTTATCAGGTTGCGTCGCCCGCCACGGTGTCGCGATGCGGTATGATCTACATGGAGCCGGTGAGTCTGGCTGGACGCCACTTTTGATCTCGTGGCTGAATACATTACCGCCCAGTTTCACAGAGGATATTAAGGTCCATTTGAAGGACATGTACCTGCGCTTTTGTCCGCCTCTGCTGCATCTGATTCGCCGTTGCGGCGTAAAGGTCATTAAAACTGCTCTCTCGTCCTCCTTTTCCTCCTCTTCCTCCGCGAAATTCAAAACATTCAGGGTCGGTGTTCCAACTTCTTGATAAACTGGCCTACCAGGTAAGCATGTGTCTATCTTCATTTCTTTTCTTAAATAAATAAAGACAAACATATATTTACCTGATAGGTAAGTTTACCAAGAAGTTGGAACAACCGACCCTCAGAATCTTCTCCTCATTACGCGATTCTCGTTTTCTGAATTTACGCTGGACAATATCTATTGTTGGGGAAAGAATAAAGAAATAAATTTCGTATTGCACATCTCGGGGAAACTTTTCTCGTTTCCGTCGGAAATTACCGAGTTCTCACGGTCTCTCTCTCTCTCCGTCCCGCAGGAAATGATAACGATGCCGGATGCCAATCTAACGCGCTCGGTTATGTACCTGTACGACTGCTTCCTGGACGATTTTCGTGACGTTAAGTACGTGAGTGCACTCTCCGACTTAGACATGATAGCTCAAGTGGAAGTAAGTCTGAATTATGTTACATAAGTTGTGAAACCATTAGGTACTCTTTCGACTATAATTCTATTTAATTTTCAATTAACAAAAGAAATTTTCTGATTTAAAACGCATTTCTTATAATAGAAATAAATGTTTGTTATTTTTATTTAAAAAAAATTAAGAACTGACAGAATAAATTTCCATTAAAAATGCATTTTTCGGAAAAATGCTACTTATTTATTTATTTGATCCAGTGTTAATAATTTAAACACAAAAAGAATAACAGATTATTAATCCTAATTCAATTCCAATTATAAACCCCTTTTGTTAGAAAATGAATTATAGAATTAATTAAATTGTAATTAGTTTTGTTAAACGAATTGGCTGATTCACTGATTTTATGTTTGTTAAGTCTAAATTGTGTCCATCAATACTTCAATCATTTTCATTAAACCACATAGCCATTTCAATAAAGAAACATTTGAGAGAGACATTTTTTAATGCATAGGGCTGCTTCTTTTTCTCGTGCATCTGGGCAATGGGCGTCACGCTGATGGTCAACTACCGCGAGTGGTTCAACGTACTCTTCAGGGCGTTGGCGGAACGCGAATTTCCGCAGGAAGTGCGTCGACGCTTCGGCATATCGCCGGAAATCGGCGATCCAAAAAAGCCGTACATAGTCCCTTTACCAACTACCGGTTCGGTCTTTGACTACAAATACATCAAGGAGGGCAAAGGCAGATGGAAACCCTGGCTGGAGGATCTGAAAGACGTTCCACCGATCCCCAGGGACATGCCGGTAAACCAGATCATCGTCTCCACGGTAGAGACCGTTCGATACTTCCATCTCTTCTGGTATCTCGTCCGCCATCACAAGCCGGTCCTTCTGGTCGGACCGACGGGCACCGGAAGTCCGTTTACATCATGGAGTTCTTGCTAAAGAAGAATAATCCTGAGATCTTTAAACCGCTTTTTGTGATATTTTCGGCACAGACCACTGCCAATCAGACGCAGGATATCATTATGAGCAAGCTGGACCGAAGAAGGAAAGGTCCGTTGATTTATTAATTGGAGTTATCAGTTAGATTGCATTGCTATTGAAATTATGTAAAAGCAAAGGGAAAATTGTAATTAGAAGTTATTAATTAAAATTTTATTGGTCTTAATATTTTTATTATTATTAGAAGAAAAAATTATTAAAAGACATGCAACAAAATTTCATTTGATTACATGTAAGATAAAATTACCGTGCAAAAGTTTAACTTACGTTACATGCTCTAACAAAATTAAAAGATCTAATTTCTTTTAAAAATTTTTATAACATTGCGGAAGATGGTCATAGATTGTTCATTTTCATAGTCAGAGATAGTCATTTTCTAAAAAGCATTTTATAGCATCAGATTAAAATCTCGTTAAGTTTTCTTTTAGCAAAGAAAAAAGAAAGTTGTTTTCAACTTTGCTCAAGGGTATCTTAAAGAAGAGACTTAAGCTTTCAGAAGCTCTCGAGCGAAGTTGAATTTTTTTTTTTACTTTTCTCTGTACGATCTTGAAGTTGAAGTTTCTTCGTCGAGTTTACACGATCGACTTAGAAATCCGGTCGCTTGAAGCATCGCTAAAAAAATGATGAATTTCGGGATAAGGCTTTAGGCAAAATACCGTTTTGAAAATGGCTTTATAATTATTGTTATTAAGTTACAATTTCAATTTTGTCACTTTTCCATCGATTCGAAATATTTTCAGTTTTGTTTCTTTTGCTTTAAAAAAATTTGTTTTTAATGATTTTATGTAAAAAACCTATAACTGTATGAATAATAACTTTTTATTCTTTTCTAAAAAGAATAACAAACCATGTTTTTATTAGTATTAACAAAATATAACACATAGTTTTCGAGAAATAACAAGTGTCGCTTTAAATAATTTGTGCGCTGGTATTGAAGACTTTTTCCTTTACTAAAATAAATAATAATTACTTTTGATACAAAGGTCTGTATGGTGCGCCGCCCGGTCAGCACTTGTGATCTTCGTGGACGACGTGTCGATGCCGCAGAAAGAGGAATACGGCGCGCAGCCCCCCATCGAGCTTCTGCGCCAATGGCTCGACCACTGGACCTGGTACGACCGGAAGGAGATGATGCCGTTCAAGCTCATAGACGTTCAGTTGATGTGCGCGATGAGTCCGCCCGCGGGCGGGCGTGACGTCACGCCGAGGTTCAAGCGGCACTTCGTCACCCTGGCGATCTCCGAGTTCGACGACGACGTCCTGGTCACTATATTCGGCAGGATCACCGCCTGGCACTTCGCTACCCGCGGCTTCCCGGACTACTTCGAGCCATGCATCGATCAGGTGGTCCACGCCACTCTGGACGTGTACAAAGAGACCAGGCAGAACCTGCTGCCGACCCCCGCGAAGTCGCATTATCTGTTCAATCTGCGTGACTTCTCCCGGGTTATTCAGGGCGTGCTGCTCTCCACTCCCGAGGCTATCGGTGATCTGGTACGGAGCGGTATCGATTAAATTATTAATTAACTTTTTGTCTACCAACTTGGTCTTTTTTTTTCGAAATAAAAGGTAAACGGAATCCGGTTTCGATTTAACATTTGAGTTGAAAAACTATTTGCTTGTGTAAAGATGTTGAAAAGTAGTCCTGAATTCTTAGAACAGTTAAAAAAATTTGTACCGAACAAAAAAAGAACCTAGACTGCTGATGAATAAAGTTCTGAAACCCATAAAACTTCAACTTATTTATTTTTTTCAAAATTATAAATGTAAGAAAATGGAAATTGAAAATGCAAAGTGAAGTTAATTTCTTAATTAATTTTTTTATTGCACTACTTTTATTTGTCAAGGAATTAAATAATTTGCATTTAATACATTTTTTAAGATAAGCATGAAGCGTTTGTGGGTCCACGAGGTGCTCCGAGTCTACGGGGACCGATTGGTCGACGAAGCCGACAGCAGGTGGCTCGTGGAACAGATCCGAAAGACCATAAAGGAGCACATGGAGGACGACATGGACTACATTTTTCAAGATCTGAAAGATGAACCTGACGCAGAATTAACGGAGGTGAATCTCCGAAATCTCATCTACTGTAACTTTCATGATCCGATCGCCGAACAGAAATTGTACACGGAGGTTCAAGATTGGGACTCGCTCGCCAAAGCGGTGGAGGAGTATCTCGTAGAGTACAACGATATCTCGAAGACGCCCATGGACCTGGTACTCTTCAGGTATGTTTTCAATCAACGTCAAAAAAAGTCGCGCTTTAATTGCGCTGAATTAGCATTTTTTAAAAGTATATAAAACAAAGAAAATAAATTCTTTTAATTAAAAGAAAATTATTAATGTACTTGAAGATTTTAAGTTAATATCAAATAATGTTTTTTAAAATTAACTTCTAATTTAAGTTAATTTAATTTTAATGCAACTTTTAACAAGGGAATCTCGTGAACTCGAAAATTCTGATTTTAATCAAATGTAAAAACATTTAAAGGTAAAAACATTTTTGCTTTTTCTCGATATATTTCGTAAATTGAACGAGATATTAAAATAAAAAAATATTTTATACAAATATTTTACAGTATAAATATTTTTATTTAACTATGCTATCTATTTTTGAAAAAAAATTTTTTTTTGAAAACAATTTTTTTTTTTAAATAAATAGCATAGTTAAATAGAGGTATTTATGCTGTAAAACTTTTGTATAAAACATTTTCTGATATTTTGTTTAGTTTATGACCTACACCGAGAAAAGGCAAAAACCCTCAACTTTTAAAGAGTGGTTTCAACCCTTTAAACCGTTTATAAACGCAAACGAAAAATTTCTAAATTCATTTATTTATTTATTTACCTCTTCTACATTTATGCCAAGTTTCATTAAAATCCGAATTTTTGGGTTTACGAGGTTCTTTTGTGAGTTATTTTTTGTATAAACTTTAATTTTAATTTAGTTCAAAAAAATTATTTAATTTTAAATTCAACGAATTAATCTGGCCCGCAGGTTTGCGATAGAGCATCTCTCGAAGATCTGCCGGGTGATGATGCAGCCGCGCAGCCACGCTCTTCTGGTCGGCATGGGCGGCTCAGGCCGGCAATCCCTGACGAAGTTGGCAGCTCACATATCCGACTACGAGCTCTTCCAGGTGCAGATATCCCAGCAGTACGGCATATACGAGTGGCACGAGGACCTGAAGAACATTCTGCGGAAGAGCGCCGCGGCCGACCTGCACACGGTGTTTCTCTTCATGGACACGCAGATCAAGGAGGAAGCCTTCCTGGAGGACATCAGCAATCTCCTGAACTCCGGCGAGGTGCCCAATCTCTTCGCGGCGGACGAGAAGTCCGAGATTTGCGAAAAGATGCGGATCATCGATCGACAGAGGGACAGGTTTTATCTCACATAAAATAGAATATTAATTTATTGAAATTGGGTAATTAAATTTTCGATTAATCAGAGCGATAATATCAATAAGTCTTTCGTGAAGCAATTCACGTATTTATTAGAGCTGTATAATAAGAATCGTTTAAATAATTACCTTGCCGTTCTCTTGATAAAATGATAAAGTGGAAAATATTTTTGAATAATATGCACAAAACATACGGAACGTATAGTCTTTTAACTCCAGCTTGTGCATTTATTTTCTTGTCAATTTCTCGATTATTTGCCCTTCATGTAACATGATTTTTCAAATATTTTAAATGGATTTAGCTGGTTGATAAATGTTTGCTTATTGACTCACTTACGTAAACATTATCAATAAGTTAAATCTGTTTACTTATGTAAATTTATTGACAAGTCTATTTGTTTACTTATGTGAACTTATTGGTAAATCCTTTTGTTTGCTTATTGGTAAATGCATTAACTGAAAGGTTAAAGTTATATCGAGAGAAATGTCCACATCGTCCAAACGAATTTCTCTTGTATTTTTAAATTTGTTAATTAAGCATGATAAAACTATTGATAAAATTGATTAATAAACTCGGAAGATCAAGATTAAAGCTTAAAAAAATTAATATTTTACACATTGAGTTTTAATATGCATGAGAGTAAAAATCAAGGCATCAAAGGACCATAAAGGTAAAAAGAGTATGTCAGCCACGTGAAAAAAAATTGTACGCGACAGAACGGTCGAAGTGATTTTTCAATTTTAATTAACTCTTTCTGATCTAATGGTGCGTACTACATATATGTATCAGGTTCTTTAAAAGGTCGTATCTTTGGTAGAGGAAGGGCGCTAAAACCGACATTCCATTTATCAAGCTCTTCGTTTCAATGGATTGGAAAAGATAATTATTGTAATCAAGACCCGATATTGATCAATATTTTCAAATGCGAGGAAGAACGCCTATAATAAACAGTCTTTACATTTACGTCAAATGAACGATGCGCCCAGTGAATAATTTTATTGCCATTTAATAATTTTATCTCTTGGCTCCGCCATTCTAATTTCTTATGTTCAGACTTTATTTTTGTATTTAATGATTCGCCAAACTTTTGGAAATAGCTCGACAATATTTATCAGATCTGAAAGGATTAAATAGTCATACTAATAATTAAAACAAATAGTTAATATAATGTTTATAACTCGTGTTTAGATCCGTGCAGACGGACGGCAGTCCGGTGGCGCTCTTCAACTTCTTCGTGCAGACGGTACGCGAGCACTTGCACGTGGTGGTGACGATGTCGCCGATCGGCGACAACTTCCGCACCCGGATCCGCAAGTTCCCAGCGCTGGTCAACTGCTGCACCATCGACTGGCTGCAGCCCTGGCCGGAGGACGCCCTGCTAGCAGTCGCCACGCAATTCCTCGGCGAGATCGACATGCCGAGCGACGAACGTCACGCCTGCATCGCGATGTGCCAGTACTTCCACACGTCCACGCAGGAGCTGACGAGGGACTTCCTGAGGCAGTTGAATCGCCACAACTACGTCACGCCGACGTCCTACCTGGAGCTCATCAACACGTTCAAGGATCTGCTGGACCGGAAACGGAAGGAGGTGTTGCAGGGCAAGAAGAGGTACGAGGCTGGCCTCGGCAGGCTGGACAGCACGCGTAAAGAGGTCAGCAGAATGCAGCAGGTTTTGGTGGCTCTTCAGCCGAAGTTGCTGGTGGCTGCGAAGGACGTGGAGGGCATGTTCCTAGACGTGCAGCGGCAGAGCGAGGAAGCCAGCGAGATCGAGCAGGTCGTTAAGAAGGACGAGGAAGCTGCTATGGTGAGAACAGATTTCACAATATGTTGCAATATATCTATATTTACATCTTATTTTCTTTTATCGATATCATAATTATTTTTTATTAATAAAGTATTAATTGTTATAAAAAATTACACAACTACACAATAAGTGCAGACTCTTATAGCTCTTTGTTCTCTCCCTCCCTCTGTGTATTCTTTAATTTCTTTGCACAATTATTTTATTTGTATTTTAATTCATTTTATAATATTTATTATTTTTATTGAGATTTTCATAATTAAAAGACGAATTAGTTTCTATCTCTTTTTCAGTCTTGTCATTTTTTGAATCAGTTATTATTAAATAATTCAATTTCTAACATTACTTGCAAGATAGAGAATTTTTGATGTCTGTCAGAGATTATCAATTTTCACGTTTTCATGCAATAATTTTTCAATCCGTGCTCGAATTATTTTAAATGTTTCTAACATATTAAAATATTTTCGTAATTAGTTTGCTTGATGAAAATAATTATTTCAAATAAACTTGAAGAATTTAATGTTCTATCGTAATTTGCGTATCTGTCAGGTCGTCGCCGCGGAAGCCAAGGAGATCCGCGCTGAGTGCGACGCGGATCTCAAGGAAGTGATGCCGATACTGGAGGCGGCGAACGCCGCCCTGAACACCCTGACTCCGCAGGACATCCAAATCGTGAAATCCATGAAACGCCCGCCAGCCGGTGTTGCGACTGGTCATGGAAGCGATTTGCATACTAAA